>NC_084851.1:20919296-21273046 GCF_033115175.1 Lepus europaeus | reverse complement strand
AAATAAAGGGGTTTCATAAAGTATACATTTCTGAGTAGATTAATAAGTTATAAAAGCATGTCTAGTTGTTGAGAAATCTAAAACATAAACAGTATGTACTTATGGTGTGCTCTGAATGACTTCCCTCTGCCCAGCGGAATCACTGAAATATCTCATGGCTGCCAAGTGTTAGAGCTCTCCCAATGCACAGCTGACATTGGAAAACACTCTAACCACACAGGGTACTGTTTCACAGTTTGAATTTGTCAATAAGAGTTACAAAATAAATAAAATATTTGCATTTATTATTAAAGTAGATAAGTGATAACTTTATTTCCAGAAATGCTTTTATAAATTATTAATGCAGTATATAAATGTCTGAAATGTAGGCATAGGTCAGAGGAGGATCAACCTCAGTTAGAAAAAAAAGAAAATGCTGAAATAACTAGGTTGTACTTTAAAAATAATACTATTTAAAAATACATAAATTATGAGTCTTGGAAAAGTATAATACAATTATGGGGATACAGTATTTTACTACATCATGACCAGCATCTATCATTAAGCTGACAGCATACTTTGCACACATTTGCTATGCATAGTCAGATATTTTTATGTAACTGGGATTATATTAGAGAAACAGATTTTTATCATTGACACAGTGTAAATAAATGGTTTTAGAACTATACATATTTAAAAATGGCTATATGAAAGTCCATCTGGAGATTCCTCAGAAACCTGAATATAACCCTACCATACAACCCAGCCAACCCACTCCTTGGAATTTAACCCTAAGGAAATTAAATTGGCAAACAAAAAACCTCCCTGCACCTCAATGTTCATTGCAGCTCAATTCACAATAGCTAAGACATGGAATCAACCAAAATGGTCATCAACAGTAGACTGGATAAAGAAATGATGGTATTGTGATGCCTCTGGCTTTGTTTTTGTTGTACAAGATTGCTTTGACTATTCGAGGTCTTCTGTGTCTCCATATGAATTTCAGCATTATTTTTTCAAGATCTGAGAAGAATGTCTTTGGTATCTTGATTGGTATTGCATTGAATGTATAAATTGCTTTTGGAGAATAGACATTTTGATGATATTGATTCTTCAATACATGAGCATGGAAGATTTCTCCATTTTTTGGTATCCTCGTCTATTTCTTTCTCTAATTTTTTTTTCTTTTGAAAGGCAGAGTGGACAGTGAGAGAGAGAGAGAGACAGAGAGAAAGGTCTTCCTTTTGCCGTTGGTTCACCCTCCAATGGCCGCTGCAGCTGGCATGCTGTGGCCGGTGCACCGCGCTGATCTGATGGCAAGAGCCAGGTGCTTCTCCTGGTCTCCCATGGGGTGCAGGGCCCAAGCACTTGGGCCATCCTCCACTGCACTCCTGGGCCACAGCAGAGAGCTGGCCTGGAAGAGGGGCAACCGGGACAGAATCGGTGCCCCGAACGGGACTAGAACCCGGTGTGCCAGCACCTCAAGGTGGAAGATTAGCCTGTTGAGCCGCAGCGCCGGCTGGTTTTTTAGTTTTCATCGTAGAGACCTTTAACGTCCTTGGTTAAGTTTATTCCAAGGTATTAGATTGTTTTTGTAGCTATTGTGAATGTGATTGATCGGTGACAACTGAGCACAAAAGGGGAAACCTGTTGAAGTCAAATGGACACTATAAGAAACAACGACCTGATCAGCTCTTATCCTGACTCTTGATGTACAATGTAATACTTTATCCTTTTTAGTATTTTGTTGTTGTTGTTCTAGTACTAGTGGTTGAACTCTGTAATTAACACACAATTATACTTAGGTGTTTAAATTTTAACTGAAAAGTGATCCCTGTTACATTTCAGAGTGCAAAAAGAGAGGGAGGAGATGTACAACTGGGGACATGCTCAATCGGACTTGCCCCAAATGGTGGAGTTAGAAATGTGCCAGGGGATTCCAATACAATCCCATCAAGGTGGCATGTACCAATGCCATCTCACTAGTCCAAGTGATCAATTTCAGTTCACAATCGATGGCTTTGATAGGTCTAGGAGTCAAAGGGATCACTCAAACAAGACAAGTGTCTACTAATTCTAACTGATAGAATCAAAAAGAGGGAGAAAGATCCAACATGGGAAGTGGGAGACACAGCAGACTCATAGAATGGCAGATGTCCTAAACAACACTCTGGCCTCACAAATGGCCCTTAAGGCATTTGGATCTGGCTGAAGAGCCCATGAGAATATTGTAGGCATGGAAAGCCAAGATACCATGGAAAAGAAAAAAAAAAAAGAAGACCTAAATGAGAGATCTCTGTTAGTGGAAAGAACGGGGCCATCAAAGAAGGAGTTACCTTTCTCTGAAGGGAGGAGAGTACTTCCATTTTGACTATGACCCTATCAGAATAAGATCAAAGTTGGCGAAATCTAAAGGCTTCCATAGCCCTGGCAACTCATGAATACAGCCTAGGGAGATTACTGATGCCATGAACAGAAGTGTCAAATTGTTAAGACAGCACAGGAGTCACTGTATGCTTATACCTCATGTGGGATCTGTCCTTAATGTGTTGTCTAATGTGAAATGATGCTATAACTAGTACTGAAACAGTATTTTTACACTTTGATTCTGTGTGATGCCAACAGAAGAAATCTTTACTAATTACATACAGAATCGATCTTCTGTATATAAAGATAATTGAAAAAAAAAAAAAAAACCTGGTGTTAAATTGCAAATGGCATAGAAAATTAAGTAATTTTTTAAAAAATATATTATTTTTTGTTATTTTTTTCATTTATTAAACTTTTATTTAATGAATATAAAATTCCAAAGTACAGCTTATGGGTTACAATGGCTTACTCCCTCCCATAACTTACCTCCCACCTGCAACCCTCCACTTTCCTGCTCCCTCTACCCTTCCATTCACATCAAGATTCATCTTCAATTCTCTTTATATACAGAAGATCAGTTTAGTATATATTAGGTAACAATTTCAATAGTTTGAGCCCATATAACTACACAAAATGAAAAAAAAATACTGTTGGAGTACTAGTTATAGCGTCAAATAACAGTGTACAGCACATTAAAGACAGAGATCCTACATAATATTTTTTAATTTATTAGTTTTCTATGCCATTTCCAATTTAACACCAGGTTTTTTTTTTTTTGATTTCCAATTATCTTTATATACAGAAGATCGATTCAGTATATAATTAGTAACGATCTCATCAGTTTGTACCCACACAGAAATACAAAGTGTAAAAATATTGTTTCAGTACTAGTTATAGCATCACTGCACATTAGACAACACATTAAGGACAGATCCCACATGGGATGTAAGTACACAGTGACACCTGTTGCTGACTTAACAATTTGACACTTCTGTTCATGGCGTCAGTAATCTCCCTAGGCTCTAGTCATGAGTTGCCAGGGCTATGGAAGCCTTTAGAGTTCGCTGACTTTGGTCTTATTCCGATAGGGTTATAGTCAAAATGGAAGTTTTCTCCTCCCTTCAGAGAAAGGTACCTCCTTCTTTGATGGCCCCGTTCTTTCCACTAACAGAGATCTCTCATTTAGGTCTTCTTTTTTTTTTTCTTTTCCATGGTATCTTGGCTTTCCATGCCTACAATACTCTCATGGGCTCTTCAGCCAGATCTGAATGCCTTAAGGGCTAATTCTGAGGCCAGAGTGTTGTTTTGGACATCTGCCATTCTATGAGTCTGCTGTGTCTCCCACTTCCCATGTTGGATCTTTCTCCCTCTTTTTGATTCTATCAGTTAGAATTAGTAGACACTTGTCTTGTTTGTGTGATCCCTTTGACTCCTAGACCTATCAAAGCCATCAATTGTGAACTGAAATTGATCACTTGGACTAGTGAGATGGCATTGGTACATGCCACCTTGATGGGATTGTATTGGATTCCCCTGGCACATTTCTAACTCCACCATTTGGGGCAAGTCCGATTGAGCATGTCCCCAGTTGTACATCTCCTCCCTCTCTTTTTGCACTCTGAAATGTAACAGGGATCACTTTTCAGTTAAAATTTAAACACCTAAGTATAATTGTGTGTTAATTACAGAGTTCAACCACTAGTACTAGAACAACAACAACAAAATACTAAAAAGGATAAAGTATTACATTGTACATCAAGAGTCAGGACAAGAGCTGATCAGGTCATCGTTTCTTATAGTGTCCATTTGACTTCAACAGGTTTCCCCTTTGGTGCTCAGTTGTCACCGATCAGGGAAAACAAATGATATTTGTCTCTTTGGGACTGGCTTAATTCACTCAGCATGATGTTTTCCAAATTCCTCCATCTTGTTGCAAATGACCGGGTTTCATTGTTTCTTACTGCTGTATAGTATTCTATGGAGTACATGTCCCATAATTTCTTTATCCAGTCTACTGTTGATGGGCATTTGGGTTGGTTCCAGGTCTTAGCTATTGTGAATTGAGCTGCAATAAACATTAATGTGCAGATAGCTTTTTTATTAGTCAAATTAATTTCCTTTGGGTAAATTCCAAGGAGTGGGATGGCTGGGTTATATGGTAGGGTTATGTTCAGGTTTCTGAGGAATCTCCAGACTGACTTCCATAGTGGCTTAACCAGTTTGCATTCCCACCAACAGTGGGTTAGTGTCCCTTTTTCCCCACATCCTCTCCAGCATCTGTTGTTGGAAGACTTCTGGATGTGAGCCATTCTCACCTGGGTGAGGTGAAACCTCATTGTGGTTTTGATTTGTATTTCTCTGATTGCTAGTGATCCTGAACATTTTTTCATGTGTCTTTTGGCCATTTGGATTTCCTCTTTCGAAAAATGTCTCTTGAGGTCCTTGGCACATCTCTTAAGTGGGTTGTTTAGGAGCAGGTGTTACAGCACAGTGGGTTAAGCAGCCGCATTCAAAAAATATATTATGTAGGATCTCTGTCTTTAATGTGCTGTACACTGTTATTTGACGCTATAACTAGTACTCCAACAGTATTTTTTTTTCATTTTGTGTTGTTATATGGGCTCAAACTGTTGAAATCTTTACTTAATATATACTAAACTGATCTTATGTATATAAAGAGAATTGGAAATGAATCTTGATGTGAATGGAAGGGTAGATGGAGCAGGAAAGGGGAGGGTTGCAGGTGGGAGGGAAGTTATGGGAAGGGGGAAGCCATTGTAATCCATAAGCTGTACTTTGGAAATTTATTTTCATTAAATAAAAGTTTTAAAAAAAGAAAAGAAATCATGGGACATATACTCTATAGAATACTATACATCAGTCAAAAACAATGAAATCCAATCATTTCCAACAATATGCAGGAATCTAGAAAACATCTTGCTGAGTGAAATAAGCCATTCCCAAAGGGATAAATAGCATATGTTCTCCCTGATCGGGTGACAACTAACCGAGCACCAAAAAGGAAACCTGTTGAAGTGAAAAGGAAACTATGAGAAACACTGACTTGATCAGCCCTTGTCCTGACTGTTGATGTACAATTTAATACTTTATCCCTTTTAGTATTTTTTTTTGTTCTACTTAATACTATTGGTTGAACTCTGTAATTAACACACAAGTATTCTTAGGTGTTGAAATTTAACTGAAAAGTGATCTCTCTTAAATATAAGAGTGGGAATAAGAGAGGGAGGAGATGTATAATTTGGGACATGCTCAATCAGACTTGCCCCAAACGGTAGTTTTAGAAACATGCCAGGGGATTCCAATTCAATACCATCAAGTTGGCATGTACCAATGCCATCTCACTAGTCCAAGTGATCAATTTCAGTTTACAATTGATCATAATGATAGGTCTAAGAGTCAAAGAGATCACATAAACAAGACTAGTATCTGCTAATATCTGATAGAATTAAGAAGGAGGTTATGATCGACCATGGGAAGTGGCATACACAGCAGACTCACAGAATAGCAGATGTCCTAAACAGCACTCTGGCCTCAGAATTAGCCCTTAAGGCATTTGGATCTAGCTGAAGAGCCCATGATAATATTGTAGGCATGGAAAGCCAAGATACTCTGGCAAAAAAAGAAAGACCTAAATGAAAGATCTCTGTGAGTGAGTTCCCAGTGGAACGAATGAGCCATCAAAGAATGAGGTACCTTTCTCTGAAGGGAGGAGAGAACTTCCACTTTAACTATGGCCTTGTCTAAATATGATCAGACTTGGTGAACTCAAAAGGCTTCCATAGCCTTGGCAACACATGACAATGGCCTAAGGTGATTACTGACACCATAAACAAGAGTGTCAAATTGTTAAGTCTACAACAGGAGTCACTGTGCACTTACTCCTCATGTAGGATCTCTCCTTAATGTGCTGTACATTGTGAAGTAATGCTATAACTAGTACTCAAACAGTATTTTCCACTTTGTGTTTTTGTGTGGTTGCAAATTGTTGAAATCTTTACTTAATTTATACTAAATTTATCTTCTGTATATAAAGTAATTGAAAATAAAAAAAGATGGCTATAAGATTACATTTGTTATTATTTGGATAACTAGATCATGCTATTCATGCATCATTATAAATTATAGCAAACATGCAGGAGTTTAAGTGTCAAAAGATTTACAATTATCTACACACATATATTTCCATTTTGTGAAATAATTTTAATTATTTCAATGTGATTCATTGAAAAATTACACTATGTGTAAGTGAACCAACTATCACTATTTGTCTCTATTGGTATGGCATTCAGAGAGCATGCTAAATTATCACATGTTTTTAATCAATATGTAATTCATAAATATTGTGATTCATATTTACTTTGTTTACATTTGTAGGCAAAATAAATAAATTTCCATACTAAAAGTCAAGATTCAATAACCTTTAATAATTTCAAATATTTATTTTCCAGAGTATATGCAATTAGTTTCCAGTTTGCCTGCAAGTATTTTATTTCCTTTCCTAACTCTTTTTACATAAGATGCTAGAAAATATGGATTAGTCAGAATTCTAAGGGCATCATTCAAATGAGAATTTTGATAAAAATATGGAAAATGCTAGTTAGCTAAAATGTGGATTTGAATCAGATTCTCAGAGTTAAAGTCGATCCTTAAAGAAAAATAATATGTTTGATTATTAACACTAGTGTTAAGGATTTTTTAAGTGGAAATACAACATATGTGCATAACACATGGTAACAATTCATATTGCTGAATATAAATGAGATGCACAAGCTATCTTGAGTTCAAAAAAGACGTATCTGAGATACTTATTCTAATTGATGCCATTATTCTAATTGATGCAGGAAGAAAGGTACCATTATAAAAAATCAAGATTTCCAGGTAATAGATGAACAACAATTCATGGAAACTATGACAGATCTGAATAATTAGAAGACATACTTGAAGAGAAAAATAGCAATAAGTTCATTGACTATGTATGAATAACTCAGTGTCATTGAATTCTACAATCTTTCAGTGATGGGTTGAAAACCCAACTGTTCTCTAACACATAATAACCTCAACCAGAAAAAGTTACAATTCCTTTAATCCTTCTGGAAAAAAATGTGATCATCTGGATTATTGTTCCAAGATTTCAGTTGTATTGAGTTCTCGGACTATGTAAGGGCTGCCTAAATAAGCATCAATGAATAAAATGAACCAGTTGTTCATGGTGGCAGCTTGTCCATGCTTAAATGGGGCAGTTGCAGACTGCAATTAGGATTCTTAGTTGAACTTTCCTAAATCTGAAATGTAGGTGACCATTCATTTCAAAACACTGCAAAAGTCTAACAGCAGCTGCTTGTTAGCTATGGAGTTCATGTATTTGATCACCAAAGATATAATGACAACTGATTTCAGATATAGGAATTCATATAAATGTTTTTTTTACAATTTAAGCTTCTGAAATTTTCTGATTTATCATTTAAGAAACACCCCACATAATTTCATGATTAGGTTTCTGTTTCAGGATTTCACCTGCCATATTCCTCCCATTGCCAGTAGCAGAGAGCAGTGTTCTTTACTAAAGTAGCTCCTTGCTATAGATTATATATTTAATTCCTAGTTGTGTGGTGCCTTTTACAAGTTCTCAGAGAAAAGCCATGTCCATTTTGGAAATGGAGGGACTTAAATAGAGGCTAAAACTATAAAGTATAGAAACATTTATTCTCTTTGTTTATCCTTATATAATCAATGAAAAATTAATCTTATTGAAAATGTTTTTATATATTACCATTTAAAATGCCCACAGAATGCTGGAAGTTGTAGGCACAATACCGTGGGATATTGCAAAAGTACAGTTCTCATAATTTGGTGGATTCCAACCTGGCTGAATTGAGAAAAGACATGCTGCTTTAGGCTAGGAGAAAATAGCAGGAAAAAATGGAGGTATTGCATCCCTGGGGGAGTTGAAGACAAAACTGCAGTGGAAATTCTGCAGATGCAAGAGTGACACTATGGCATAGTGCAGAAGTTACAGCAATGAGCACAGACACAATATAGGATCCCACAGCCATGAGCAACAGGACACTGCCAGCTTTGGAGATTGAGGTGAGAGCAGGCTGCATGCAGCAGCCTGTGCCTCTTGTGATATTGCCAGAGGGAGAACCTGGCAGCCCACACTGTCTTTGAGTCCATCCTGGGATCCTCCAGGGTACTCCTCTAACACAGTGAAGACAAAGGACATTTCTTTATCCCTATTCCCCAACAAGGACACCCAGTCGGGGGAAGTTGCCATTTTGACAACAGAAGCGGATGCAGCAGTAATTGTATGTACCTGTGAGCCCAGGATGTTACCAGAGGGAAAATTCCATATTCCTCACAGACTTTGATTCTGGCTGGGGGCTGAACACCCACACAGGATTATGAGATACCCCCAGCCTTTCAACATATTACAGGTCCTAATGCTAAAAATGCCAAGGAGGATCACCCATAGGCTCTGGAAACATCCCTATTCTCTCTGTGGATGGGAAATGAAGAATAGGTTTTTTTAAAAATGAAATTGATACACCATTGGCCCAAATAACTGAAACAAAGAGGGATAAGAAACAAATCAATGAAATCAGAAATGAAAAAGGAGGTGTAACAACAAACACCAGAGAAATAAAAAGAATAATCAGGAATTATTGTTACTAGTGTTATGCCAGCAAATTGGAAAATCTAGCAGAATTGGATAGATTCCTGTGCACATATAATCTACCAAAATTGAGTCATGAGGACATAGAAAATCTGGCAGACTAATAACCAAGATTGAGATTGAGTCATAATATAGACCCTCATAATAAAGAGAAGTCCAGGACCAGTTGGCTTCACTGCTGAATTCTACTAGACATTTAAAGAACTACTTCCAATTCTTCTCAAGCTATTCAAAACATTTAAAAGGGAGGGAATCCTCCCAAACTCCTTCTATGAAGCCAGAATCACCTTATTTCCTAAATCAGAAAAAGATGTAACAGAGAGCTACAGACCTATATTCCTCAAGAACATAGACACAAAAATCCTCAAAAAATACTAACAAATCAAATCCAACAACACATCAGAAAAATGGACCTGGACCAAGTGGAACAAAAGGCTGATATGCAAGGATGGTTCACATTCACAAATCAATAAATGTGATCGACCACATTAACAAACTGAACCAAAAAAAGATTGTCTCAACAGTGGCAGTGAAAGCATTTGGTAAAATACATCATTTCATGAAGAAGACCTTCAGCAAATTGTGTATAGAAGGAACATTCCTCAAGAGAATTAAGGCAGTTTATGACAAACCCACAGCCAGCATCCTACTGAATGGGGAAAAGATGGAAGCACTCCCCCTAAGATGCAGAACCAGACAAGGATGCCCACTCTCATGATTGCTATTCAATATAGTCCTGGAAGTTTTAGCCAATGCCATTAGGAAGAAAAAGAAATCAAAGGGATTACAAAATTGGAAGGGAGGAAGTCAAATTATCCCTATTTGCAGATGATATGATTCTAAATATAGGAGAACCAAAAGACTCCACTAAGAGATTATTGGAACTCATTAAAAAGTTTCGGAAAGTGCAGTATATAAAATTATCACACAAAAATCAATAGCCTTTGTATACAAAAACTATGCCATGGCTGAGAAAGAAGTCTTAAGATCATTCCCATTCACAGTTGTTACAAAAATATTTACATGTCTTAGAAAAATTTAACCAAGGAGGTGAGAATTCTATGACTGATAATTTTTTAAAAAATAATGAAAAATAGAAGAAAACACAAAAAATTGAAGCATCTTCCATGTTCATGGATTGGAAAAATTATCATCAG
Source organism: Lepus europaeus (assembly GCF_033115175.1). Lineage (NCBI taxonomy): Eukaryota > Metazoa > Chordata > Mammalia > Lagomorpha > Leporidae > Lepus > Lepus europaeus. The sequence continues at coordinate 21,262,846 of NC_084851.1, read as the reverse complement.
AATGTACATTATACCAAAAGCAATTTACAGAATCAATGAGATCCCAATAAAAATAGCAAGGACATTCTTATCTGACCCCCCAAAAATGATATTAAAGTTATATGGAAACACTACAGACCCTGAATAGCTAAAGCAAGCTTATACACAAAACCAAAGCTGGAGGCATTAGGAAATCAGATTTTGAGACATACTACTGGCAGTTATAATCAAAACAACCTGGTACTGGCAAAAAAATATATGTGTAGACCAATGGAACAGCGTAGAAACACCAGATTAATCCACACATCTACAACCAACATATTTTTCACAAAAGAGCTAAACCCAATCCCTGGATCAAGGACAGTCTCTTCATCAAATGGTGTTGGTAAAACTGGATCTCCACATGCATAAGAATGAAATTAGTCCCCCACCACCACCTTACACAAAAATCCACTCAAAGTGATTCAAATACCTTAATCTATAACTCAATACCATCAAATTATTATAGGAAAAAATTCAGATAAACTTTTCAAGACTTCAGCATAGGCAAAGACTTTAATTTTTATCCCTCAAACCTCCCTGTCTGTGATTATGAGGAATTATTATAATTGAATTTACTATGAATATTAATTATGGTAATCAAAATAATGGCTAATAATTTTTGAATCCTTAACAAAGGGCCGATTTTGTTCTAGGGACTTGGCAGGTATACAACCATTAAATTTTCACAATGACCCTGTAAGGCAGAAACTATAACCTTTTTATGTTTTGAAAAAAAGAGGGTCAGTGCTGTGGCTCACTTGGTTAATCCTCTGCCTGCAGTGCCAGCATCTCATATGGGTGCCAGGTTCTAGTCCCAGTTGCTCCTCTTCCAGTTCAGCTCTCTGCTGTGGCCCAGGAGGGCAGTGGAGGATGGCCCAACTGCTTGGGCTCCTGCCCCCACATAGGAGACCAGGAGAAGTACCTGGCTCCTGGCTTCAGATTGGCATAGCTCTGGCCATAGCAGCCATTTGGAGGGTGAACCAACAGAAGACTTTTCTCTCTGTCTCTCTCTCTCACTGTCTAACTCTGTCAAATAAAAAAGAAAAAGAAACTGAGGCCTAAGGTGTTTAAGTAGAATGTGAAGGTCACAAATGCTTTTTTTAATTCCCCAAAGAAAAAATATTGATCATAATGCATTTGAACATGGGGTTTAGAGGCTTACAGATCTGGCATTATGCCTTATCCCTCTAAGTGCAGCCACAGTCATTTATCATTTGTTTTCCACAATTGGTGGAGAAGTATACATTTAAAAAAGAATATAGCTCTTCTTTATCTACTCTGAAAATTTTTTGACTTACTAGAAGTTTAGGTAGTCATTAATGGATAGATACTGACACATGGGTGAGTGGATGAAGACCTTCAGCTTTGCTATCTTCTGCCACCAGATAACACAAAAATGCTTAAACAAGTTGAAAGTCTCCTTTCTGGGACTCACAAGCATATGCAATAGTAAATAACCACTAGACTTTAATCCTAACCACTTAAGATTTCAAGGAGATTCTACACTTTACAAACATGATGGAAAGACAAATTTGATTTCTCATTCTTTTGTCTTTTCCTATGTATTCAGTATAATTTTAAAATTTTCCCTTCATGGCATGCTCAATCTGACTTGCCCCAAATGGTGGAGTTAGAAACGTGCCAGGGGATTACAATACAATCCCATCAAGGTGGCATATACCAATGCCATCTCACTAGACCAAGTGATCATCTTCAGTTCACAATTGAGCACACTGGTAGGTCAAAGAGTCAAAGGGATCACACAAACAAGACTAGTGTCTGCTAATACTAACTGATAGAACCAAAAAGGGAGAGAACCATCCAACATGGGAAGTGGGAGACACAACAGACTTATAGAATGGCAGATATCCTAAATAACATTCTGGCCTCAGAATCAGCCCTTAAGGCATTCGGATCTGGCTGAAGAGCCCATGAGAGTATTTTAGGCATGGAAATCCAAGATACTCTGAAAAAAAAGACCTAAATGAAAGATCTCTGTGAGTGAGATCCCAGTGGAAAGAACAAGGCTATCAAAGAAGGAGGTACCTTTCTCTGAAGGGAGGAGAGAACTTCCACTTTGACTATGACACTCTTGGGATAAGATCAAAGTTGGCGAACCCTAAAGGCTTCCATAGCCTCGACAACTCATGACTAGAGCCTAGGGAGATTACTGATGCCATAAACAAGAGTGTCAAATTATTAAATCAACAGGAGTCACTGTGTACTTACATGCCATGTGGGATCTGTCCTTAATGTGTTGTCTAATGCGAAGTAATGCTATAACTAGTACTGAAACAGTATTTTTACACTTTGTGTTTCTGTGTGGGTGCAAACTGATGAGATCTTTACTAAATATATACTGAAATGATCTTCTGTATAGAAAGATAATTGAAAATGAAAAAAAATAACTAGGTGTTAAATTGGAAATTGCATAGAAAATTAATCAATTCTTAAAAAATATCATGTAGGTTCTCTGTCCTTAATGTGCTGTACATTGTGATTTGATGCTATAACTAGTACTCCAACAGTATGTTTCACTTGGTGTTGCTATGTGGGGGCAAACTGTTGAAATCTTTACTTAATATATACTAAACTGATCTTCTGTATATAAAAAGAATTGAAAATGAATCTTGATGTGCATGGAAGGGGAGAGGAAGTGAGAAAGGGGAGGGCTGTGGGTGGGAGGGAAGTTATGGGGGGGAGCCATTGTAATCCATAAGCTATATTTTGGAAATTTATATTCATTAAATAAAAGTTTAAAAAAAATTTCCCTTCATTATTCTAAAATATTTTTCAGTTCTTTTTAATTTTTATTAATATAAAAAGAACATTTTTTAGATTTTTTTATTTGAAAGTCAGACTTACACAGAGAGAGCAGAGGCAGAGAGAGATAGAGAGGTCTTCCATCTGAATGTTCACTCCCAAATGGCTGCAATGGCTGGAGCTATGCCGATCTGAAGCTAGGAGCCAGGAGCTTCTTCCAGGCCTCCCATGTGAGTGCAGGGGCCCAAGGACATGGGTCATCTTCCACTGCTATCCTGGGCCATAGTAGAGAGCTGGATCAGAAGTGGAGCAACCAGGTCTTGAACTGGCACTCACATGGGATGCTGGCACTTCAGGCCAGGGCATTAACCCACTGTGCAACAGCACCAGCCCCAACAGAACAGTTTTAATATATTTCTCTTTTTTTGACAGGCTGAGTTAGACAGTGAGAGAGAGAGAAAGAGACAGAGAGAAAGGTCTTCCTTCCATTGGTTCACCCCCTAAGAGGCCACTACGGCCGGCACATTGCAGCTGGCGCACTGCACCGATCGGAAGCCAAGAGCCAGGTGCTTCCTCCTGGTCCCCCAGCTGGGCACAGAGCCCAAGGACCTGGGCCATCCTTCACTGCCTTCCTGGCCACAGCAGAGAGCTGGACTGGAAGAGGATTGACCAGGACAGAATCCGACACCCCAACCAGCACTAGAACTCATTTTGCCAGAGCCGCAGGCAGAGATTAACCTAGGGAGCCATGGCGCCAGCCTGATTTAATATATTTCTGAGGCAAAATTCTAGTGAGATAACCATATTTCACTACTTTCCTTCTCCCCATCAACCAATGTTCCTCCTCCCCTTCTTTTTTCTTTAACCTTTGCAAAAGCTTAATTTTAGTCCATTATATAATCACAGATTTAATGCCCCACTAACAATAATAAGTTAAAGGTAGAGAGATCAAGATCACAGTTTCACAGAAGTATAAACAAGGGCTAAATCCATCAAGTCACAAGATGTCCATTTCATTCCTACACATCTTTTGTGCTTTATAATGACTACCATATATCAGAGAAAACATAATATTTGTCTTTGGGATACTGGCTGATTTCATTAAGCATAATTGTTTCCAGTTGTATCCATTTCTTTCCAAAAGACAGGATTTCATTCATTTTTAAGACTGGGTAGTATATCCAATCATGCATATAAACTAAAAATCTTTTTTGAAGATTTATTTATTTATTTGAAAGTCTGAATTATATAGGGCAAGGGAAAGACAAAGAGAGAGAAGAGAGGAGGGGGGAGAGAGAGAGAGAGAGAGAGAGAGAGAGAGAGAGAGAGAGAGAGAGAGAGAGAGAGAGAGAGACAAAGAGAGATAGGGAGGGAGAGAGAGAGATTCTTTCTGTTGTTTCACTCCTCAAATGGCCACAGCAGTCAGGGCTGGGCCAGACTGGAGCCAGGGGCTTCTTCCAAGTCTCCCACATGAATTCTGGAGCCCAAAAACACAGACATTTTCCATTATTTCCCCATGTGCATTAGCAAGGATCTAGATCTGAAGAGAACATCAAGAACTAGAATGGGTGCCAATATGGATGCCAGCACTGCAGATGCCAGCTTAACCTGCTACAGCATAGCTCTAGCCCCAACATTTTCTTCACTGAGTCATAAATTGATGGACATCTGTGTTGATTCTATATGTTAGCTATCTGTGAATTGATATGCAATGAACATGAGGGTTCTTTCATAGGGTGATTTCATTTCATTTGGGTAATTCCCAGGAGATGCATGACCAGGTCATATGGTAAATCTATTTTCAGATTTCTGAGTAATCTACCTATTGTCTTCCATAATGATTGTGCTCATTTACATTATCACCAAGAGTGTATTAAGGTAATGTTTTCCAGGCCAGCGCCATGGCTCAACAGGCTAATCCTCCGCCTTGTGGCGCCGGCACACCGGGTTCTAGTCCCGGTCGGGGCACGGATCCTGTCCCGGTTGCCCCTCTTCCAGGCCAGCTCTCTGCTGTGGCTAGGGAGTGCAGTGGAGGATAGCCCAAGTGTTTGGGCTCTGCACCCCATGGGAGACCAGGAGAAGCACCTGGCTCCTGCCATCGGAACAGCGCGGTGCGCTGGCTGCAGCGTGCTACCGCGGCGGCCATTGGAGGGTGAACCAACGGCAAAAGGAAGACCTTTCTCTCTCTCTCTCTCTCACTGTCCACTCTGCCTGTCAAAAAAAAAAAAAAGGTAATGTTTTCCCTAAATCCTCACCGGTGTTTATTATTTCTCTGATTTTTGGATGATTACCATTGTAACTGGGTGAGGAAGTACCTAATGTGGTTTTTATTTAAATTTCTCCGGCAGCTACTACTTCTGGGCATTTTTTCATTTGTCACATTTCATCCTTTGAAAAAAATGCCTGTTCATGCCCTTTACCCATTTCTTAACTGTATTGTTTTGTTTTCTTGTTGTTGAAATTTTGAGCTCTTTATAGATACTGAATATTAATTATTTATCAGTTTCATAGTTCACAAATATTTTCTCTCATTCTGTCAGTTGTTTCTTCACTGTGTTTTTACTTTTAGGGCAAAGGCTTCCCTCCCTTTCAATTGTTGTGAAAGTTTCAGAATTAGAATTAGAATTAGTTCTTTAAAAGTCTTGTGGAGCCAGCTCCACGGCTTACTAGGCTAATCCTCCGCCTTGCGGCACCGGCACACCGGGTTCTAGTCCTGGTCAGGGCACCGATCCTGTCCCGGTTGCCCCTCTTCCAGGCCAGCTCTCTGATGTGGCCAGAGAGTGCAGTGGAGGATGGCCCAAGTCTTTGGGCCCTGCACCCCATGGGAGACCAGGAGAAGCACCTGGCTCCTGCCATCGGAACAGCGCGGTGCGCTGGCCGCAGTGCGCCTACCGCGGCGGCCATTGGAGGGTGAACCAACGGCAAAAGGAAGACCTTTCTCTCTCTCTCTCTCTCACTGTCCACTCTGCCTGTAAAAAATAAAAAATAAATAAAAACAAAACAAAACAAAAGTCTTGTGGAATTTAACAGTGAAGCCATCTGGTCCTGGGCTTTTCTTTCTTGGGAGGGTCTTTATTACTGATTCAATCCCCATCTTGCTTATAGGACTATTTAAATTTTCTGCATCTTCATAAATCAATTTTGATAGATTGTATGCTTCTAGAAATCTATGTATTTCTTGTAGATTTTCCAATCTTTCCAATAGCTGCTTGCATGAATTCCTGGTGATTCTTTTTATTTCTGTGGTCTCTGTTGTTACATTTCTTTTTTTTAAAGAATTTTTATTTATTTGAAATTCAGAATTACACAGAGAAAGAAGGAGAGGCAGAGAAAGAGCAAGGTCTTCCATCTGCTGGTTCACTCCCCAACTGGCTGCATTGTCTAGAGTTGTGCTGATCTGAAGCCAGATGCCAGGAGATTCTTATGAGTCTCTCACGCAGATCGAGGGGCCCAAGGTCTTGGGCCACTTTCTACTGCTTTCCCAGGCCACAGCAAAGAGCTGGATCATACATGGAGCATCTGGTTCTCAAACCAGTGCCTCTATAGAATGCTGGCACTTCAGGTGGTGGCTTTACCTGCTGTGTCACACCACTGGTCCCAACAGCTCTTTTTCATCTCTGATTTTGTTAATTTGGGTCTTCTCCCTTTTTTTTTTTTGACAGGCAGAGTGGACAGTGAGAGAGAGAGACAGAGAGAAAGGTCTTCCTTTTGCCATTGGTTCACCCTCCAATGGCCGCCGCGGTAGCGTGCTGCGGCCAGCGCACTGCGCTGATCTGATGGCAGGAGCCAGGTGCTTCTCCTGGTCTCCCATGGGGTGCAGGACCCAAGCACTTGGGCCATCCTCCACTGCACTCCCTAGCCACAGCAGAGAGCTGGCCTGGAAGAGGGGCAACCGGGACAGAATCGGTGCCCCGACCGGGACTAGAACCCGGTGTGCCGGCGCCGCAAGGCGGAGGATTAGCCTAGTGAGCCACGGCGCCGGCTTCTTCTCCCTTTTTTGTTTAGTTAAACCAAGGATGTATCAATTTTATTTATTTTTCAAAACACTATTTCTTCATTTCATTGATTTTTTTGCATTATTACATAGTGACCTTGTCTCTTTTGACAGTTTCTTTCTTTTTTGTTTAAAGATTTATTTATTTATTTGAAAATAAGAGTTACACCAAGAGAAGAGAGGTGGAGAGAGAGGTCTTCCATCTGCTGGTTCACTCCCCATTGGCTGCAATGGCTGGAGCTGCTCCAATCCAAAGCCAGGAGCCAGGAGCTTCTTCTTGGTCTCCCACGTCAGTGCAGGAGCCCAAGGACTTGGGCCATCTTCTGCTACTTTCCCAGGACATAGCAGAGAGCTGATCAGAAATGGAGCAGCTGGGACATAAAGCAGCACTCATATAGGATGCCGGCACTGCAGGCAGTGGCCTTACCCTCTATGCCACAGCACTAGCCCTGATGGTTTCTAAGTCTATTTTCTCTGGCTTAGTGCCTACAAGACTGAGCATGTTCCAAGTAGGGCTCCGGCAACTCACTTCTGGCAGACCCTTGGGCTGAGGCCAGACACTATTCCTCCCTTCCACTTCTGACATGCTGTTGGCTTAGTCTGTGAATGTGTGGTAACACCATGTCTGCTCCACTGTTAGCCATGGTGCCTTGTGCCTGGAAGGCTGCCACTGTGGTAATTTTCCTTCATGGATTAGGAGATACTGGGCATGGATGGGCAGAAGGCTTTGCAGGTATCACAAGTTCACATACCAAATGTATCAGCCTGCATGCACCCATTATGCCTGTTACATTAAATATAAACATGGCTATGCCTTCTTGGTTTGATAATATTGGACTTTCACCAGACTCACTGGAGGATGAATCTGGAATTAAACAGGCAGCAGAAAATGTAAAGGTTTTGATAGATCAAGAGGTGATGAGTGGCAGTCCTAACAGAATCATTTTGGAAGGATTTCCTCAGGGAGGAGTTTTATTTTTATATACTGCTATTACCATACAGCGGAAACTGGTGGGTGTCACTGAACTTAGTAGCTGGCTTCCACTTTGGGCTTCATTTTCACAGGGTCCTGTCAGTGGTGCTAATAGAGATATTTCTATTCTCCAGTGCCATAGAGATTGCGACCCTTTAATTCCACTAATGTTTGGTTCTCTTACTATGCAAAAACTAAACACATTGCTAAATTTGGCCAGTGTAACCTTTAAGGTCTATGAAGGCATGAGGCACAGTTCCTGTCAGCAAAAAATGGATGCTTAATATTTCTGAAGTATGTTAATTTTTCTGCTGTATTCCAACAGACCAAACAAGATACACAAGGATGTATCTTTATAAATGGGTGCTAATTGGTAATGAAAATAATTTACTACTGGACTATAGAATAATAATGTTGACAATGAAGACATATGTATATCTCTGGATTTAAAAATTTTGAACAGTCATTTCCTGAGTCATTTTGCTTTGCCTTGAAGAATAAGATGTATTGTTTCATTATATAAGTCAGCAAAATCTTATTTATGGCAAGAAATATTCTGTTGCAATATTGTGCTGTAATGTGGGGAAATGTAAAAGTTTTCCACAGTTTCTATCAATGTGAAATAAAACTTAATCCTGAAAAAAAGTCTATTTTATCTGATATTAGGCTAGGAACTCCTGCTCATTTTTTAATTTCCATTAGCATAGAATAATTTTCTCCATTCTATCACTTTCAGTCTGTGTGTAGCTTTGTTGGTCTGCAGTGTTTCTTGTATGCAGCATGTATATTGGTCTTTGTTTTTAATCCATTCAGCCAGTCCATCTTTTGTTTGGAGAGTTTATTCCACTTACATTCAAGATTGTTATTGTTGCTGGCACCGCAGCTCACTAGGCTAAATCCTCTGCCTGTGGCACCAGTACCCCGGGTTCAAGTCCTGGTTGGGGTGCCGGTTCTGTCCCGGTTGCTCCTTTTCCAGTCCAGCTCCCTGCTGTGGCCTGGGAAGGCAGTGGAGGATGGCCCAAGTCCTTGGGCCCTGCACCCACATGGTAAGCACCTGGATCCTGGATTCAGATCGGCACAGAGCACCAGGCGTAGCGGCCATTTGGGGGGTGAACCAATGGAAGGAAGACCTTTCTCTGTCTCTCTCACTGTCTAACTCTGCCTGTCAAAAAAAAAAAGGTTGTTATTGGTGAGTGATGACTTGTCTTGCCTCTTTTTCCCCACAAATATTCTAGTTTGTTTTGTACTATTACTTTGTACTTTTTTTCCACAAATATTCTATTGGTTGTTTTGTACTACTACTTTGTACTATTACTTTGTAATAATACTAGATTTTTGGCTTCATATTTTTTCATGATGCTGTGTTTAGTACATCCTTAATTTTTTTTCAAGATTGTTTGCTTTGGAAAGTCTTTATTAACTTTTCTTTATTAATTAGAGCTAGCTGGATACAGTATTCTAGCCCAACAGCTTTGTTTTTTCTTTAAGGACTTGGACTATATCTCTGTTGTATCCTCTTTTGTGAGGTTTTTGATGAGAAATCTGCTGTCAATCTAGAGCTCTTTTAAAGATAATCTTGCATTTCTGTCTTGTACTTTTTAGCATCTTTTCTTTGTGTTTTAAATTTGAAAGTTTGAATATTCTGTAGTGTGATGAAGACCTTCTCTGATCATGTCTCTCTGGGATTCTATGTGCTTCTTGTACTTGGATGTCCATATCTTTGTCCAAATTTCTGAAATTCTCTTCAATAATCTCACTAAGTTTTCTAAATTACTCTGTTTTTCCACTCCTTCAGGAAAGTCTAAGACATGAGTAGTTTGTTCTTAATGGTTTCTAATAGATTAAACACTGTTTTCATTTTTCTGAATTTTTTTTCTTTTTTTGTCAGACTGTGATATTTCAAAACCCTTGTCTTTCAGCTTGGATATTCTTTCTTCGGCACCATTGAGAATGATGTTCATGCTTTTCACTGTATTTTTTATTTGACATATTGAGTTTAATTTCTTAATATTTCAATTTGGCTGTTCTTTAATATTTCTATTTCTTGGCTGAATTTCTCATTCATGGCATGCATCAATTTCTTTAACTCATGTAATTGCCTCTGTATTTTTCAATAATCTTACAATAAGTCTTTTTAATTCCTTTTCAGGCATTTTGTCAAGATCCTCATCTTCACAGTCCAATATTGAAGTATTATTGTGTTCTTTTTGGTGTTTCATATTGTCTTCCTTGTTAATATATCTCATATTTATGATTTTTACATATCTATAGAAGCACTTGTGGTTGAAGTCTTTGTTATTGGGAATGTGCCCCTAGGTATAGGGAGATGCCTGCACCTTCAGTGAATATCTAGAGGTGTGTGCTGAGTGGGACCAGAGAGCTCTGGTCAGCATTTGTGTGTGAGTCAAAGTCCAGGGTAACACCCAAAATATGTGTGGTAGCTCTCCTCTGTATCCAGCAGAAGAGAGTGGATGATCCCCTTGTTTGTTGTGGTCACTGCCCCCACAATTCTCTGTGCCAAGATAAACTTCTCTGTGCCTAAACCCTGCCCCCAACTCACTCAAGTACATGAACTGCACAAAATATCTGTTCACTTTGTAATCTGAACATGAAGTCCTTCTGGCTTATAGCATAAGCCCTCCATTCCCAGTCACAGGGTGCAGGGTTCCTGCAGTCACAGACTGTAAGGCATCCACTCTCTGCCCTTGGAGCTGCTCTATCCAGAGAACTACTCTGTCCCTGACCTTGGGATAGGGCTGGAAAGCAACATGCTTTCCATTCCCTGAGCTAAATGGGTGGCCTGCCCCCACCAGCTCCTCTTCCAGGACTCAAAGTCAGTGGAGATCATAGATTTCTCACTGTGATAAAAAAAACCAGACATGCACTGGCTCTGGCAGCCTCTACTCCCATTACTATGTCACTTTCCCCTCTGGTGGAGGAAGGAGCAATATGCCCTCCATTCACAAAGTTAAGTAGACACTCTGCCCCTGGACAACTTACCTCACTGGAGTGAGAGTCAGCAGGGACCACAAGTCTCTTCTCCAGACATCACCAGTGGAGCACAGGCTTGTACAGAAACCACTCAACTCACTCTGGGAAGATGGCCTCCCTGCCAGCTGAGGACTGCAGGAGCTGCAGCCATAGGAGTAGCTGGTGGTGTCCCCTGAGCTTCTGTGTGTCTGTGCAATCTTTGCTGCTCCACAGAGTGTCTCTTCTTACATTATGGATTTTATTTCTATTTCTTACTTTACTGCATTGGCTAGGACTTTCAGTAACATGTTGAAAATTGGTTGTGAAGACACATGCTTATTTTATTCCTCATTTTAGTGGAAAAACTTGGAGCTTTCCATCATTACCTATAATGTTAGGTGAGAGGTCTGTGTAGATGTATTGTATTAACTTGGAGGACATCCTGGGCTAGAGGCTCTTACTTAATTTTTCATCCATTTGTTTCATCATTCATAGTGCTAGACTTTGTCAAGATTTTCTGTATTCATCAAATTTATAAAATTTTGTTTTTTTTTTTTTTTCCATTGATTTGGGAAATTAAATCGCCACCAGTTTGACCTGCCTTAAATATCTGGAACTAATTCCATATGTTTATCAAACATCATGCTTATAATACCTTATTGAATTTTATGAAAAATTTTAAAATATGTGCATCTATGTATATGAGAGATACTGGCCTAGAAATTACTTTCCTGTACCATGTCTGTATAGTTTGGAAACAGGAGCATTTCTTCAAGTTCCATCTTACAGAAAAATTCACAAATAATTACAGCAATTATTTCTTAGATGTTACATAGAATTTCTCAGCAAACCCATCAGAGCCTGCAGCTTTCTCTTTTAGGAGATTGTTACTGAATTAATTTATCTTTAAATATATTGTTTCTATTTATTTTTTATCTTTTTATTTGGAAATCAGAGAAAGAGGTCTCTTCTTTTGCTCTTCAATTCACCAAGTGACTGCAACAGCTGAAACTCAGCAAACCTGCAGTTTGGAGACATAAACACAACCCAGGTCTACCCATATTAGTATAATACAGATCTTTGATGTGAGTGACTGAGACACAAAAATTTTAGACATTGGCTTTTACCTAGCAGTGTGCATGTCAATAGAAAGTCTGAATTGGGAGTGGAGCTATTACTTTTACCAAGGTAGTCCACTGTTGGTTGCAGGCATATCAAGCAGCAACTGCTGTGAAAACATCTTTTAACTGAATTTCTTTAATAGATATAGAAACTTTTAGGATATTTATTTCTTCTGATGTGAGTTGAGGCAGATTGTGTCTTTATTTTAGCTAGTCCATTTCTTCTGGATTAAAACACCAATATTTTTGCAAGGGCAATTTGAAAGCCATGAATTCAGCATTTCAGCATTTTATATGCTTTCAGTGAGAATATTTGTCAATCCTATTCTATTATTACACCAGGCAAAAGTTTTATTTGACTCCTATATTCATATTTGTTCTAATAGGTAACCTAATTACTGGCTTGTTACCTTGAACTTGTTTAGTCTTGGTTTTCAGCTTTTCTAGAGTAGGCATGAATATATGTCAAGTTTTCCATAGCACTATTAACTTTGAAGGTCTTGACCACCAACATTTTATTTCCCTTAACATCAAACCAGGGCTATTTAACATACTTTTTTGTAGAGTGGTCTAAAATAAGCATTACTTCAGTGTGTGGTTCTTACTTAAAAAGTACAGCCTTTAGGTATTTCACTTACATGCTTGTGATGTTAATAATATGTCAACAAGGTCTTACTTGGGTTGGAACTTAGATACCCTCCAAACCAAATAATCTGAAGTGTATTTTTATACTTCCATCCCAGGACCAGTTACTCTGGTGAACCTCATGTAGTTTCACTCCATCAATGCTCAGTCTATCTCATGCTCAAGGACTTGTGGGGACTTTACACATTCAGTTCTCAAGGTTTCATCTGTTCAGTTACATTCATTCCAGTTTCTTCTTTGGAAAGTTCTTGCTGTCCTCAGATACGGTAACTACTGCAGCTCAATAGCAACAGGTATTGACTGGAATCCAGTTCATTGTATTGTTGAAAAGTCATTTTTCCCAGCAAGAACCCATATAACTGTAGTGACTGCTTGTCAAATTTTCTTTTCTTGGTGATCTCAATGTTTTATTGCCTGTTGTTTGCCTGACATCTTCTCATAAACTTTCCTCAATGCTTTTTGTTGTGTTTTTTAGTGCCAAGAGATTTTAACCGGGTATTGAAAGTAAAATCACCTGATGTCATTTCTGCACTCATGTTTTTGGTCCACTGAGAATATTTCCTGATTTTTCATATGAGAAAAATGCATTTTAGTAACTCACTTTGATACAATGTTAAATTTTGAAAGTCTGTCACATTTTCAGATAAAATGAAATGCAGAACAACAGAGAGAAGGAAGAGATGAAGAGATTTTGCTTCTACTGGCTCACTGCCCAAATAGCCACAACATGCATGTGTGGGCCAGGCTGAAGCAAGGAGCCAGAAACTACATCCTGATCTCCTACACGGGTGGCAGGGGCAAAGTACATGGGACATCTTCCACTGCCTTCCCAGGCACAATAGCAAGACACTATATTGGAAGCAGAACAATCAGAACTTGAAGAGGCATTTCAGTGCAGGATAATGCTGCCACAAACAGGGGCTTAACCTGCTGTGACACAATGCCAGACCTTCATTTGAAATTAATATTCAGTTATGTGGAAGCCAAAGTAAGAGAAAGCAAGCTGTTATCGGCTATCATCTATCACTTTTATTAGTTTTTCTTAAATAGTTGCTTATCACAGAATAATATATTAAAATATATGACACCAATGAAAGAGCCAGTGTGTTCCCACTGTCTGGTTTCTGATTGCTGCTGATGTGACGCCCTTTTGCAAACTTAAGAGGAAAGAGAGGTTTGGGGCCAACACCCAGAAGGTAGGGGGACATTAGCACTCATGACACTAGATGGGACTTTATTCCCTGTCATATTTTTGTTATATAGATACAGCCACATGAACTGAAGCAGGATTTGAACACTTAGTGCATTCATGACTATCTTCATATACTCTTCAAAACTTACTAACAGAAAAGGATGAATAGTACCACATACTGTGACTTAGTGTTTTTATTCAGTGTCAGAGTGTGTAATTACTTCTGTAATCCTCAAGTTAACAAGGCAAAGATAAAAAGAAAAAGTTAGTGAAAAACAAAAAACTAGATCAGTCAAGAATGGGGGTTGCCAACAAATTTCTGGAACATAGTAAATTTTGAAAAAATGAAGTATTTTGTGCTTTCAGTGCTTCATGTGAAAAACACATACATACACACACCATCAGCATGACCACCATCACCACCACCCCTCACTGGAGCTGCCTGTGTGTTGGAGAATTGAGGACACCATACAGGCAGAACACAGGAGCTGCAGGCATTGTCTGACAGTAAGCGGGCAATGAGATAGCTCTCAGAACAGACCCATTTCTCTTCACTGAACACAGCTGTAGGATTGGGGGAGCAGAAGCCCTGTACAGGAAAGGTGTTGAGGAAATCACCAAAATAATTTGCAAAAATTTACCATGCTCTAGGTTACAAAGAGATGGTCTTAATTCCTATAAACTGTTGGTTTTCCCTAATGTGGGTAGACAGGAAGATTTTAAAAATGATTCATCATTCCCAATAAGGAAGCACTCATACGTCTTACTTCCTGTCCTAGCCCCAGAGCCTGTAAAGGTGAACCCACTGGGGCTGGCTGGGAGAAAAGAGGAAAGTGTGTTCCAGAAGGAACTGTCTGAGGGACAATAAAGGCTTCTTGCACATAATAAAAGGAATAACTAGCAAAAAAAATGATTCATCAATGGATTATGCTGCAGGAGTTTCAGGGTCACAGTCCACCTGTGAGAAGAACATGATAGTTTTCTCAGGGCTTGGAATCCTGTCAGATGTATCCTAGTGACTAGAACATATTCCACAGGATGCCTCACAGGCAGGGCTGCCTGGAGAGAACTGCAGCTGTCTTTGGGTAGGGCACGTGAGTGTTTGTTGGTGCACAGGTGTGCATTCATGTGTTAAGGAGGCCAATGTATAGTGAGGAGAGTATCCCACATGCTCCAGGCCCTTCTTCCCAGGTACACAAAAAGGTGAAATCACTATCCACACAGGTCTGCTTCATCTCACTTAAGTTTTCTACTAAGAACAAATGTGTGTATATGTATGTGTGTGTGTTGGGGTGGTTGATGGTGTGAGTGTCTCCTTGTGCATTTCAAAATCCCAATAACTTAGGCTTAAAGCCTCAACCAAAATAACCAGCAATGGCATTTACAACAACCACACATTGCTCAAAGTCCAGGCTCACAGAAGAAAAATACCTACTGTGTGTAGACAGAATTATGTCATACAACCCCTAGAATACAGTACATATTAGGGGTATGAAGAAAATTCTTAGGCTTGGGGCTGGCGCGGTGGCTCAGTGGGCCTAGGCTAAAGCACCTGCATCCCAAATGCACACCAGTTCGAGACCCAGCTGCTCCGATTCCTGTCCAGCCCTCTGCTATTGCCCCAGAAAGCAGTAGAAAATGACCCAAGTCCTTGGGCCCCTGCACCCACCTGGGAGATGCAGGAGAAGCTTCTGGCTCCTGGCTTCAGATTGGCACAGCTCCAGCCATTGCGTTCATCTGGGGAGTGAGCCTGTGGATGGAAGACCTCTCTTTCTCTCTCTGCCTCTCCTCTCTCTGTGTAACTCTGACTTTCAAATAAATAAATCTTTTAAAAAAAGAAAATTTATAGGCTAGTTCAAGTATTTCTGCATCTTTAAATAGTTATTTATTTCATCTGAAAAGCACAGTAACAGATAGAGGGTACTAAAAAGGAAGAGAGAGGGAGATCCTCCATCCACTGGTTCTGTCTCCAAATGGCCAAAATGGCTGAGCTGGGCCAGGTCAAAGCCACAATCCAGGAGCTGGATATGTGTGGCAGGGGCCCAAATACTTAGACTGTCCTCCACTACTTTTCCAAGGAGATGGATTGGAAATGAAGCAGTTAGGATTGAACTGGCACTTATATGGGATACTGGTATTGCAAGTGGCATCTTAACCTGTTATGCTACAATGCCAGCCTATAGTATTTGCAAGTTAAGGCTGCAAACTATTAAGCCATGATGTTATTAAATCTACAGCCTCCCACAAGGGTTTTAGGACTACACTGTGTGGTTCAGTTAATGTCCCAGGCATCTGAGGCTCCTTGCTCAGTTATGGTTTCATTGTTTCCTCTTCCTTGTAGGCCAGGCATGAGGCCTCCAGTGGAATTGATCTGTTGGGGAAGTTCCCATCCCCAACTCCTGAAGAGCAAGTTGCCAGCCAGGCACAGTGTGGCCTTCTCAATCAGTAAGGAGGGAAGAGACACATGTTCTAAAAACAAGAAATGGGTAGGCATGAGCCATCAGGGCCTGGACAATTCTGAGTAGACCATGGAAAGGACACAGGAGTCATCTGAGATCACCTAATCCTTTCAGTGCCAGCTCTCAGTGGGCCCCAGCCCATGGCTGGCCCTGGGGAGCAAGGATGCATTGCTGCCTGGAGAAGCTACATTTGAGTCTGGAAAAGTCAGTACACTTCACCTCAAATATTTAAAGCAATTTTTTAAAGTAAATTGCCCAATTAAAGCTTGGTAATTTGTTTTCAAAAAAAGGATTTCTTTTTAATTAAAAAAAATAGATAAAACAGAGCATGCACAATGTGGGAAGAGAAATAAGACAATTGCTGATTTGCATTTCGACCTGCAAGGGGTGGGCAGGACACAGCCAGGAAGAGAAGAGAACCCCATTTCTCCTGTCCCTTGATCTCATAATTCAGCTCCCTCCAACTTCAGCTGCACCATCAGGGAACACAGAAGTCAGATTTACAAGAGTGTTTACATGTGCAAATGCAGGGAGCCATGCCCCAGGATACAAGATACAGTCTGTGGACATCATAGAGACACTCCAGAACAATGCTCAACACCAAGAGCAACCACTGTTCAGCCTAACATCTCCCAGGACAGGAAATAGAGGAGTTCAAAGTTACCAATTGGCTCCTATGCTGCTGTAATCCACTTCTGGGGCTCACTGAGGAGAGCAGGAACTGCTGCTCCTGGGGTTTGCCATCAGGAGCTTCTTGGTACATGGCAGGTTCCAGAGAATGGATTCTTCTTTTACAGGAGCTTGTGCAAGATGCCATACAGAGGAAGTGGCAGTCCTATTGTGTCCTTATTGGGCTCCTCCTCGCCTGACTGCTCCAAGCCCAAGCTCCTGCCAGACTGTGCTCCATTGTCCCTGCAGGGCAAGCTGTTCTGCTGGTTGCACATGCCAGCCAGGGGTTCCAGCTGCCTCCTCTCCACGCAGCTGCCTACTGCTGCCCAGCTGCTCCTGTTAGCTGGAATACTGCAGGGCAGTCCAGGGCAGCATCTTAGGCCTCTGTCTTCACCTTAATAGTGTATTGCTTAGAACTTTCACATTTCCACTAGTTCAGTTGAGTATTCTACTCCACTGGGATGCCAAGTTCTGCACTTTGCAGAGAGAGCCTGCATCATTGAATTCAGGCACCCAGTCGGGGGAGAGCACAGGTCTTCAGTGGAGCAGCCTGTGCAGGACCTGGATGGGGCCTCTGAGTATTTTCCCCTTTCTTTGCTGTTTCATGAGTTGCACTCACTCTGGACATGGTGGGACTCCATGTGTCACTTCCCCACAAGGACACAGGAGCTCCTTGCTACAATACAATCACATGTGCTAGGTTCTTGGCCCAGCAGGGCCAGGGTACAGACTCAGTGGATGCTGATCCACAGGTGATGTATAGGCCTGCACCTGTAGGCAGGGCACATGGGGCAGCACAGTGTGCTCCCTGGAAGTCACTTCTTGAAAATGTGGCTTCTCAGACTGGGGAATGTGGCGCCAAGTGCCTGCTTTTCTTCTTCTCATCCCTGCCCCCCACCTCTTGGCTTCCTCCCCACTCCTTCCTCTCCCCTCCCCTTCCTTCATTTCCCCACCCCTCTCCTCCCACACCTCTTCCTCTGCCTCCTTTTTTTTGCATTTGCTACTAAACATGTTGCTTTTTTATGTTATGTTTCCATGCATAATTGAATCAAGATATAAATTTCATTTTTTTTCCTTTATGCACCACTATCACACTGTGTGAACATTATTACAGGGTCCTTTCTCCTTGCTGTTCTTTTCTGCAGGATTTTTTTTCACTATTTTTGGCTTGAGTGTTCTAAACATGCCTATAATAATTTACTGTAGAAAATAAAGCATCCAGTGATTTTTAAATTAAGAATTTATAATTTATAAATTATAAATACATTTTATAAAATGCACCTTTCATATTTAAGTTTCTATAAATTAAAATGGGGTAAAAACTTTTTATAATATTAAGCTTTTATTCAAAAACATGTTTTCCCCTTTTACAATGATACGTGTGTATAAGCTTCTCTAACATTTTATTTTATTTTAAAATTTTTTAGTTAAAATGGGATCTTCTATTCCATTGTATTTTGTAATTGGTGTGTGTTGAAAAACACAGACTATTGTTATTTGAATGTTGATTTTATAAAATGATTCATTAGGTTAGCTTGCTAATTTTAGCTTTTCCAAGATTATTTTAATTTTTTCTGTAACCAAATAATGTTCAACAAAATATTTTTCTCCTCCTCTGAAATTATTATGGTTCTAACTTGATTTTTTCCCTATTTCCATAGTTAATAATCTAATAACAATGAAGACAGTGGCATATATGTCCAACTCTTACATGCTATATAGTTTTGTTTCAAAATTCTTAGTGTATCAATGTTATTATAAAGATAACTTACTTCAGAATACTTTAAATGTACAAAACAAATATTATAAAATAATCACATGGTTCCTATATATCCCATACTGGGCTTCCTTACTGCTGGCCGGCGCCGTGGCTCAACAGGCTAATCCTCCGCCTTGCGGTGCCGGCACACCGGGTTCTAGTCCCGGTCGGGGCACCGGTCCTGTCCCGGTTGCCCCTCTTCCAGGCCAGCTCTCTGCTGTGGCCAGGGAGTGCAGTGGAGGATGGCCCAAGTGCTTGGGTCCTGCACCCCATGGGAGACCAGGAGAAGCACCTGGCTCCTGCCATCGGAACAGCGCGGTGCGCCGGCCGCAGCGCGCTACCGCAGCAGCCATTAGAGGGTGAACCAACGGCAAAGGAAGACCTTTCTCTCTGTCTCTCTCTCTCTCTCACTGTCCACTCTGCCTGTCAAAAATAAAAAAAATAAAAATAAAAAAAAATAAAAAAAATAAAAAAAGAATACTTTAAATGTACAAAACAAATATTATAAAATAATCACATGGTTCCTATATATCCCATACTGGGCTTCCTTACTGCTAACATCTTATATTAGAATGATATATTTGTCACAATCAATATGCACTCATTGAGTTCTCTACTTTTATTGAATTGTGATAGTCTTCCACAATTAGTGAAACATGCCAACTTCCCCAATTTTTTACCCAACTCCCGCTATCCCTCCTCCCACTTTCAAATTCTAACACTAACAATATTTGTTGAGATTGAGGGGTTTGGGGGTCCTACATCTGAGGAAGATTTTGTTAACACATAATCTGCCTCTAATTACAGATGCCAACAAAATATCTGATGTTCCTTAATTGAGGTAGAGTCTGCATTCTCTTCCTCTGACTCTAAGCTACTATGTGAGTGCCTGGACACAGGATCACACTATAAACAATGTTGTGCCAGTTTCTAGACCTGGCCTTCAATGCAATGGCAGTTTTAGGCCTTATTGAAGTCAGTAGAACTACTCTCTTGTGGGCAATGCCTGGAGAAACCTAGAGAGTGAAGTGTGCCCAGCTGATTCCCAGCACCCTCGCCACCTCTGTGACAACACACCAGTTAAGTGTGTATTAATTGTCTTAAACCTTGTAGATCAGCTGATACCCAAGATGAATATCCCAGTGTGATCTCAGTCAATGTCATGAGAAACAGACATATTTTCCAATGAATCAGTGCCTGTATTTTTGACTGACATGGTCGTGAGATAATAAAATATATACTCTTTATGTCTAAAGTCTGTCATTTTTGCATATGATTTGATATAACAATATTGCTTTCCTTTTGTCTACTCAATGTAATTGATTACATTAACAGATTTAATATTAAACTGATTTCAGTCTGGATTATTATATATAATTATTTTACTATATAAAATTATTTAATATTTTGTACTCATTGTAATATTTCATAATTGTTATACTTCATTTTTGGTCTAAGAATTCTTTGTTGATGAAATCTGTTGACTTTTAGACCAAATTTTCCTTCCTTGTCTATATGTGGATAGTATGAGATCATCTATGCTTCCAAGGATTTGCAGATTTCTTCTACTTCTTTTTATTGTGGTGAGATATTTAGTGTAAAAATGTGGGCTTTTAAGATTTGTTTTATTTATTTGAGAGGCAGAGGGAGAAAGAGAGAGAGAGAGAGAGAGAGAGAGAGATCTTCAATCTGCTGGTTCACTGCTCATATGACCACAACAGCCAGGACTGGGCCAGGCAAAAGCCAGGAATCAGGAGCTTCATCTCAGCCTCCACATGGGTGTAGGGGCCCAGTGACTTGAGCCTTCTGCTGCCTTTCTTAGGTCCACTTGCAGGGAGCTAGATCAGAAGTAGGGCAGCTGGACTAGAACTGGCACCCATATGGAATGCCAGCATTGCATGTGAGTGCTTAACCAGTTAGGCCACAATGCTGGCCCAAATATGTGGTTATTTTTATCTTATAATTTATAAAATTATATATTAGCAATTTCTCCACCTCCATTTTTAAAGTTAGATTAGCTAACTACTTATTTTATAAAAAGGAATTTTGGGTTGTTTTTCTAATACTTTATGATTTCTGCTTCATTAAAGTTTTCTTTACTATTTATTAATAATGATTTTCTCTTCATTATTGTGTTTTTAGACTTTTTAATTTTCTTTTCCTAATAAAATTACATTGAATTTAACTGCTTTAGAAACAACTGAGATACTGCTTTTTAAAAAGATTTGTGTTATGTATTTGAATGACAGAATGACAGAGAAGGAGCAAAAGAGGTCTTCCTTTTTTTTTTTTTTTTTTGACAGGCAGAGTGGACAGTGAGAGAGAGACAGAGAGAAAGGTCTTCCTTTTGCCGTTGGTTCACCCTCCAATGGCCGCCGCAGTAGCGCGCTGCGGCCGGCGCACCATGCTGTTCCGATGGCAGGAGCCAGGTGCTTCTCCTGGTCTCCCATGGGGTGCAGAGCCCAAGCACTTGGGCCATCCTCCACTGCACTCCCTGGCCACAGCAGAGAGCT
Source organism: Lepus europaeus (assembly GCF_033115175.1). NCBI lineage: Eukaryota > Metazoa > Chordata > Mammalia > Lagomorpha > Leporidae > Lepus > Lepus europaeus. The sequence continues at coordinate 21,241,767 of NC_084851.1, read as the reverse complement.
GGCCTGGAAGAGGGGCAACCGGGACAGGACCGGTGCCCCGACCGGGACTAGAACCCGGTGTGCCGGCGCCGCAAGGCGGAGGATTAGCCTGTTGAGCCACGGCGCCGGCCAGGTCTTCCATTATTTGGTTCACTCCCTAAATGACCACAATGGTCATACTGGACCAGGAACTCCATCTGGGTCTCCCATATGGGTGGTAGGTGTCCAAGAATTTGGACCATCTTCCACTGCCTTCCCAAGAAGTCAGATCAAAAGTGGAACAGGTGGGACTTGAACCTGCACTCCTTCCTCTAAGGGATCCAGAATTGCAGCAACCTCGTGCACCACAACACTGACTCTTGGATATTAATTTAAGTTATGCTTTTGGTTATAATTTTAAAAAGATTCTATGAAGTGTAGGGATTTTCATACAGCATGCCATTGACTCTAACATCTTGCTAACAACTGTACACAGTTGCTGTATACTGATGGCTTTGTTGTATTTTTGTTGCAATGAAAATGTGTGCTCTAAATCACAATCCAAATAAAATGACCTATATTTTCAGGTGTGTACTTTAGGAAACCAATTGTTCTCTTTTATATTTCATCAACTAATTTACCCCTAAGACAATCACATTCTACAGTTTTAAATCCAAGCTTTTTAAAAATTTACTTATATATTTGAAAGAGTTACAGGGAGAGGTCTTCCATCCAATGGGGCCTGCGGGCCAGGGGGCTGTTGAGCTACGATTGGCTGGTGCCCAGAGGCAGGGCCTGCATGCACCTCGGCAGCAAGCTGCGATTGGCCTCGGATCAGGGCCTGCTGCCAGCATGCAGGGGTGGTTTAGGGGACTGGGGGCGGAGCCAGGGCTGCAGAAGAGGTGGAGCAGGTAGCTTCAGTGGCCCATACTGAACCCGGTGATGAGTGTGGGGAAGGAGGCAGAGAGGGTCGGGGAGTGGGGACAGCGGCCTCCAGCCCTGTGGTGACAGTGCCAGCGACTGTAGCAAGTTTGGTGGTGGTGACGGTACCAATGTTTGCTGGGGAGCCGCAGATAGCGGGCAGCAGAGGGGCATATCTGCCTCTGGCAGTGCTGCTAGGACCTCCTGGTTGCCAGGTCCCGCACCCCTGCCAACACGGAATGCTGCCTCGGGGACCCCCGCGCTCTCCAGTCCAGTCACTAGACAAGCTGGTACTGGGAATTCAGGATGGTTACGGATTCAACAGGGATGACCCCAAGGAGGACGTCTTTGTTCACTAGATAGCTATTAGAAGAATCAGCCCCAGGGAGTTTCTGCACAGCGCTGGTGATGGGGACCCTGTGGAGCTTGATGTCACGGGAGGAGAGAAGGGCACCGAAGCCGCTAATGTAACTGGGCCCAGAGCAGGCAGGCGCCGGTGAAAGGGCAGCTGCTGTGCCCCTGTCGGAGCAGGTTCCATGATTCATGCCCCAGCCTCGCCCGGCTGCCGCGCACCTATGGGGCAGAGGCGCCCTCCACTGGGGAAGAACCTGGCAGTGGAGAGCCAGCTGAAGACTGCATTGGGGCCCAGAGGACATGGCCATCACTTGTACCAAGGGCGCCTGGCCTCTGTGTGAGGACCCCTGGCCCCCCAGCCAGCAACAGACAATAGAGGGCACGTGGGCTGGAGCCCAAAGACAAGGCCCCAGAACAGGAAGACCAACAAAGGGGATGTGAGGGGCCCCCCAGCTCAGACTTCGGCCCAGATATCGCAAGCCCTTCCTTCCTAGGCACCCAAGCAGCAGACAATGGAAGGTGGGGATGGGGAGACCTATTCAGCCAAGGCCACACTGACGGCTCCTGGCCTGAGCCCCAGCACTCAGGAAACTGCCTCTGCTGCTGGTCCCACAGAGACCTCAGCCCCAGAGACCTAGGCTCCATCAACACTGAGACCCACCACCACCACCATGCTGGAGAGCATAGAAGTCAATGGACACCCAGCCACCATCTCCGTCTGCAGTGTTTCCGACTGATTTGTACCCTACCCAGCACCCCTCTCCGTTTTCCCATAATTCATGACGTGAAAACATTGGCTTTTCCCCTTTCTCTTGAGACTCAGGAGAGCCAAAGCAGCAGCCATTTGCCTGGTTCCTCTCTCCCCTACCAAGGGTTGAAGGAAGGGATCCACCCTGATTTTCAGAGGCGTCTACTCCATCCTCTAAATCAGGCTGAAAAGGAACCAGCCAGCTCTTACCTTCTCGGGTTTTCTCTCCCACTTCAGCTTATTTTTTGTTTCCCTCAACCCCCTAACTCAGAAGCCACTTTATGAACTGCTATGTGCCACCCGAGCCTTCAGTAAAAACAAAAGTAGCCTTGCGTATTAAAAAGAAATTGATCCATTTTTAACATATGTCTTTTAGTAAATGCCTAAATTGCATAGACACTGGATAAGGCATTTAAACATGTCTAAGGGATCATTGAGGGCAGGTATTATTCCTTAACTCTCTTAATGCTAATCAACCTTATTTAACATAGCATTGGAAGTATCAGCAAGAGCAATTAGATGCGAAAAAGAAATATAGTACTTCAACTTGGAAAGCAGGAAGTCATGGTTTTGTACATGGCAAGGTCTAACTATTGCACCAAAAATTGTTAGAACTGATAAACTAACTCAGTAAATTTACAGGATCGAAAATCAGCATCCAAAAATCTAGCTTTTTAATACAACAGTAATAATTTTGCTGAAAGAAAAATTGAGATAGAAATTCTATTCACAATAGATACAAAAATTTAAATATTTAGGAATAACTAATTTTGGAAGGTGAAGGATATTTACAGTAAGATTATAAAACATCGGTAGAAGGTATCATCAAGGTCACAAATAAAAGGAAAGATTATTTGTTCATGAACTGGAAGAACAAATATTGTTAGGATGTCCAAGCAATCTAAAGCAATGTGCAGGTATAATATCAATGACATTATCTACAGAATCACAAAAATATCCTAAATTTGTATAGTATCACAAAAGATCCAGAATAGCCAATGTGAATCCAAGTGAAAAGATAGCACTGGAGGCATCATAGGACCATATTTCAAAACTGCAATAGTTTAAACAGCATCATACTGGCATAAAACCCAACACAAGGATCAATGGGACAGTTCAGTTAATGCTGAAATCAATCCATGTACATGCATCCACTTGATGTTTGATGCAAGAGTCAAGAACAGACATTGGAAAAAGATAATCCATTCAATAAATGATCTGACAAATCTGTGTAATAATAATTTTTTACATATGTAAAAAATAAAATAAAATGCATACCTCTCACCATATTAAAAAAAAATCAACTCACGATGGATAAAAGGCCTAAAGATAAAACCTGAAACTATGAAATTACTAGAAGATAACAAAGGGAACAAACTTCAAAACAGTGATGTAGACAAATATTTGAATATGATGACAAAATAGCACAGGCAACAAATACAAAACTAGATAAATGGGATTATATTACACTCAGAAACTACTGCATAGCAAAGAAAATGCCACATCTAACAGAATGTGAGAAAATATTTGCAAGCTACTTATCAAAGAAAGGATTAAGAATCAGAACATATCTGAAACAAAAAACTCATCAACAAAATAATCTAATGAAGAAATGGGCAAAGGACATGTTCTCAAGATAAGATATACACATCCTCAAGAAACACATGAAAAATGTGCAATATCAATGGTCAAAATAGAAATTCAAATCTAAACTACAATGAGATATCACCTCAACACTATTCAAATTATATCATTAAAGAGACAAAGTACAAATGTGAGGAAGGATGTGGTGAATTGGGAACTCTCACAAAGCATCAGTGGTAATGTGAATTATTTTGCAATTCTGGAAAACTGTCAGAATTTATTTTTGTTTTTAATTTACTAAGATTGTTAACTTACATCATAGTCAAAGGCTTAATGGCTCTAATAAATAAAAAGTTAAACAAATAAAAAACTAAAAATGCCATAGTCCAGTAGAAAAATAGGAAAGGGCTATAAACAATAGTAAAATGAAAAGATATGCAATCTCACTTATAAAGTAAATTTTCAAATAGTCATGACATTATTAAAGCTATAGTAACACATAATTCCTATCAACACATATAATGAAGATTTAAAATAAATTTTGACAATTTATTTAAAATTAGGATCCAGAAATCCCGCTATTGAATATATATTTGAAAGACATGAAATCATTGTATCAGAGAGTTACAGCACTATTCATAGTAGCTAAAAATGGAATCAATGGAGTTTCATTCTCAAATGTACAGATAAAAACATATATTACCTATACACAATGGAATACTACTCAGTTATAAAAGGGATGAAGTCTTGTCATTTGTAGCAAAATGCTGGAAACTGCAGTTCATTGTATTAAGTAAACCAACATAGATGGGTACATGTAATGAAACATTACATGGTATCCCATAATTATGCATAACTTTAAAAATCTGGTTAGCATTTCCCCACACTGACTTCCTTCTTACATTTAGTGTGTCTATTATAAACTTCTGTAAACAGCGAATATGAAGGGTTTGTTTATGAATAATTGTATGTGTATTAATAGGTTGTATGTGTATTAGTAGTACTAGATTTACATTTTCAGCATCACCAGAGAAAGTGTAGGCTTTATGCCCTATCTGCATTTCATAGGCCTGAATGGAGTTGCAAAATATCTTGACTACGTTTATTACTAAAACATTTAAATTGAGTTTCTAAATGCTGTTTCCAAATGGATACTTTTGAAAACACCAAACATCTTTGTCTATATTTCAGTATACATTCTTAAAGAAGATATTGTAAGAATGCATGAAATTTAAGTGAGGCAAATTTGTTGTCTTTCCTGCTCTTTGTTATCTTAGAGGCAAATGGAGAGACAGAGAGATGGAGAGAGAAGTCATAAACAGAGCACTCTTACACTGGTTCATTTCCCAATTGTTCACAAGAACTGGGAATGAACTCATCGAAACCTGAAGTCAGGAACACAATCCAGATGTCTTATATAGGTGGTATGAATCAAAATACTTGGTCCATCACCTGCTGCCTCCCAGGGTGTCCATTATCACAAAGCCAGAATCTGGAGTAGAAACAGGGCTCCAGTACAAGCACTGTGATATTGGGTGTGGACATCCCAACTTGTGACTTAACTGCCAGGCCACATACCCATTCACTTTTATTTTTTCAAAAATTTCTTGACAATCAAGACTTTTTAATTTTTTTTATTTATTTGACAGATAGACATAGATAGTGAGAGAGAGACAAAGATAGTCCAAGACTTTTAAATTACAATACTTTATCATGTGTCTTGGATTGAATTTCTCCTATAATTTTTGTACTTATCTTCAATGGTTTGAATGTCACATTTTATTCTTGAAGTATAGATGTAGAATTATCTTTATGGATTAATATAAAATTGGCAATTTTTATCAAGACTTTTCATGGTAATAAATGGATCATATATCAGAATGATATAACAATTTTAAATATTAAGTTGTCCAAAAGAAAGTATCAAATTACATGAAACAAAAGCCACAAGGGTGATCATTGCCATCATAAATTAGAGTGTAAATTGTTAAATCATCAACAGGAGCCCCTGTGCACTTACTCTCCATGTAGGACCTTTGTTTTTAATGAGTTGTACTATGAGAATTAACTGTAAAACTTGTTTTCAAACAGTACTTTATACTTTGTGTGTGTGTGTGCAAATTATTGAAATTTTTACTTAAGTATAGGGGTGATCTTCTGTATATAAAGTTAATTAAAAATGGATCTCAAAAGGCTTCCATAGCCTTGGAAACTCATGACTAGAGCCTAGGGAGATTACTGATGCCATAAACAAGAGTGTCAATTGTTAAGTCAACAACAGGAGTCACTGTGCAGTTACTCCTCATGTGGGATCTCTGTCCTTAATGTGTTGTCCAATGTGAATTAATGCTATAACTAGTACTGAAACAGTATTTTACACTTTATGTTCTGTGTGGGTGCAAACTGATGAAATCTTTACTTGATATATACTAAATCGATCTTCTGTATATAAAGATAATTTAAAATGAATCTTGCTGTGAATGGAATGGGAGAGGGAGCGGGATATGGGAGGGGTGCAGGTGGGAGGGAAGTTATGGGGGGGAAAAGCCATTGTAATCCATAAACTGTACTTTGGAAATTTATATTTACTAAATAAAAGTTTAAAAAAATGAATCTTAATGAAGAATGGGACGGGAGAGAGAGTAGGAGATGGGATGATTTGAAGGTGGTAGGGTGGGTATGGGGGGAAGAACTGCTATATTCCTAAAGCTATACCTATGAAATTTATATTTATTAAATAAAAGCTTTCTAAAAATTTTAAAAAGAAGTCAATAAGAAAACAGAAGCCCAGAGAAGACTCTAGTATTTAAAACTCAAATATCCTATATAATCTATGGATGAAAAAATCACATAGAAAATTATAATTTATGTTGGACAAAACTAAAATACAAAATAAGTTACATTTGTAGTAGATACATGGAGGCCAGAATGTCTTTATGACTCTAACATCTGAGGTGGAAATTACTGCCCTTTGAATGTAGGCTGGCCTTTGCCTACTGAGCCAACACAGCTTGGCATATTTAAAACACTGAAAAAGCCATTAGTAACAAAGGAGGCTACTCTAACTGGAAATGTATTAACTTTAATTTGAATATTATTCTCTAAATAAATGACAATCATTTAATAGTCTATGTTATGATACCAAATTTTAATTTTGAATTTAAAATGTTAAGAAGGGAGAAACAATGACAATGGGGTTGGTAGTAACTTATTTTATATAATACCAATGATTCAAAATCAACAAAAGAAAACTGCACCAGGAATTGTATAAAATTAAAACTATACAACAAAAGGTACTGTCAAAGTAAAAAGGGAACCTATTTGATGGGAAGAGTCTTTACAATTCATGTTTCAGAAGAGATCATTATTAGAGATATGTTGCATATAAGAAAATCCCAAAACTCAGAAACAAAAACATTTAGAGATGGATAAAGTATTAAATATTTCTACAAAGTTATACATGTGCTTAGCACATGAAAGAATTATCAATATATTTGTTGCTAGCAAAATGCAAATGACAAATAATAAAATACTACTTTACACTCATTCAAATGTCCATTATGAACAAGTAAATATCAGTGATGCTAAAGAAATTGACTCTTTAATACACTTTAGTTGTGAATGAAAAATGGTGGAAATAATACAAAAGTAAGTACTGAAACTTTCAAAAAACTAAATGCAAAATTTTCTTATGATCCAGGAATTCCACTACTGAGTATACAACCACAAGAAGTGAAAGTGGGTCTTTATTGTTGAGGAACAATTTTTAAGATATATATACTATTAATATATAATTATTATATTAATATATATATCAATATATTAATAATATATATACTATTTGTTTAAATTTACTTAGTGTAAGTTTAATCTTATGAGTATAAAGTGAGCTGAAAATAGATCTCTGTAAAAAATAAGAATAGGAATGGAAGAAGGAGGTTGAAAAAGGCAGCATGGATGGGAAGGAGGGTAAGGTGGAAAACATCACTATGTTCTGGAATCTGTGTATATGAAATACATGAGATTTGTATGCCTTAAATAAGATTTTAAAAAGAACAGACATTTGTGCACACATGCTCAAAGCAACATTATTCACAATAAACAAAACATAGAAGCACCCCACCTTTCCATAAAACAATGATAATCTCCTCTAATCCTAATCCCATCCCAAAGGTCCCACCTCTAAACACCACTCTCAGATTAATTTTCCTGCCTTAATGCCTCACATGGGGAGATAACCTGAAAGTTATGTTCAAATGAGAGCAACATACAATGAAATATATTTGGAATAGAAGAATTATCTTTTTTTAATTTAATTTTATTTTTTGACAGGCAGAGTGGATAGTGAGAGAGAGAGAGAAAGGTCTTCCTTTTTGCTATTGGTTCACCCTCCAATGGCCACTGTGGATGGCGCATCTCACTGATCTGAAGCCAGGAGCCAGGTGCTTCTGCTGGTCTCCCTTGTGGGTGCAGGGCCCAAACACTTGGGCCATCCTCCACTGCCTTCCTGGGCCATAGCAGAGAGCTAGCCTGGAAGAAAGGCAACCGGGACAGAATCCGGCACCCCAAGCAGGACTAAACCCCAGTGTGCCAGCACAGCAAGGTGGAGGATTAGCCTGTTAAGCCACGGCGCTGGCCTGAAGAATTATCTTATAAGTTTTACATGTACCAGAACAAGGGATGAAACTTGAAGACATAATACTACCAGAAATGACCAGTAGTAAGTGTACAATTATTGTATGACTCTACTTATATGAGGTTTCTAGAGTAGACAAATTCAAGAAAGAGAGTAGATAAGTGATCACAGGGTCTGTAATGGAGGGAAACATGGAGTTACCTTTTGATGCATTCAAAGTTTTACTTGTGAGTAATTAAAAAATTCTGTAGATGGAATGTGATGGTTGCTATGTAATGCAAAAAAATTTAATGCCACTAAAATGTGCACTTAAAATATCCAGTGTTCAATAATGTATTTTATTACAATAAAATGTTTTCTCCAACTATGAACCACAGTCCTAGTCCATAATCATTTTAATGATTCATAAATCTATTTTTATCACTAATTTTTAAGATGGTGAAATAGCAGAATATGCCAATTAAATGAATTTGAAAAAATGTCAAGCAATTTGGGGGCTACAAACATACAATTTAGTATTAGTACAAAATACATATAGGATCATAGAAATATATATGCAAAATTTATTTTAAAATTATTTACTTGAGGATGATGTAGTGGCACAGTGGGTTAAAGCCCTGGACTGAAGCTGCAGAATCCCATATGGATGCCAGTTTGAGTCCCTTTGCTCCACTTCTGATCCAGCTCCCTGCTAATATGCCTGGGAAAGCAGCAGGGGATGGCCAAGTCCTTGGGCCCCTGCACCCATGTGGGGAACCCAGAAGAAGCTCCTGACTCCTGGCCATTTTCCAGTGTTTCAAGACATACTTAATCTAGTACTTTACAAAACTTACTAAAAATTAATGAAAGCATTACGAGCTTAATTTATTTATTTATGAAAGGCAATGAGAAGTTCTTTACCCTGTTACAATAAAATGGTTGAAAAAATGCATCCAAAATAATTGTAAATCAATAGGTATCATCTTAGAGGCAGAATTTAAGGAAATGCATAATGAGCATTGCTGGGCATATGAAAAATATTGCTTAGAACAATGTTCACAGTACATGATGATGTGCTCTATGTGAAAATACCAATGTTGTTCCAAAGATTAAGCATATGACATTGACTAGATTCTCCGTCAAAATGACAGGTATTGATCACCACTCCATGAAAGGCCAAGGCTCCATTAAGGTAAAGCTCAGAGCTTGGAGATCAGTCCCAGTCTCCCTTTTTGGTGGCTGGGACCCAACTATCTGAGCCATTACCTGCTGCATCCCAGGGTGTGCATTAGCAGAAAGCTAGAATTGGAAGCCAAATCAGAGTTTGATCCCAGACACTGATATGAGATGTGGGCACCCCAAGCTGTATTTTAACTCCTGTGCCAAGCATGTACCCAGAATTTTCTTAAAAAACAAATAATAAGCCAGTGCCACAGCTCAATAGGCTAATCCTCTGCCTAGCAGCACCGGCACACCAGGTTCTAGTCCTGATCAGGGAGCCAGATCCTGTCCCAGTTGCCCGTCTTCCAGGCCAGCTCTCTGCTATGGCCCGGGAAGGCAGTAGAGGATGGCCCAAGTGCTTGGGCCCTGCACCCACATGGGAGACCAGGAGCAGCACCTGACTCCTGCCTTCAGATTGGTGCAGAGTGCTGGATGTAGCACGGCAGCCATGGCAGCTATTGGAGGGTGAACCAATGGCAAAAGGAAGACCTTTCTCTCTGTCTCTCCTCTCTCTCACTGTCCACTCTGCCTGTAAAAAAAAAGTAAAAAAAAATAATAAATATGAAATTTCTGATATAAGCATAATTAAGATATATTTAAGAGATATTTCTATGAAAGGCGGAAAAGAGGAGGGGAGGGAGAAAGGAAAGAAAGAGAGACAGAGAGGCAGAGACATAGACAGTGATTTTCCATCCACTGATTCACTCCACAAATGCCCTCAACTGCCAGGGCTAAGTCAGCCCAAAACCAGGAGCTGAGGTTCCATCTTGGTCTCCCATGTGAGTGGCAGGCACCCAACCACAGAAGGCATCATCCAGTGCCTCCCAGGTCCATGATCAGGAAGTTAGATAGCAAGTGTGGTTGCCAGAACTTGAAGTGGCATGCTGATAAGGGATGCAGGGCTTGCGAATGGTGTCTTAGCTTGCTTTCCAACACAGCGACTCCCTGAACATGATAATTTAAAAACTACACTTAAGCTGTTCATTCAAGGTAAACATGGCATTTTAAAAAGAGAAAAAAAGTATGTGTCTTTTTGAAGGAACATGTGTTATGAAAAGAACAAGTTTTTTTTTTTTTAACTTTTATTTAATGAATATAAATTTCCAGTGTACACCTTATGGATTACAGTGGCTTCCCCCTCCCATAACTTCCATCCCACCCACAACCCTCCCCTCTCCCCTCCCCCTCCACTTCCATTTACATCAAGATTCATTTTCAATTCTCTTTATATACAGAAGATCAATTTAGTATAAAGATTTCAACAGTTTGCACCCACATAGAAACACAAAGTGAAACATACTGTTTGAGTACTAGTTATAGCATTAAATCAAAATGTACAGCACATTAAGGACAGAGATCACACATGAGGAGCAAGTGCACAGTGGCTCCTGTTGTTGACCCAACAAATTGACACTCTAGTTTATGTCGCCAGTAACCACCCTAGGCTTTCGTCATGAGTTGCCAAGGCTATGGAAGCCTTCCAAGTTTGCCGACTCTGATCATGTTTAGACAAGGTCAGAAAAGACAGAGTAAGGATAGTAACCAATGATCATAAGAGTGGCATTTACCAGGTTTGAACAATTATGCAGCATTAAGTGGGGAAGAGGAACATCAGTACAAACAGGTTGGGAGTAGAGCCATTGGTGGTAGAGTAGAGGTTATGATTAAGAAGGAATGAGGCCCAAGTGCTCTAGACAGGGTCTAGAACAAAGGACAGAGTCATTATTAGAGGAGCTAAAAAAGCTGCTGTCTAAGCTACAATTAAGTTTTCTGATTGAGAGGCAAATAGAACCTGATAGAAGGGGCTTGATAATAATCTGGTGGGCTCTAGGCCTTGTAAGTTAAGAGGCCCAGACCTATCTGTCTCTTCACATGGGGTATATCGTAAGGGAGGTGTGAACCTCCTAGGCGAAGGCACTCTGTTGACTTTCATTACTTGGCTGGCCTGGGAGGAGAGCTGGCCAGGTAAAGGCAGGTGGCATCTCTAACAAGAAATTGACAGTTCTGCCTGCAATGTTGCTGACCCTACTTGGCCGTCCCCTCAGCTGCAGTGGTCACTTTGGAAGCTGGGCTGAGTGAAGGGCTTTTCAGCTTAGAGCCAATAAGATCTGTGGCTCTGACCTGGGCATCCTTCGACTCCAGGACAGGTCCATTTCCAGTGATCCAACTCTTGGCAGAGCTGCCAGGGCTCTTCACAAGCTGACCTCTGCTGAAGCCCATTCCCACCACACCGAAAGCCACTTCAGTGGACTGGCCTGCCGGGTCTCCCCGAGGTCAGATCACTGTACAGATCAGCCATAAATAGGCCTGCCACCCATTGCTTCTGATGCCTAGCTTTCATTTCTTCCTGGTTTGTGTTAAAGCAGACCAGAGGATGCCAGTCAAGGGAGTGCCCAAGTCCCATATCTAATCTTCTGTGGCCTTAACTACAAGTCTATAGTCACAGGCATGTTCTGTAGTAGTTTCTCTAAGGTAGAAAATGCCCATGAGGAAAATTATATTCTCACGTTAAAACTTTCTTTCCCTTTGGTCTGAAAGGGAGGTTTTTTCTACTTTCTGTATACTTCACTGGTGGTGAAGTGAATCTAGCTATGAGATTATTATTTAAGCTCTTATTTTTGCTATGCTATTACAGAAAAATGTTAGCCATCTCTTTTATAAGGTCTAAAGATTAAATTGTGCATCCTACAGATTCCTTCATAATAGAATGTTTCCTACCTTGAGGAGAATAGAGAAATGAAAGAACAAGTTGGGCTTAGAATAGAGAAATGAGGGAGCAAGTCCTAGATCACTTGCTTACAATAGCAATATCACATGAATACTTAGCAAACAGTTTCAACCATTAGATAACAACTTAACAAAACATTACCAGAAGGTCCAATGCCTTCTATAAATTTTAAGAATCATGTATTTGGAAACGCCTCTTAAATATCTAACATGGTGCAGTTTGTTTTACCAGTAAACATAAGCATAACCATATAAAATGTTTTTAGTTTCTTTCTACCAACAAGTTTAAACGTATGATACACAGATTCAGGTCACACAAATTAAAATGTATCTCTGATTGATTTTAGCAGCTTAAATTTATGGACAATCTTATCTATAAGCCATTTAAAATAAAACTCTTAATAGAATTTCCCCATGTGGACATACAATATGTACAAACATATAACATAGCATAATAGACCAATATAGCAATTTTAATAATAGCTTTTAAAATGTTTAACTCTTTTTTTTTAATTTTTGACAGGCAGAGTGGACAGTGAGAGAGAGACAGAGAGAAAGGTCTTCCTTTGCCGTTGGTTAACCCTCCAATGGCCGCCGCGGTAGCACGCTGTGGCCGGCGCACCACGCTTTTCCGATGGCAGGAGCCAGGTGCTTATCCTGGTCTCCCATGGGGTGCAGAGCCCAAGCACTTGGGCCATCCTCCACTGCACTCCCTGGCCAGAGCAGAGAGCTGGCCTGGAAGAGGGGCAACCGGGACAGGATCGGTGCCCCGACCTGGAGTAGAACCTGGTGTGCCGGCGCCGCAAGGCGGAGGATTAGCCTTTTGAGCCATGGCGCCGGCCCATGTTTAACTCTTTTTGTAGGTTGCCAATTGATTTGAATTGCTTTTTGTTTTTAGTAACCTCAGTTAACCATACTTTCTCTCAGTTGGTACTGTTAATACGTTATTGGCTTCATCTGTTTACAGAGCCATCCCAAAATACTGAATACAAGAGAAGTGGCTAGAAAAAGTCCCTAGGAACCTATAGGAGGGCAACTAAACATAGAACCAACAACGCTTTAGTTTTTTTGTTTTTTGTTTTTGTATATATCTTGCATGTATGTACTTTAGCATAACCAGGAGCTAAATTGCAATAACAGTTGTTATTAATATGATTATTTTAAGACCTATGATTTGTTTCAGTAAACACATTTGCTATAGTTGTCTACTCTTACAAAATAAAATGTAGCTAATTATGTCTCAAGACTGCATACCTGACATTTTGGGTTTATTCATGTAGAAAGCACACTAGCTGATTTTCAAAATAGACTAGCTCCTCTACAATTGATTCTGTGAGATAATTTTTTATAAATGTCCATTGCAGATGCTTTGTAGTTTCAATATTTTTTGGTAACAAATTCTATAAAGTGAATCAATCAATGATTGTTATTCAAAATGTTTTGAAACATAGAGTATTTAATTGGCAGGCATGGTCTTGTTTTATGCATAAAGTGCTGAGCAAGAAAATCAAATTGAGATTTCTCAATCATGCCATTGAAATTTAAAAGTACAGCATTATTTCACCTCACATGATTATGGTATGAACATAATTATAAGCACTAGACCATAGTGATTTCAATTTATTATTTCTCTTCAAGCTTCTGATTATATGAATGAGTAATAAAATGTGGGAATGGAAAGTATCTACATAAACCTTCATATTTTTGGAGGTCTTAATTTCAGAATGGGTGAACTTAAGAGCTTTAAAAAATAAAGATTAAAATGTATCTTTGATTGATTTTAGCAGCTTAAATTTATGGACAATCTTATCTAAAAGCCATTTAAAATAAAACTCTTAATAAAATTTCCCCATGTGGACATACAATATGTACGCACATATAACATAGCATAATAGACCAATATCAAAATCCAAAATATCTGGTTGAAATAAGCTTCCTTAAAATCATGACATAACATAGACCAAATTTGATCATTGTTACAAGGTGATTATTCAAGTCTTTGAAAATAAGCACATAGTTAAATAACCCATAGCTCTTAATAAAAATTCAGCTGTTTTTGAACAATTAGAATTTAACAGACATCAAGAGAACATAATAGATTACTTTAACACATTGCTCTAACAGTGCATCAGAGTTTAATTCTATGTCAAAGAGAAATTGAGCTTCCTGTGATCTTTTGCTGTGAGGTTTCCTTCCTTTACCTTCCTTCATATTGGTGACCATGTTTCTGTGTTTCTGTGTGTAACACATCTTTAAGCATCTTTTGCAGGGCAGGATGAGTGGCAACAAATTCTTTCAGTTTCTGTTTGCTCTGAAAAGTCTTAATTTCACCTTCATTCACAAATGAGAGCTTTGCAGGATATAATATTCTGGGCTGGCAGTTTTTCTCTCTTAGTACCTGGGCTATGTCTCGCCATTCCCTTCTAGCTTGTAGGGTTTCTGATGAGAAGTCTGCTGTGATTCTAATTGGAGATCCTCTGAGAGTAATCTGACGTTTCTCTCTTGCACCTTTTAGAATCTTTTCTTTATATTTCACTGTGGTTAGTTTGATTATGACATGTCGTGGTGAGGATCTCTTTTGGTCATGTTTATTAGGGATGCTATAAGCTTCCTGTACTAAGATGCCTCTGTCCTCCAAACCTGGGAAATTTTCTGCTAGTATCTCACTGAAAATGCCTTCTAATCCTTTCTCCCTCTCCATGTCTTCAGGAACTCCTAGAACCAGAATGTTAGATTTTTTAATAGTATCCTGTAGATTCCCGACAATATTTTTTAGATTTCTAATTTCTTCTTCTTTTCTTTGGTTTGCCTGTTTCCTTTCCTGTTCTCTGTCTTCTAAGTCTGATATTCTCTCTTCTTCTTTGCCCATTCTGTTTTTAAGGCTCTCTAATGTGTTTGTCATTTGATCTATTGAATTCTTCATTTCATTATGATTTCTCGTCACAATCACCATTTCTAGTTCCACTAGTTGTTTCATTTCATTTTGATACACAGATTCAGGTCACACAAGTTAAGATGGCGGAATAGGAAGGGAGCACATTGATATTCTTCGGCAAGACACACAGGTTAATAAAAGTGGAGATACTGCTGGGTCAAGGAAGAGTAGGGGAAGAAACAGCAGAGGAAAATCTTCCGGAACTAGTGATTCACAGTGGACCTGCGTGGAGAGCGTGGGAGCCCAAGTTCGGGACACCAGCGGCAGAATCAACACACCAGCGCTAGAACGCGAGGTGAGCCAAACATCAATAGCCCGAGACACCAGCGGGCAAGCGGAAAGAGGAGGCTAGAGGGAATGAGGCTTGAAACTCTGTGGGGAAAAGTTCACCAGGCTAACTAGAAGAGAGAGAGGGAAAAAAAAAAGTGACCGAAACGGACATGAGTTTCTCTCTCTCCGCTCACCCCTCAAGGGCGAGCAAGACAAAGAGCAGGCGCCATTTTCGACATACGTCATAAGCAGGGTGACCTCAGGTCTGCACCGGCCCTGAGCCTAGCAGAAAACCCTGACTCTGGAGGGAGGGGTGAAATAACTGGAGATTAGCATCTAACTTGGCAACCCAGTGGGAGACTGCAGGAGAATTGGAGCCCACACCGAGGGCAGCAGAGATTCCCTGTGTGGTCCTTGGGAAAGAGCTTCCAATCTCTGGCTCCTGTGGGTATATCATTTGCCTGCTAACTACCTCCAATTACATTCAGCTGTGCGGAATTACTTCCCTTTTGAATCAACAAAACAAAGAGACATTTACCACACCTAACCTGGGAGTGTCATCTTGACACACCCTCAACCCTGAGGAACCAAACACAGCTCTCAGTCCACACCCATCTCAAGCCTCTAAGGCTCCACCAAAAGCAGACAGTCCACTTAATCTAGAGTCATAGTATAACAAGAAAAAAAAAAAACACCACAGTGAAGAAACCAAATATCTCCAACATGCCATACAACAAACGCAAAAACCGAGGTAACAAGAACAAGGAAGACACTATGACACCCCCAAATGAAAAAGACACCCCAACTCAAGATTATGAAGATGATGAGATAGAAGAAATGCAAGAAGCAGATCTCAAAAAATTGATAAGAACATTAAGAAGTTCTCAAAAACAAATTCTTGAACTACATAAATCCTTCATGGACAAGATAGAAAATCTCTCTCGTGAAAGTGAAATATTAAGGAGGAATCAAAATGAAATGAAACAACTAGTGGAATGCTTTAGTTTTATGAGCAGCAAATCATATATAATTGTGGATGACAAAAGACTTTAAGTCGCCATGTTTAAAATTATAAACTCATCAACCAATAAGAGGCACTTGCTTACGTCACAGTATTTTTGAAAGCACTTGTAGGATTGTACAAGTATTTAACCCTTTAGGCCTCTGGGGCTTTCTCATTAAGATAACTATCATGTCTAGTAACACAAGATCATTAGACTTTTTAATTCTCAAACATTTGTATTAATAACATTTTCCATTATAGAAACTTAAAGTTTGGTACCACATCACATCTTGACAGTACTTCTAATATAATCCAAATAGCCTGATTAGTTGGTGTCTCTATAAGATGAGAGACATAGGTCCTTTGATTTTTTAGTTGGGCCCAAACTGGAAAAACCAAAGTCCAGGATTTAATAGAAATTTTAGAGTCCAGATTGTTTGGAACTTTGCTTTTTTGAATGCCTGTCAAGAATGCCAAGAAGGCTCAAAATCCAAAATATCTGGTTGAAATAAGACTCCTTAAAATCATGACATAACATAGACCAAATTTGATCATTGTTACAAGGTGATTATACAAATCTTTGAAAATAAGCACATATTTAAATAACCCATAGCTCTTAATAAAAATTCAGCTGGTTTTGAACAATTAGAATTTAACAGACATCAAGAGAACTTTAGCACATTGCTTTAACACAGCATCAGAGTTTAATTCTATGTCAAAGAGAAATTGAGCTTCCTGTGATCTTTTGCTGTGAGGTTTCCTTCCTTTACCTTCTTTCATATTGGTGACCATGTTTCTGTGTTTCTGTGTGTAACACATCTTTAAGCATCTTTTGCAGGGCAGGACGAGTGGCAACAAATTCTTTCAGTTTTTGTTTGCTATGAAAAGTCTTAATTTCACCTTCATTCACAAATGAGAGCTTTGCAGGATATAATATTCTGGGCTGGCAGTTTTTCTCTCTTAGTACCTGGGCTATGTCTTACCATTCCCTTCTAGCTTGTAGGGTTTCTGATGAGAAGTCTGCTGTGAGTCTAATTGGAGATCTTCTAAGAGTAATCTGACATTTCTCTCTTGCACATTTTAGGATCTTTTCTTTATGTTTCACTGTGGTGAGTTTGATTACAACGTGTGGTGGTGAGGATCTCTTTTGGTCATGGTTATTAGGGGTTCTATAAGATTCCTGTACTAATAATGCCTCTGCCCTTCTCCAAACCTGGGAAATTTTCTGCTAGTATCTCACTGAAAATGCCTTCTAATCCTTTCTCCCTCTCCATGCCTTCAGGAACTCCTAGAACCCGAATGTTGGGTTTTTTAATAGTATCCTGTAGATTCCTGACAATATTTTTTAGATTTCTAATTTCTTCTTCTTTTCTTTGGTTTGCCTGTTTCCTTTCCTGTTCTCTGTCTTCTAAGTCTGATATTCTCTCTTCTTCTTTGCCCATTCTGCTTTTAAGGCTCTCTAATGTGTTTGTCATTTGATCTATTGAATTCATTTCATTATGACTTCTGGTCACTATCACAGTTTCTTGTTCTCCAAGTTGTTTCATTTCATTTTGATTCCTCCTTAATATTTCATTTTCATGAGAGAGATTTTCTATCTTGTCCATTAAGGATTTATGTAGTTCAAGAATTTGTTTTTGAGAACTTCTTAATGTTCTTATCAATTTTTTGAGATCTGCTTCTTGCATTTCTTCTATCTCATCATCTTCATAATCTTGAGTTGGGGTGTCTTTTTCATTTGGGGGCGTCATAGTGTCTTCCTTGTTCTTGTTACCTCGGTTTTTGCAGTTGTTGTTTGGCATGTTGGAGATATTTGGTTTCTTCACTGTGGTGTTTTTTCTTGTTACACTATGGCTCTATATTAAGTGGACTGTCTGCTTTCTGTGGAGCCTTAGAGGCTTGAGATGAGTGTGGACTGAGAGCTGTGTTTGGTTCCTCAGGATTGAGGGTGTGTCAAAGATGACACTCCCAGGTTAGGGGTGGTGAATCTTTCTTTCTTTCTTTTTTTGATTCAAAAGGGAAGTAATTCCACACAGCTGAACGTAATTGGAGGTAGTTAGCAGGCAAATGATATACCCACCAGAGCCAGACATCAGAAGCTCTTTCCCAAGGACCACACAGAGAATCTCTGCTGCCCTCAGTGTGGGCTCCAATTATCCTGCAGTCTCCCACTGGGTTGCCAAGTTAGATGCTAATCTCCCGTTATTTCACCCCTCCCCCCAGAGTCAGGTTTTTCTGCTAGGCTCAGGGCTGGTGCAGACCTGAGGTCACCCTGCTTATGACATATGTCAAAATGGTGTCTGCTCTTTGTCTTGCTTGCCTTTGAGAGGTGAGCAGAGAGAGAGAAACTTGTGTCCTTATCGGTCACTTTTTTTTTTCCTCTATCTCTTCTAGTTAGCCTGGTGAACTTTTCCCCACGGAATTTCAAGCCTCGTTCCCTCTAGTATCCTCTTTCCACTTTCCCGCTGGTGTCTCGGGCTATAGAGGTTCGGCTCACTTCGCATTCCAGTGCTGGTATGTTGAGTCTGTCGCTGGTGTCCCGAACTTGGGCTCCCACGCTCTCCACACAGGTCCACTGTGAATCACTAGTTCCAGAAGAGTTTCCTCTGCTGTTTCTTCCCCTACTCTTCCTTGACCCTGCAGTATCTCCACTTTTATTAAGTGTCTCTCCCATGGACTAATAGTGTGCTACCTTCCTATTCCGCCATCTTGCTGCTCTCCCCGAAGAGAACAAGTTTTAAAAATAGATGCTTCAAATATTTCTTCTGTGATGTGAGGATATGACAGATGCTGAGTTGAGCAGCCCAGACCCAGAAAAGACTTTTTGCTCACTTATGGAGACCAAGGTCAGTGGACTGCCCCTACTGTCACCTCCTTCTAGGTCATTCTCTGTTGCAGAGTCATCTATATGTCCATCTAGACTCTGTTTCATCCTTCCTGTGCCCCAAGAATTCACCACATTCTCTTCTAAGTCACAATTAGAATCATATATCAAACATGTCTTTTGCTGTGGCAACAGAAAAATCAAGGATCACTTTTCACTAAACTTAGATGACTGGAATGTCCTGTAGCCACATCAGCATCACTTTGTTTATGCAATTTCTAATGTTGAATTTTATTTATGCTCACTTTCCCATTTTCATTAATGAACCTTTATAAAACTCCTAAAATATAATGCAAAATAAGCTAAAGAATAATTAAGTAAATAACTTACTGGATATTTATTTTATTTTGTGTGACAGAGAGGTTTGCAGTGTTATCCCTAGAAGAGAAGGTGAACAGCAACAGTCTTGAGAAAACTAGTATGGATCAGAGATTCTACTATCTCAAATGACATTATGACAGAATAGAATAGAGAAAACATGGACACATTACGTGATAAAAAATGAACACATTTGGTGGTAAAGCAAAACATAATCCACCTTCTGTTTGGGAATAACCCTTCAGTCATGGGAAAAGGCAGGAAGGAGCACCTTCTTAGAAGAATACCAGCAGTTCTATTAATGAGTAGAAATTAAGAACAATTCACTATAGAGTTAATGGAAACATCTATTTGATAATTGTGTGAAAATGTTACTGTAAAGAAATAATTTAAAAATTTAAGGAGTGTTGTACAAATAAATTACAGTAAACCAAAGAAAGAAACCTAATGCTGTCACTAGAATTTACTCTATAGAAAAAATACTTGAGTGGTGTTAACTATTTTCCTGTTAATACAGATGCTCCCAAGCATTTCAATTAGAGTACTTCTTGCTTACATTCCATAAACAGTATGCATCTTGTTATCTCACCTTTTTGCCTGCAACTTTAATGAAAATGTTCAAAATAGATGTTTATTGTAGTACATGTCTCCACAATGGCTCAGATGACACTTCATTTATCCATGCCCTCAGAGTTGTTCCTGACAATGACTCTTGATTTTCCCATTTCAGTTGCTTTAGCCAATGGGATATCAGAAAATATGATACAAGCATAGTTTTTAGAAGTATGTGTCTAGTAGTTTTCCTTTTTTGACACAGTGGTCTTGTGAAAGAACCTGGGGCTTGCCTCTTGGAAACAGAATAGGTTAGAGCCAGAACAAATCACCAGACACGTGAGTGACATCATCTTTAAGACACCAGGCTCAATCCAGGTACGAGAGGGCTAAAACCTTATTTGTGAACCTAGATTGAATTGTCAGCTAAGCCCACCCCAAAATGTTAACTGATTTACAAGTGAAATTATTTTTTTCTAATTCAGTAAAAAAAAAATTTTTTTTGGATAGGCAGAGTGGACAGTGAGAGAAAGAGACAGAGAGAAAGGTCTTCCTTTACAGTTGGTTCACCCTCCAATGGCTGCTGCGGCTGGCATACCATGCTGATATGAAGCCAGGAGCCAGGTGCTTCTCCTAGTCTCCCATCCGGGTGCAGGGCCCAAGGACTTGGGTTATCCTCCACTGTCTTCCTGGGCCACAACATAGAGCTAGACTGGAAGAGGAGTGACCGGGACAGAATCCGGCACCCTGACTGGGATTAGAACCTGGTGTGCCAGCACTGCAGGTGGAGGATTAGCCTATTGAGCAGTGGTGCCAGCCATAATCCAGAAAGTTTTTTGAGTACTTATGCATCAAATGCTGATACATGTTTGTCAGTAGGTCTGAAATGAACCACATGTGAAATAAAATCAGTACAATTTCACAATCACATGTAAATGTTTTCATACACATTATATGTGCAAATCAGTTGGCTCTTACTAAAGCTGCTGGCATGAAGAGAGGTCATTTGAATTCCACAAAGAAATTGTCTGAAGATCATATCTCCATGTTTTAAATTTTTGCTTACATGTACACACAGAATTATATTTTATTAATATTTTAAGAATCATATTAGCAGTTAAAATCTCATGCAGTCTAACTTTCTTATTTGAAATCATAGACTTACAGCACCATAGTCCCCTTCCTCAAAACCCTGCTTATAAATAATATTTCATAGCCCCTTATAAGTCCTCTTCAACAAATTATATCTCCCTTGTGAAAGTTGGTCCAAATAATTCAATGTCACCAGTCTTTGATAACCTATGGACAAGGCAAGGTAGCATCAATCAAGTCATGTTGATTATGGTCAGCCTGATCAGTAACTCTTTGGGCCAAGTAAAGCTACAGTTGACACAAATCAGGGCTTAGTTTGTCCCTACTCTGAAACACTAAGAAAAAAATCCAGTGAGAGTTGTTTTTTCAGAGACAATTTCTATTTATGGAGCTTGGTTTTTCATACAATATAAACTAAGTTTTTCCAAGGGAAATGAAAATATTATCCAGCACCCAAATTTTCATTGTATAACTTCCTGTTCTTAGAAAATAGATCTTGTATAAACTGCTGTAAACTAAAACCAGAAGGACTAGACAGGTAACACAGTGCAGGAGGGAACCAGAAGCTTCACTTATAGAGGAGACAACATGAAACCCTACAAATACAACTTCCATGTAGCACAAGGCAGCTGACACACATTTCACAATGATTTTTCTTGGAATTTAGGGACATTTTGCTAGTATTGTTAGTATTATCATCTTAGAGATGAATAAACTGTGACAGAGCCACAACCTAGATTCAACCCCATGGAACTCCCAGCACTCTTGGCCCACATACCTAATGCCATTCTGTAGTCACTGTGGATCAGGAACATGTACAGAGAGAGCATCTAGAACTGACTTCCAGGAACTAATATCACACCATCACACCCCTCCCAAATCACATGGTCTGCACACCCATTCCCATGTTGAAGCAGCCACATTGTTCACAGAGCATCTGGAACCATATTTTGTACACCTAGAGTCACACAGTGGCCTTCTGCTAGTGCACTACAAGCTGAAAAGCAATCTTCAGATGCACAGGCTTAGTCACCTCATCTCTACCCTCATTCCTGTGGATCTGAAGTAATTTCTCCTTCCAGCCCAGAATAGACCTCATCTGATCAATGGAAGTTTTTGCTCACACCAAGTGTGGAGACACCTGTCCCACTCCTTGGACTACATTGAATCTCAGATATCTTCTGTTACTCTCACACAAACATTTGCAAGCACAGACGCCAACCTGAGTGGTGGAGCAGCATCAGGAAAGCTCCATGGTTAGCAAGTTTGATGGTGGGAGTGGGTGGAATCACCACCTGCTAAGATGTAGCCCAGAAAATCCTTCCCATGGTTCTATATTGATAATATCATGGAAAGGTGTGGCTACATTTTCCACAGGATTTTTCAACCCTCCATTAGGAAATAAGAAGGGTTATTTATATACTTCCTGTATCTATACAGTTATTTATATACTTTCTGTATACTCTTTGAGAACAGAGGGTATACATGAGTACACATCTTTATACATAAGACACCCCTGTGAAATTCTGATTTCTTATTAAATTCTTAATTTGACAAATTTGCATTCTTGTTTTTGCTTTTTTGACAGGCAGAGTGGATAGTGAGAGAGAGAGAGAGAGAGAGAGAGAGAGAGAGAGAGAGAGAGAGAGAGAGAAAGGTCTTCCTTTTTGCCATTGATTCACCCTCCAATGGCCGCTGCAGCTGGCACACCATGCTGATCCGAAGCCAGGAGCCAGGTGCTTCTCCTGGTCTCCCATGTGGGTGCAGGGCCCAAGGACTTGGGCCATCCTCCACTGCCTTTCCGGACCATAGCAGAGAGATGGCCTAGAAGAGGGGCAACCAGGACAGAATCTGGTGCCCCAACCGGGACTAGAACCCAGTGTGCCAGCGCTGCAAGGCAGAGGATTAGCCTGTTAAGCCACAGCACCAGCCAAATTCACATTCTATTAATGGAGAAATTCAAATGTGAGAAGAAATTTTTGGTAATGGTCACTAATTTTGTAATCTTCTTTTGTTCCAATAATTGTATGGTGATTATAGAACCCGTGCCTACTCATTACAGATATTTAGGAAAAATCTCACATTCTATTTTAATTATTTTCATAGGTTTATTTTATTTATTTTAAAGTCAGAGGGAGAGAAGGAGGAGAATTTAGGGTGGGGAGAGAGAGAGAGAAAGTTAACAAATCTTCCATCCACTGGTTCATTGTGGAAATGGTTGCAATGGCCATGGCTGGTCCAGCTGAAGCCAAGAGCTTCATCTGGGCCTCCAACATGGGGGGCAGTTGGGCCACCATCCATTGCTTTCCCAGGCACATTATCCAGGAACTGGATTGGAAGAGTAACCAAGACTCAAATATGCCCTTATGGGATGCCAACATTGCAGGCCACAGCTTAACCCATTGTACCACACACCAGGGATTCTATTGTAATTTAAAACACTTAAACAAGAAATGCCATTATTTAGCCAGCTCTTTAATCAATTTTAAAATGATGATTGATCTCATCTACTGAAATAATTTGTGAATTATCAATGGATAATTTCCCACAGTTGGGACATTACTCTATTCCATTTATTTCCATAATATACCTGGGAAATGAGGCAAATACATTCAAAAATTATTGTGCAAATTTAAAAACTGTCTGATATTGGCTTATCCAGAAGTATCTGAAATCCAGCTCACCATCTGTCCACTTGCTTTCCTCTCCACATATCTAAAAAACCTTCATATTTTTTTAAGAACTTGACCAGAACCTTGTTATCTACCTGCTGGATTTTGCCACAAACAAGGCAAGGAGGTGAATATAAAAGTTTCATGGAGGTCCTGCTGCTTCTTCTGCTCCTGTCCTATTGAGAATGGGCATGGATGCTGTGATACAGTTGAAGAGATCTTCAGTGGGAATGTAATGGGGATGATGATTCTTGGTTCACAGCCATTACTCATTTTCTCTATGCATATGGGTATGAAATGTACTATTCAAATTCTTATATCATCTTAGATGCTGCAACTGCCCATCAGTTACTTCACTCTGCAAATTAAGAGACTTAAGCTTTGAGATTTCCACCTTAAATGCCTCCACCTCAAACCAAAGAAGAAAATTTTGTGTACCCTAAATGCTTAGGTCCTACACTGATTTAAATAGAAAATGGAATGCAGAGATAAAAAAAAATAGAATGTCATCCTGGAGTAGTAGGTCCTAATATCTGCTCACAAGAATTATTGTTCCTGTAATAGTGATCACTTGTCAGCAGGACATTCAATTCCAGATGTGGATTCCATAGTAATCTGCATTGAACAGAAAAAGTGGAAAGGCCACACTCAGTTATTGACTGATCATTTTGCACCTCACTTCATCTCTCTGTATCATAGTCACACCTTCCATGTAATGACTGGAGTTCTTAATTTTGAGAACCTAGTCAATAAAAGGAGCTCTAACAATTAATTTGTACTGAATGCAGAAAAATGAATGACATAGTCCCTATAGCAAAAAATAAAGAGCACAATGAAAAGAGATAGAATTCACTAAGGATTCCCTTAGGATTAAGGGATTACTAATTACTAACTAAGATACACAGTTATGAACCTCAGGTGTCTGAACTTGTTGAGCTCTCTGTTTATTCCTTAAATACATCCTTTAGAAACACAGATGAGATTAATATCACCTTCATCAACAATCTACTGAAGACCTGCCCCCTGCATTAACCATCATTATTATTAATTGTTTTCATGATATAGATATTTTCATGCATTTATAACAATATCCATCTTTCTATATCTATCTATCTATCTATCTATCTATAATGTATTATACATAATAGAAGTCATATTTTATGTAGCCTGGAATTTGAAATATTAGTGTGTTAGTAACACACACAAAAAGTGAAATAATTAAATATACACATCTCAAAATTATTAGAAATCATAAATTTCCTAAAATGTATATTATATATGAGTATAACTATCTTGCCATATTATTCATCCATTGAAATTGTAAAGTTCAGGGCTGGTGCTGTGGCTCAACAGGCTAATCCTCCACCTAGTGGCACTGGCATCCAGGGTTCTAGTCCCGGTCAGGGCATCAGATTCTGTCCTGGTTGCCTTTTTCCAGGCCAGCTCTCTGCTATGGCCCAGGAGTGCAGTGGAGGATGGCCCAGGTGCTTGGGCCCTGCACCCCATGGGAGACCAGGAGAAGCACCTGGCTCCTGGCTTCAGATCAGTGCAGTGCGCCAGCCGCTGCACGCCAGCCATGGTGGCCATTGGAGAGTAAACCAACGGCAAAGGAAGACCTTTCTCTCTGTCTCTCTCTCTCTCTCACTGTCCACTCTGCCTGTCAAAAAAAAAGTGTAAGGTTCAGGAAATTTAAGAAATGTGCAATCGTAATGAATACCATGTTTAGAACATTTTTACTATCTCAAAAAGAAATTTAATGCCCTGATTCATGTCAGTGGCAGGGAGATGGCAACAGTTGGCCAGTGGCTCTTCTGTATACACATGATCCAGAGATTCTAGCCAAAGAAAAAAATCCAAGGTCCCACCTTCTTTGAGCCTGGCTGCAAGGATTGACAGGGAGCTGGGCACCCACTTGAGACTGTGAGGCACTCCCAGCCTCCTAATATACCACAGGCTCTGAGGCTCAAGCCACTTAGGCTGAGCTCCAATAGACAGTGGACTCAGGGAAAAGTCTGCCTCTCTGTGGACTGGAGAAGTTGGGGGGGGGGGTGGAGCAGACTCACTGCACCCAGCAACTATGGGATCCTTGTATGCTGAGGCTGTGAGGACACTCTGGGTGCAAGAGAGGGCACAGCATGTATCTGGGCCTCTGAGAAATCACTGTGTGTGGCTCCACACACTCAGACCTACATAGTGACCTGAGGCAGGTCACTGCAGTAGGACCCATGCTTGGAGTGAGGGCTGTGCAGATCATTTCTGTGGTTCATATATGAGTGCAGATGAGTGTTGTGCCCACTGAGGGCTAACATCTTGGAGAAGAGCAGATGAGGCTGTGATCACACCAACAGAGGTGACCATTCACTCACTTCTGTTAACAAGAGGACACTTACCTCACCCAAGATGGGACTTACCCTGGATACTCACACCATGCTAGGGCATTGACCACAGCTCCCTGACCACACCCAGCACACACCTCTAGGCATTCACTGAAAGTGCAAGCATTCCACTAAGCCACAAAGCATACTTCAAAGAAAAAACCCATCAGAGGAAAAAAACCAACAGGTATAGCCACAAATGCCTAAAATATATGCAGAAATTCAATTCAAGAAACAAGAATATGGAACACAGCATGACACTCCCAACAAAAGAAGCACAACAATGCATCAATTTTTTTTGAGGTCACACTGCTTTTATTTTCTTGATCAATGAAAATAATTTTTGAAACTTCAGTGTGTACATTTAATATATAGAATATCTGCAACACATCAATATTAAAATGTAAAAATGAAGAGCTTCATGAAATGCTGGAAATGGGATTCAAAAAAGTTAACCATAGGATTACTCAAAAGGAATCAGAAGCAAATCCATGAATTAAAGAAGTCATGCATTACATGAAAGAAAATTTTAAATGGGATTTTAAAATAATAATCAAAATGAAATATTAGAAATGAAGAATTCAATAGATCAAATAAAAATCCAGTGGAAACCCATAACAACAGACTTGTAAGGCAGAAGAAAGAATATCAAGCTAGAACACAAATCTTATAAGAAGAAGGAGAAGGAGGAGAGTGAGAATGAGAAGGAGAAGGACAGATAACTAGAAAATGCCATACCAAAAGAAGAAATTAGAAAACTTAAGAGCAGTGTTGGAGATTTATGTGATATTATCAAACAACCCAGCATGTAGTTCTTGGGAGTTCCTGAATGTTTGGAAACAGAGAATGTACTAGAAGGCATATTTAGTGTAATATTTACAGAAAATTTTCTCAACTTGGAGAAAGAAATGGATGTCCAAATATAGGAAGCACATAAAACTCCTAACAGACATGACTAGAAAAGATCTTCACCATGACATATTGTGGTCAAACACTCCATGTAAAACATAGAGAAAAGATTCTAAAATGTGCATGAGACAAATTCCAGATTGCTTTCAGGGAATCTCCAAATAGACTAATAATTGACTTATCAGAAACTCTACAGGGTAGAATATTCCAAACTTTAAGGAAAAAAAAACTGAAACCTGGAATACTGTACCTTGAAAAGCTGTCATTTATGAATGAAGATGAAATAAAGACATTCCCTGTTAAACAGAAATTGAAAAAAATTGACACTACTTGTCCAGCTTTATAAAGCATGTTTAAGGATGTGATGCACACAGAAATACAGAAACAGGGTCATCAATATGATAAGGAAGTGAAGACATAAAATCTAGTAAAAGTACAAAGGAAATCCAAAATAAAAAATAGGAATATTTATGGAAAAATGGCAGGGCTAAGTTGTTACTTATCAATAGTCACCTGGAATGTAAATGGCCTCAACTCTCCAGTTAAAAGTACAGAATGGCCAGATGGATTGAAAAACAAGACCCATCTATCTGCTGCCTACAAGAAACACATCTTACCAACAAACACACATGTGGATTGAAACAGAAAGGATGGATGGAAAGTTATTCCATCCTAATGGAAACCAAAAAGTGTTGGTGTAGCTCTCCTAATATCAAACAAAATAGTCTTTAACACAAAAACTGTAAAAAGAGACAAAGAAGGGCATGTGTAATAATTAAGGGATCAATTCAACAAGGTGATGTCATTATAATAAGTGTATATGCACCCAATTACAGGGCATCTGGATATTTAAAGGAAATATTCAGGGATCTAAATAGATATATAGATTCCAATTCAATAGAAATGGGGGACATCAATACTCCACTTTTAGCAATGGACAGATCACCAGACAAAAAATCAGCAAGGATACAACAAAGTTAATCAATATAGTAGACCAAATGGACCTAAAAGATATCTACAGAGCTTTTCAACTCACAGTAACAGAACACACATTCATCTCACCAGTGCATGGAACTTTCTATAGCATAGACCTTATGCTACACCATACTAAAACCCTACCATGCATCTTCTCTGGCCACAGTGGAATGAACCTGGAAATCAACAATTCAAGAATCTCTAGGACATATGCAGACAAAAGGAGACTGAACAACATGCTCCTGAATGAACAGTAAGTCATAGAAGAAATCTAAATATTTCTGGAAAGAAACAATACAATACATCATATCAAAACTTATGGGATATAATAAAGGAAGTGCTGAGAGGGACATTTATAGCAATCGGTACCTATATAAGAAATTGAAAGACACCAAATAAGTGAGCGGTAAATGCATCTCAAGGACCTAGAAATAAAAAAAAAAAACAAACCCCAAATTAGTAGAAGAAAAAATACTTAATATTAGAGAAGAAATACACAAAATTGAAACAAAAATACAAAATATCATTAAATTAGGAGTTTTTTTTTAAAAAAAAGTACATAAAATTAATGCACCATTGTTCCAACTAAGAATAATGAAGGAAAATATCCACATCAATAAAATCAGACATGAAAAAGGAAATGTAATAATAGCTACCATAGAAATAAAAAGAATCATTGGGAAATACTACAAAGAGCTATATGCCAATAAATTGGGAAATCCTGAAGAAATGCATAGATTTCTGCACACATATAATCTAACAAAATCGAGTATAAAGACAGAAAATCTAACTGACCAATAACCAAGACATAAACTGAATCAGTAATTAAACTCTCCCAATAAAGAAAATCCCAGGACTGGATGGTTTCACTACTCAATTCTACAAGACATTTAAAGAAGAATTAATTCCATTCTTTTCAAGCTATTCAAAACAACTTAAAGAGAGGAAAACCTCCCAAACTCCTATGAAGCCAGCATAATCTTAATTCCTAAACCAGCAAAAGAAACAACAGAGAAAGAACACAATATACTAATATCCGTGCTGAACATAGATGCAAAAATCCCCAACAAAATATTAGCTAATTGAGCAGCACATCATAAAGATCATTCACCCAGACCAACTGGGGTTTATCTCTTATATGTAGGGATGTTTCAACATTCTCAAATGAATGAATGTGATACATCACATTAAAAAACTGAAAAACAAAAACCATGTGATTATCTCAATGAATGAAGAGAAAGCATTTGATAAAATACAACATCCTTTCATGATTAAAACCTTAAACAAACTGGGTACAGAAGGAACATTCTTCAACACAATCAAGGCAATTTATGACAAACCCACAGCCAGCATCCTACTAAATGCGGAAATGCTGTAAGCATTCTCCCTAAGATCCAGAACCATACAAAGATGCCCACTCTCACCATTGTTACTTAATACAGTCCTGGAAGTTTCAGCAGTCTATCAAATTTGGGTTCAATGTCAGCAAACTGGGCTTGCTTTCTGGAAAATTTCGAAGTACACCTCCACTTACCTTGGCACCCCAGTCTTTATTAAGATAATATATGCAAGTCACACATCTCCCATCTCCATTTGGATTATCAACATACTGCACATAACCTGTTCCACTGCCTGGATAACAAGCATGGCTTTTGTCCTGCCAATGATTTTGTAGTTGCCCAGCTTCTCGTTTCTGTGATGGATCAGGTCTTCCATGCTGCTCAGCAGCAGCCCAGTGGTTTCACAGCTGGCCATCTGTGAACTTGCCTGTGCAGTGCAGGGCACTCACCTCGTTGCCTATCTTGTCCAGGAAGTCATCCATTACACAGATGTCACGCTTGTTCATGCAAGGCAGTGTGGAACTGGCTTCCTCTGTCCTTTGGGCTGCAGACCACAGCTATGGCTCAGTGCCTCCCAGGGCGTGTTGCTAGGCTGGTACTGGTTCGCCCCCTCCAGATACAGCGATGGGCGGGTCAGCAGCTTCTCCTTCCCTGGCTCCGCCTTGGCCACCGGCGGACCCTGGAGGTAGGGGTTCCCTGCTACAGCAGGGTGGGCCACTGACTTGGCCTTTGCCTTGGCAGCATCTCCAGCAGCCGGCCGAATCCTTGGCAGGGGTGGAGGTGCTGTAGGGATGCACTGCTCCTTTCCTGGTCTCCCAGGCTCTGCTCCCACCAGCTCTGGGCCGCGGTGTAGGAGAAAGGCCAGGGTGCTGGTGCGGGCCTGCCCCGTGGCCAGAGGAGCCCTCACTGCGCTGGCACAGGAGCTCCTGCTTCCTCCAGTCCTGGCGCTGGTGCGGCCACAGCACAGCAGGTTCTCCATCTTTCGCACAGCTCACAGTACTGCCGGTCCGCTTTCTCTGGCCCTGCCCGCCAGGCCCTCTGCTCTCATTGCCCAGGGAGGAGGCAGTGGTAGTGGAGTAGGAGAGGTGAGGGCTGGACTGCCTAGTCCAGGGCCAGGGAGCAGAGATAGCGGCAGAGAACATTTCTGCGCCATGGCACCTGCCCCCCTCTACACAAGCAGGCCGGCGCCAACGCTCTGGGCCAGGCCACTTTCTTGTCCTTGGGTACTGCCCCGCAGTGCCAGCTGTTGCTTCAGCGCCTCATCACGCAAAGGTTGAGGGTGCACGGCCTGCGTGGGACCAGGATCTCTGCTCTGGGCACGCTAGACCAGCAGCCTTCCAAGCCACCGCCTCGCTATCCCGGGCAGCCCGGCCCAGCTTGTGGAGCAGCGAAGGGCGTGCGGGCGCCACTCACTCTGCCCGCTCTACACTGACACCGCTGCCCAGTGGTGACCAGGGCAGGGGCGCACTAGGGCGGAGGAGGGGGAGCGAGGGCCCAGGGCAGCACCGAGGGGGTGGTGGCCGCGCACACGTTTGGCCTGCTCCTTGGATCTTCTGCACTTTGTGGGACGTGGCCTCGGCTGAGCCCTCAGTGACGGGTCCCTTCCATCTATCCAACCCCTTGGCCGGTTCCGTGTCGGAATGGGCCGGGGACACCAAGAAGCCATCGCGCTGCCACCGCCTGCTGTGGTCTGTGAGAGGACACCCAGCGGGCAGACTCACGAGCCCAGAGAGGAGAGGGCAGAGCAGGCTGTGCACACACTTGCTGAGAGAGGGCGCCGGCCTCCAGAGAGTCACAGAGTGTTGGACTCTTAATCATGGCTGCTTGTCCTTTAGGCCTACTCGGGTTGTGTTAGGGGCGCTCCTAGACACTGGGTGGCCAGGTGTCCATTGAGAAGGAAATGGAAACTAATAGAAGTAAAGCAACTTGCCCACGGTCACGCTGAACTGGGATCCAGGAATCAGCTTTGTTAGATTCCAAGGCTGTTTTTCCCATTACACCATGAAGCTTCTGCTTGAAGAAAGTTAATTAAACACAGAGCCTCAGAGCAGGCATTTGGTCTAATAGTTAAGACATCTCTGTCCCACACCTGAGTGCCTAGGTTTGAAGCCCAGCTCCAGCTCCAGATGCTAGCTTCCAGCTAATGCAGACCATGGGAGGCAGTGGTCATAGCCCAGGTAATTGGATTCCTGCCATCCGTGTAGGAGACTTGGATTGTGTTGCTGGCTCTTGGTCTTTCACTTTTAGAAGTTACATAT
Source organism: Lepus europaeus (assembly GCF_033115175.1). NCBI lineage: Eukaryota > Metazoa > Chordata > Mammalia > Lagomorpha > Leporidae > Lepus > Lepus europaeus. The sequence continues at coordinate 21,210,056 of NC_084851.1, read as the reverse complement.
TCTGCCTCCAGGAGTGTGCATCCACGACATGCATAGACTCGCTTCTGCTTTCAGGCATAGCATGAGACAGGGGCAACACCTCACGGATGTGAGGGCCTCCCATTCATTTTTTTTAAAGATTTATTTATTTGTTTGAAAAAGTTACACGGAAAGAGAAGGAGAGGCAGAGAGAGAGAGAGAGAGAGAGAGAGAGAAAGGGTCTTCCATCCACTGGCCCACTCCCCAACTGGCTGTAATGGATGGAGCTGAGCCGATCTGAAGCCAGGAACCAGGAGCTTCCTTGGGGTCTCCCACGTAGGTGCATGGGCCCAAGGATTTAGACCATCCTCCACTGCCCTCCCCTCAAAGCTATAGCAGAGAGCTGGATCAGAAGTGGAACAGCCGAGTCTCGAAACAGCATCAATATGGGATGCTGGCACAGCAGGCTGTGACCTCACCCACCATGCCACAGCACTGCCCTCCATTCAATTTTAATACATGAGTGCTCAGTAACTTGTGAATTATGTTTGCCATTACCACACAGTAATTATCCATTAGCTACTAAAAATAAACTCAATAAGTTGTCAGTATTCTGTGAATTTATCACTGATGCACTTCGTTGGCTTTGACATATATGCCAATTTAACATTTTCTCACAAGTTTAGTAATAATCATATATACTTCAATAAATTTGTAAAATAAGTACAAGAATTAAAAGCACAGCCTCCCATATGGGCACCAGTTTGAGTACTGGCTGCTCCACTTCCAATCCAGCTCCCTGCTAATGCACCTGGAAAAGCAATAGAAGACAGCCAAAGTGCATGGGTCCCTGTAGCCACATGGCAGATCCAGAAAAAGCTCCAGGCTCCTGGTTTTGGATTGGCCCAGCCCTGGCCATGGTGGCCATTTGAGGAGTGAAACAGTAGAAGGATGATATCTCTCTCTCTCTCTCTCTCTCTCTCTCTCTCTCTCTCTCTCTCTCTTTCTCTTTCTCTTTTTGTCTCTCTGCCTCTGCTTCTCTGGAACTCTATTTTTTTAATTTTATTTAATGAACATAAATTTCCAAAGTACAGCTTATGGATTACAAGAGCTTCCCCCCATAACTTCCCTCCCACCCACAACACTCCCCTCTCCCACCCCCTCTCCTCTTCCATTCACATCAAGATTACTTTTCAACTATCTTTATATACAGAAGATCAATTTAGCATATATTAAGTAAAGAGTTCAACAGTTTGCACCCACACAGAAACACAAAGTGTAAAATACTATTTGAGTACTAGTTATAGCATTAATTAAACACCTAAGAATAATTGTGTATTAATTATAGATTTCAACCAATAGTTTTAAGTAGAACATAAAAATACTAAAAGGGTAAAGTATTAAGTTCTTTTTTTTGTTATATAGTTATTATTATTTTTTTATTTAATAAATGTGAATTTACAGAGTGCAACTTTTGTATTGTTGTGGCTTCCCCCCCAACCTCCCTCCCTCCCATGGCCCCCCCTCCCACTCCCTCTCCCATCCCACCCTTCATCGAGTTTCATTTTCAATTACCTTCATATACTGAAGATCAACTTAGTATATACTAAGCAAGGATTTCAACAGGCTGCACTCACACAACCGCACAAGGTATAGGGTATTGTTCGACTAGTAGTGTTTTTGTTTTGGTTTTTTTGTTTTTGTTTTGTTTTGTTGTTTTTTTTTTTTTTTTGACAGGCAGAGTGGATGGTGAGAGAGAGAGAAAGGTTTTCCTTTTTGCCATTGGTTCACCCTCCAATGGCCGCTGTGGCTGGCGCATCTCGCTGATTCGAAGCCAGGAGCCAGGTGCTTCTCCTGGTCTCCCATGCGGGTGCAGGGCCCAAGGACTTGGGCCATCCTCCACTGCCTTCCCAGGCCATAGCAGAGAGCTGGCCTGGAAGAGGGACAATTGGGATAGAATCCGGTGCCCCAACCGGGACTAGAACCTGGTGTGCCAGTGCCTCAAGGTGGAGGATTAGCCTGTTAAGCCATGGTGCCAGCCTTGACTAGTAGTGTTTTTAAGTTCCATAGTAAAACACATTAAGGACAGAGATCCTACGTGGGGAGCATGTACCCAGTGACTCCCATTGTTGATTTAACAATTGGCACTCTTTTTTATGATGTCAGCAATCACCTGAGACTCTTGCTATGAGCTGTCTAGGCTGTGGAAGCCCCTTGAGTTCACTGACTCTGAATTTATTTAGTCAAGGCTGTATCACAGTGGAGGTTCCTTCCTCCCTTCAAAGAAAGGCAGCTCTCTCCTTGATGGCCTGTTCCTTCTGCTGGGGTCTTGTTCACCAGGATCTTTCATTTAGATTGTTTTTTGCCACTGTGTCATGGCTTTCCATGCCTGTGAGACTCTCATGGACCTTTTAGCCAGATCCAAATGTCCCAAGGGTTGATTCTGAGGCAGGAGTGCTTGGAACTCTATTTTTAAAGTAAATAAATAAATTTTTAAAAATCTAGCCATGATTTTTAAAATGTTATTATGTGAAACATAGCAAGGTGGGGGGAGGTGGCACTGTGGTGCAGTGGGTTAAAGCCCTAGCCTGAAGCACGTGCATCCCATATGGGCGTCAGTTATAGCCCTGGCAGCTCCACTTCCAATCCAGCTCTCTGCTGTGGCCTGTGAAAGCAGTAGAAGATGGCCCAAGTCCTTGGGTCCCCGCACCCACATGGGAGGCTGGGAAGAGGCTCCTAGCTCCTGGCTTCAGATTGGCACAGCTCTGGCCATTGTGACCATCTGGGAAGTGAACTAGCAGATCGAAGACCTCTCTCTCTATCTCTACCTCTCTCTGTAATACTTTCAAATAAATAAAATCTTTAAAATAAAACTGGCAAGGAATTGAAAAATCCATAATGAACCACTCTGCAGTTACTTTAGTAGATAATTCTCAAAGATAAAAGAAAATATTAAACCTGTTGCTATAGTAATAGATTGATACTCTCAGAACCTATCTTTCCTATTTGTAGTATAATCATAATTTCAAACAGATTAACATTTATTCAAAGTTTATAAAATAATTAGGACAACATCCCCCTTGTAAATTGGTCTGTATTCCTGTAAAGAATAGTTTTAGTTTTGTTTCTCTTACTATGATGCATGTGTTTTGGGAACGATGAATGATGGAATCATATGTACTCTTATATAACTGCCTGTGTTGTCATTTTCCTATTTCTTTTCCATTTTAATATTTTCTAATATTCAATTTTATTGGTTACTATGTTGATTTTACCTGAATGCAACATTTAGACATTTATATTTTTGTATGCATACACAGGAGTTCGTAAGTGTGTGTGTGTGTGTGGACATGAGAGACAGCATAGAAAATAATATTATGAAGAATCCTAACCCTCATTTCAAACACTAAGTACTCCTCAGACCTGGCTTCTTTGAGGCAGAGCACTGGGACCTCTCACTGTAATGGGCTGAACTGATTCACCCAAAAGTGAATATCTTGCAGCCCTCACCCTCAATGTGATTGTGTTTAGAGACAGGAACTTTAATGATGTAACAGAAGAAAAATGATATCAAGTGTAAGGTCCTAATCCAGACTCACACCTGTCGTTATAAGGAGAGCCACCAGGAATTCACATGGACAGAGGAAATACCATGTGAGCACACAGCAAGTTGGTGGCTGACTGGAAGCCAGGGAGTGAGGTCCCAGAAGTCACCAAGCCTGCAGACACCTTGATCTCGAACTTCCAATGTGCAGGACTGTGAGAAACAATATCTGGTGAATTAAACCATCCCATTTGTTGTAATGTGTCATGGTGACTTTGACAGTCATATACCCAATCCCTACCTGCTTAAATTGTACCCACCCATAAGCTCCACAAAAGAAATTTTCAAAAAAATAGAGAAATTAAAAACTGTGGTTTTATGTGCCCAAATGCCTAAATGAGAAAAGGAGAGAAATAAGTAGAATGAAAAATGAAACACTAGAAATATGTCCATTAAAATCTAGAAATCAGAGAAAGGGAAAGAAAATACAAAAATGAATAAATTATTCTTGTGTATATGTGTGTGTTTTTAAAAAAGCCTATACTTTGATCCAAGTTGAAATTATAATGCTTAATGATATAATAAACAGATTTAAAAGGACACTGATGGACTATGGTGTTTCCATGGAACAGGGTCTAAATTAACTGTTGAGACCAGCATTGTGGTTTAATGGGGTAAGCCAGAGCCTATGATGCCATCATCCCATATAAATGCTGGTTCAACCCTTGGCTGCTCCACTTCCAATCTAGCTCCCTGCTAACGTGCCTGGGAAAGCAATAGAGGATGGCTCAAGAGCTTGGGTCCCTGCATTCATTTGGGAGATCTGGATGAAGCTCATGGTTCCTGGCTTTAGCATGGCCCAACCTTGGCCACTGCAGCTATTTGGGCAATGAACTAGCAGATGGAAGATCTCTCTCTCTCTCTCTCTCTCTCTCTCTCTCCCTCCTTCCCTTGCTCCACCCATCTCTCTCTCTCTAACTCTGCCTTTAAAATAAATACGTCTTTATTAAAACTAACTTTCACAGCTTCCAATATGCACCTATTTTCAAAATTTCATGGGTGAAATCAATAGTGTGTCCCAAATTACAATTGTAGCTATGGATAGCCCTAATCTTAAACAAAATTACAAAAAGCAAAGAGAAGAAAAAATAAGGTATTCACTTATTACACTTCATTTTAATTATAACAAATGCTTCAATATTCCATGGTCAAGTGAATCCAATTATTCCATAGGAGGCAGAGTGACTCTAACAGAATAAGTAACATATTAAAAGTAAACTAAGTTTTTGGAAGTTAAAATTTGGCTAAAGTGGAAATCCACAGGCCAAATTAAACTGAGTAAGATGGCCAAATACAAGGAAATTCAAAGGCTTCAAGTATCACAATTTATGATAAAAGAAACAATTAATACAGGGATGAATATTCCCACTGCTTTCCCATGCAGTCCAATTTTGCCTTGTTCTTAAAACTAGAAAGAAAAATAGTACTTATATGGTGGTGGCTTAACCAACTGAACCACAATACCGGGCCCTTTGAATAGCTTTTGTTACTTGATGTTGGAGAGTTTCCTTATGTTCCTGACATGTAGCCTTAGACAGAAAACACTGTCATCCTCTCCTGCAGTGGTCACCTCCCAGCATGAAATGACAAAAGCAATTCTAGGCCTGGCATTTGGGCTCAGCTGGTTAAATCAATGAATGCAGCACTGGCATTCCATGAGTCCAGGTCCAAGTCCTGGCCACTCCATTTCAGGTCCAGCTCTCTGCTGATGTGCCTGAGTGGGTAGCCCAAGTGCTTGGGACAGTGCCACCATACAAGAGACCTGGAAGTATTCCCAGGCTCACAGCTTTGGCCACGTCCAATGGTGACCATTGCATCCATTTGAGGAGTGAACCTTCCCTCCCTCCTTTGCTGCAACTCTGCTTTTCAAATAAATTGTATAATAAATCCTAGGAAAAAGCTATCCAAATAATCTTAACACCATTCTTCTGACTGTTGATTGTATTATTATTGGTCTGGATGCATGCCTCAGTTTGCAAACCAGGGACTCAAACTTTTGTTTTTCCCAAAGAAACCTTTTATTTAATCAGTACAAATTTCATAAGTACAACTTTAGGAATATAGTAATTCTTCCCACCATACCCACTTTCCCACCCCTACTCCACTCCACCTACTCCTCCCTCTCCCATTGCCAGTCCCATTCACCATTAAGATTAATTTTCAATTAACTTTATACACAGAAGGCTCTGTACTAAGCAAAGATTTCAATAATTTGCACACACACACACAAAACTGAGAACAAGTTTTATAGATAATTCTCATAATACAAGTCATTGAGGACAGAAGTCCTGCATGGGAAGTAAGTATACAGTGACTCATGTTGTTAATTTAACAATGAACACTCATGTATGATATCAGTGATCACCCGAGGTTCTGCCAAGGTTATGGAAGCCTTTTGAATCCCAAATCTCTGTCAGTAGAGACCCAAACTCTTTTTTTTTTGACAGGCAGAGTTAGACAGTGAGAGAGAGACAAAGAAAAAGGTCTTCTTTCCGTTGGCTCATCCCCCCAATGGCTGCTATGGCCGGCGTGCTGTGCCAGTCCAAAGCCAGGAGCCAGGTGCTTTTTCTTGGTCTCTCATGCAGGTGCAGGGCCCAAGCACTTGGGCCATCCTCCACTGCCCTCCCTGGCCACAGCAGAGAGCTGGATTGGAAGAGGAGCAACCAGAACAGAACCAGCACCCCAACTGGGACTAGAACCTGGAGTACCAGCACCACAGGCAAAGCATTCGCCTAGTGAGCCACGGGGCTGGTGAGACCCAAACCTTAAAAGGAAGCATTTCTAGGCCAGTGGGGGCTAAAATTTAAAAATAAAACATAAACAAAAACAAAAAGGACACTCCTGTATCAATATCACTGCAAATGCAACTTTGTCAAACTTTATATCTTTGACAAACCAATGGTTAAGAATGATGTACTACAGTTGCAGTGATCTGTGATTATTTTAGTATTTACTGTATATAATTGAAATGGACATCATTTTATTTGATTTTTATTTATAGCCTTTGTCTATATTCCTGATGAACTATGCTGTTTTTATTTTTTATTTGTTGAACTCTTTATTTTGTGGTGTGGTGCAATGGGTTAAAGCCCTGGCCTGAAGAGCTGGCATCCCATGTGGGCACCGGTTCTAGTCCCAGCTGCTCCACTTCTGATCCAGCTCTCTGCTGTGGCCTGGGATAGCCATGGAGAATGGCTCAAGTCTTTGGGCCCCTGCACCCATATGGGAGACCTGGAAGAAGCTCCTGGCTCCTGGCTTTGGATTGGTGATCTCCAGCCATTGTGGCCATTTGGAGAGTGAACCAGCAGATGAAAGATCTCTCTCTCTGTCTCTAACTCTCTCTGTAGCTCTGATTTCAAATAAATAAAATGATTCTTTAAAAAAGTGAAATGTAATATCAAAAATTCAAAAAGAAATGAAGCAAGAAAGGAAAGGAAAGGGAGGGGGAAGGCAGGGAAGTATTGCATTCTTTGAATTGTGTCTATAAATGACAATGAATAGGAATTGTGTTGTATTAATTACCATGTATATATCATGATTTGAGAATCCAATGTACCAATAAATTACTCATAAAATAGCAAAACAAAACAAAACAATAAAAAAATCACATTTTGAGTACAGAGCAATTTGTTCATTGAGAGAGCATTACTTCTTTGCTTAGGAACTGTATATCTTCCCTGGGAAGCAAAATTGGTGCAACAATTGGAGAAGCAACCTCAGACTTCAGTGTTAGGTCAAAGAAAATAGCCCAAAGTAAGTGAGCTGCACATGTCTTATGTAGGTGCACATGTCTTATGTAAGTGCACTTGTCTTATGTAGGGAAAGCCCCTCACCCTACAAACAGCTGACCACCAAAGATGCCAGTAAAAGTGCTCCCTCTATTGGTAGAGCAAATAAGCCTCATTACATACAGGCCCAGATCCTGGCACTTTTGGAGATTCAACATTAGCAGAAATCAACCAAGCCTTTCATCTGGAAGCTGACTATCAAAGATTGATGAGGGAAATCTCCTAGAACTCGAGGCTGATTTGAAGTTTTAGAATGCAGTCATCAGTGTGCTTCAAGAGGCTAGTGAGTCACACTTAGTGGATTTCTTGGAAGAAACTAATTTGTATGCCATTCACACTGAGAGTCGTCATCACATTCAGAATCATCCAGTTGGTTCACTGTATGTTGGGAGAGAAGGCTTTAGTGGAAGCAGTTTTTGTGGCATTTTATAGTGAATTCTGTAAAATACTTTGGTTTAACTAGTGACTTTTTGTAAGAAAAATTTTATAATGCATTGCATATATTTCCTACACTATATTGCACAGTAAAATGTCATTACATCTTTCAGTATGAATATGAAAAATGTTCACAGATCTCAATGATGTGAGCCCTGTTGCTCAGGAGTTACATTCCTAAAATGCAGAAGAGATGGGTGATATTTCTTGCTTTCTTGATGCATGTGCTGTGTATTAATAACTTGTAGTATAGCTATTAATGTTCTAGAGTTCATTAAAAATGACATTTTCAAGAAAACTGGTTATACCTTGATCCAAATATTTAGTGAGTGGGGCTATTAGGTCTGACCATGCATCATGGTGATAGAACATGGACTTTTACAAGGGTGAAGATCCAAGTTTCAACCACAGTGTATCTTACAGTTCCCTTAAAAAATTAAACCTGGCAGCTATAGAATACACTATGTACACTTATATATTGTAGTGTCAACATTTTAAATTAGTCTTCTACATTCACAAGTGGTGGAGAGTCTTGTCATAGACATGCACCATTTACATCTGGTTTTCTAACTAGACTGCACTTGTCTTCATTGTAGTAAAATGCTTTGTGCAATATACCTTGCATAAGTCCTCATTCTACCATAAGTTAACTAACCCTCCAGCTGGTAATAAAAACAGGAACAGGAGGGTTCCATTTGTAAGTGTTCTAGAATAAGATACAAGTTATTTATATTTGAATTCTGTTATTAATATTTTGATCTAGTTCATGCAGGTTTTTGTTGTGCTGTGGTTGATCCCATAACTGAGATTTATTTTCTCTTCTACCAAGAGGAAACAATGCAGATGTTCTTTTCTCATTCAGAGTTTATAGTGCAACTCTTAGTGTAAGCCTGCTGTGGAGCAGCAGCAAGCAGCACATGCCTCCAGTTTATGGAACTTTTGCCAATTATGCTGGTGACTGGTTAGATTATGTCTGGTTATTGTCTAAGGAAAATCACTTCCCTAAAGATAGCTCTCTAAGTGATTTTAAAACTTATTTTTCTTTTGAAGTTTTTAGGTCAATTATGTATGCTGACTGGATTTACAAATAATCTTATCAAAAAATAATGTACTTACCTACAAATATATGTAGCTATTTGTCAGTTAAAAATAAAATGTTTTTAAAAAGCAAAGAATGGGGTGGAAATTTTGGGGTTAAGCCACTGCTTGTGATGCCCACATTTCAAATAGAGCCTGGCTTGAGTTTCTGCTGCTCTACACTTGTGATTCATCTTCTTGTTAATGTGCCTGGGAGGCAATGTATGATGGCCAATATGGTCTGAAGTCCATCTTCCTTTGGGATACCTGAAAGTGGTTCCTGGATTTTGGCGTCATCATGGCCCAGCCCTAAAAGTTGTGGATATTTGATAACTAAAACAGTAAATGAAAAGTATCTCTCTTTCCCTTCTTCTTTTTTCTGTCATTATGCTTTTTAAATAAAGAAATATTCCAAAGTGAAAGGTTTTCATGTGGACTTCAAATAAATGTTATCAAATAATATACTGTATACAGAAGAAGAAAAGTTTAACATATAAAAAGAGCTGAAAATTTAAATGATGAAACAAAGATATACCAAAATGTAATAGAGAGTTATAATGCCTGGCCACCTCAATAATAGACAGAAAATTTTAAAACTGTTACTAAAGATAAAGTGGGGCATCTTTTAGCAATAGAAATGTCAAACAATTTAAATAAGATAACAAAATAGATATATATTTCTCCTACAGAAATGATCAACATTTTAGGAAAAAGAGACAAAGGGATAAGCAGAGTCTTCAACAATAGCATTTGGATTTGCCAATATCTTTCTTTTCGTAATGGATGGTACAACTATGAAACAGACTGAAAAGGATATGGAAGATGTGAATATGATAAAACAACAAAGTTAGTTGACACATATCACGCTACTCAAGAGAATATGGCTTTCATTCAGTGTGCATGCAACATTTTCCACAGAAAACATTTTGCTACATCATAAAATCACCTGAATAAACCTTGATGAACTGAAATCATTTAAGATATTTTCTCTGACCACAATTAGGAGTATTTGGTCTAGTGGTTAAGATAATGTGTGTTGGGGCTACTGCTGTGGCACAGGGGTTAAAGACCTGGCCTGAAGTGCCAGCATCCCATATGGGCACCGTTTCTAGTCCCAGCTACTTCTCTTCTGATCCAGCTCTCTACTACAGCCTGGGAAAGCAGTAGAAGATGGCCCAAGTACACGGGCCCCTGCACCCATGTGGGAGACCTGGAAGAAGATCCTGGCTCCTGGCTTCAGATCAGCACAGCTCCAGACATTGTGGCCATTTGAGGAGTGAACCAGCAGATGGAATACCTCTCTCTCTGTCTCTACCTCTCTCTGTAACTCTATCAAATCAAATTAAATAAATCTTTTTTAAGAAAAAAAAAGATGTGTGTTATATCCAAATCAAAATCAGAGCACTGAAGTTCAAGTCTTGGCTCTGATTTCATTGCAGCTTCCTGCTAATATGCATCCTGGTAGGAAGCAGGTGATGGCTGAAGTAATTGCATCATTGCTACCCTTGTGGATGACTTACACTGAATTTCTGGCTCCATTTTGCCTGGATGAACTCCAACAGTTGTGAGTATTTAGGAAGCTGGGCAATCTCTCTCTCTCTCTCTCTCTCTCTCTCTCTCTCTCTCTCTTTCTTTCAATGTTTTTTTTAAATAAATTCTAAAAGCCAAAACAAGAAGGATACTTGAGAAGTTGTAATATAAGTGGAAAATAAGCAATGCATTGTGGGAAAAAGTAATGGAATGGAAAAAAAAAACCTCAAGGGAAATTATAAAATACTAGGAAATGATTGAAAATAAAAACACATTATACAAGAATTCATGTGATTAAAAGAGAGGTAGATGGAAATTATCAGATATAAAAATATTTTATGAAGAAGAAATATATAAAATCAATAAGGCAGACTTCCCATTTAAAAACAAAACCAAAAAAAAAATAGAAAAAGCTGGGAAAAATAAACTCCAAAAATAGCATCATAAAGAAATAGATTCAGTGCAAAAGTTCATTGTTGAGAAACTTGGGGCTGGGTTGATGGCAATGGGAGCTGACCCCCTCTGTCCATTCAGTATGCCTCTAACTATAAACCCAACCACTACTCCCAAGTTCTCTAATGGATTCCATTGAAAACTACAACATCTGCCTCTTCCCTTGATGATGGATGCTGCTATAATAACTATACTGCCCCTAGTGCTAATTTGCTGTCTGCATTCAGCTCATGGGAGTGGCATATTTGCTATCATCACCCACTTGATCTTGTCTACACATCTACTAGCTTGGCTTGCTAGGTGAGAAAATGTGCATGGTATAGACCATGCTGCGACTGCAAGTAGTGACTCTGGATATCATAGATGTTGGCAGGATATTTGAGATCTGCATCCAAGACAAAAACTATGCTACTCACCATTCAGCACACAATTTTGACAACAGCCAAATTACCTCCATTTCTTATCTAATGACCCAGGGATAACACATGGGTCCAGACAGGAGCTGCATTTATCGAGGAGGGGGGCACTATGAATCCTGAACTCTAGTCATTTCCATGATCTGCTGCACAAATGACAGCAAACAACAAACAAGTGAGCTCCTAGCCACTTTCATTGCTATTCTCTGCACCACCTGGGCTGTCTCAGCACCCAGGATCTGCATCACATCACAGACCAGACTTTCAATCTGAACAAGACATATGAGGTCTGGGCTATGTCTATGCACAATCCAAACTTCCTGCAATGTGCCATATCATCCCCAGTTGCTCCAGCATCTTCATCTTATCTCCATGAGCATACCCACCTCCCTACCGCAGTGGCACCCAAGGGTATGCCAGCCTCTGTCAACTGATGGTCCTCTTTGGAGGTTGGATTCTCCCTTTCCAAAGATTCTATGGGGGACTGGTACCATGGCATAGTAGGTTAGCCTCTCTCTGCAGCATCAGCATCCCATATGGGCACCAGTTCAAGTCCCAGCTTCTCCTCTATAATCTAGATGTCTGCTAATGGCCTGGGAAAGCAGCAAAGATGGTCCAAGTGCTTGGGCCCTTGAACCCACATGGGAAACCCAGAAAAAGCTCCAGGCTCCTGGCTTGAGATTGGCTCAAATTTGACTGTTGCAGCCATTTTTGGACTGAACAAGCAAACGGAAGGCCTCTCTCTCTCTCTCTCTCTCTCTCTCTCTCTCTCTCTCTCTCTTACTCTGCCTTCCAAATAAATCAATCTTAAAAAGCAGACTATGGGCAGTAAGGGATCCCCACAGCTAGTGGAAGTCTCCTTTACTGGAATGATGCTCCAGAATGGATCAGCAATAGATTGGCAGGCTTTGCCTTACAGTGGGCTCTCAGTAGTAGTTGGTTAAACTGCCATAAAGGCCTCTACATAAGGGATATCTATTTACCATACACATGAAACAATAGTTCTAGCTATAAAATGGTATTACAATTTAAGTTCCAATTATCTAGTTGCATTTTTTCCCCTCAAATTTACTGCAGCCAAGGAATACTACAGAAAATGATGGATCATTCCTTCTTTAAGGTCTGGGGATCAAACCATGAACAGTTTTTATACCATACAGTATTATCATAAAGCCATGGATTTCACTTGTCACAGAATAAAGGAGAAATAATGGTGATAAGACAGGCATCTCTGCTCATTTCCAACAAAGAAGGGGAGATAACAAGCCATTCCTGTTTGATCTCCCATTTGAGGAAGAACAGGCCTGGCAATACTTCTGGGTTTATGGAATCAAATAATCCCAGTGATAGAATCAACTAGTCCTTACTGAATAACCCCATCCTCAATATTTCTAAATCTCTCACACAGGGTCCTTCCCTATATGGCAGAACCTTCCACTTTTTAAAAGATTTACTTATTTGAAAGGCAGAGTTACACAGAAAGGAGAGACAGACAGAGAGGGAAATAACTTCTATCCACTGGTTCACCCCTGAAATGAGAGGAATGGCCAAAGTTGGGCTGATCTGAAGCCAGGTTTGAGGAGCATTTTCAAAATCACCCACATGGGTGCAGGGGCCCAAGGATATGTGTAATTTTCTGCTGCTTTCCCATGCACATTACAGGGAGTGGATTGGAAGTGAAGCAGCCAAGGCACCAACCAATGCCTCTATGAGATGGCACTGCAAGTGCATTGGCTGCAGAACCTTCCACTTTTAGCCCATTTCCTGACCTAATGATGCCTAGTCAGGCCATGAGAAAGAATCAGCCCTGAAACTCAGTTCCAAGTGTGATGGTTGACCCAGGTACACAGGTAGCATTGTCAACGTGTGGGAGGGAAGTCTTGAAGACTGAAATATCCCTACTTTGACAGTGCATTATATGCAATATTATTCCTCAAGAAATCCAACAGGAAATTCCAAAGTTAAAAGATTTAATTTAGAATTTTGGATATGAATAAAAACCACAATTGTCTGAAATTTAAAACATTCAATCAAAATAATACTCCACATCATTGAAAACATCATCACTCATTTAACCAGGATGCTTTGATCAAGAAGTATAGACCAGATATAGTTTTTTTTATTAAACTTTTATTTAATGAATATAAATTTCCAAAGTATAGCTTGTGGGTTACAATGGCTTCCCCCCTCCCGTAGCTTCCCTCCCGCCTGCAACCCTCCCCTTTCCCGCTCCCTTTCCCCTTCCATTCATGTAAAGATTCATTTTCAATTCTCTTTGTATACAGAAGATCAGTTTAGTATATATTAGGTAAAGATTTCAACATTTTGCCCATATAGCAACATCAAGTGAAAAAACTACCATTGGATTACTAATTATAGCATTAAATAGCAATGTACAGCACATTAAAGACAGAGATCCTACATAATTTTTTTTCAAATTAATTAATTTTCTATGCCATTTCCATTTTAACACCAGGTTGTTTTTTTTTTTTCATTTCCAATTCTCTTTATATACAGAAGATCACTTCAGTATATAATTAGCAAAGACCTCATCAGTCTGTGCCCACACAGAAACGCAAAGTATAAAAATACTGTTTCAGTACCAGTCATAGCATCACTTGGCTTTAGATGACACATTAGGGACAGATCCCACATGGGGTGTAAGTACACAGTGACTTCTGTTGCTGACTTAACAATTTGACACTCCTGTTCATGGCGTCAGTAATCTCCCTAGGCTCTAGTCATGAGTTGCCAGGGCTATGGAAGCCTTTAGAGTTCGCTGACTTTGATCTTATTCCGATAGGGTCATAGTCAAAGTGGAGGTTCTCTCCTCCCTTCGGAGAAGGGTACCTCCTTCTTTGATGGCCCCGTTCTTTCCACTGGGATCTCACTCACAGAGATCATTCATTTAGGTCTTTTTTTTTCCATGATATCTTGGCTTTCCATGCCTGCTATACTCTCATGGGCTCTTCAGCCAGGTCTGAATGCCTTGAGGGCTGATTCTGAGGCCAGAGTGTTGTTTAGGACATCTGCCATCCTATGAGTCTGCTGTGTATCCCACTTCCCATGTTGGATCTTTCTCTCCCTTTTTGATTCTATCAGTATTAGCAGATACTTGTCTTGTTTGTATGATCTCTTTGACTCTTAGACCTATCAGAGCTATCAATTGTGAGCTGAAATTGATCACTTGGACTGGTTAAGCCACTATGCAAGTCTGTCTGGAGATTCCTCAGAAACCTGAACATAACCCTACCATATAACCCAGCCATCCCACTCCTTGGAATTTACCCAAAGGAAATTAATTTGGCAAATAAAAAAGCCATCTGCACATTAATGTTTATTGCAGCTCAATTCACAATAGCTAAGACCTGGAACCAACCCAAATGCCCATCAACAGTAGACTGGATAAAGAAATTATGGGACATGTACTCCATAGAATACTATACAGCAGTAAGAAACAACGAAACCCAGTCATTTGCAACAAGATGGAGGAATCTGGAAAACATCATGCTGAGTGAATTAAGCCAGTCCCAAAGAGAAAAATATCATTTGTTTTCCCTGATCGGTGACAACTGAGCACCAAAGGGGAAACCTGTTAAGTGAAATGGACACTGTAAGCAACAATGAACTGATCAGCTCCTGTCCTGACTTTAGATGTACAATGTAATACTTTATCCTTTTTAGTATTTGTTGTTGTTGTTGTTGTTCTAGTACTATTGGTTGAACTCAGTAATTAACACACAATTATTCGTAGGTGTTTAAATTTTAACTGAAAAGTGATCCCTGTTAAATCTAAGAGTGGAAAAAGAGAGGGAGGAGATGAACAATTAGGAACATGCTCAATCGGACTGGCCGCAAATGGTGGAGTTAGAAATGTGCCAGGGGATTCCAACACAATTCCATCAAGATGGCATGTACCAATGCCATCGCATTAGTCCAAGTGATCAATTTCAGATATAGTTTTAAGATCTCTCATCTTTGAAAAATAAGTTGGTAATTTTAACTTTTTAAAAAGAGATTTATGTATTTATTTGAAACGCAGAGTTACAGAGAGGGAAGGAGAAGCAGAAACAGAGACCTTCCATCCACTGGCTGGGCCAGGCTGAAGCCAGGAGCTCCAAACCATCTTGATGGTCTTTAATGGGGGTGCAGGGGTCCAAGAACTTGGGCCATCTTCCATGGCTTTCCCAGGATCATTTGCAGAGAATGGGGTTATGGGCTTAGTAGGGAATATGGGATACTGGTGCTGCAGGTAGATTTACCTGTGCTGGCAGCACACGGCCTGGGATTCCTCTAGTGATATTATTCCCAAGCTCCCCTATCCTCATGGTCTTCAACTCCAGGTGGCAGCATCGTGTCCTGGGGTGTAGTGCAAGGTGAGATCCACTGGGCACTGTAGAGGGCTGCCCCTAGCTGGCTCCAGAGCTTGGAGTTGAGGTGGCCATCAAAGCCACCAGGTTGCTCCAAAATTGAGGGTTCCTGTTGACCCCAGGTGGCTGCAGAGTGGCTCCAGTGTTGTGCTGGTTCCCCAGCAAGGAGAGCTTATACCCACGGGACCCAAATCCATTGCCTGCCCCCCAAGATGTAGAGCATGCACTTCTGCCTACCAGCCCTTCTAGACTCCAGGCATCTGGTGCCACTGAATCCTGCCTCTGTTTAAGGAAATTGTGTACATCCAGACAGTAGCAATAGGTGATATGAAAGCCAAAGATGCACCACCCTGTTGTTCTCCCATCACCCATCCCCTCTTTCCTGACTCGTGCACCCACCTTTGCTCCACCAGCCCACTGCCCATCTCTCGTCTCCTTTATGCCCCAGGCACACTCAGGACACTGTCACTACCCACCCTCCACACTCACCAGCCTGCGCCTGCACTACTGGGAAAGCTCTCATCAGCCTGCTGCTTTCCCCCTCCTGGCTATCGGATTCTCTCTTTCCTCCTTGCCATCTACAGCATTTCAGGGCCAACCCATGACTTTCTGAACATCTGCCTTGAAAGTCTCAGTCTTCCATCCCCATTCATTTCCGTGGTCAGCTCTGGACTAGGAAGGCCTCTGACTCTCTCACTAGGCCCCTCAGGTTCCCTCTTCTGCAGTTAGCACATAATCCTTAGCTTCAGCTTCCCCCTCCACTGTCTCAACCCAGAGCTCAGATTAGGAGAGTTAAATAGGGGAGGGCTCCCCCTCTATGCATAGCAGTGCCTCCTGCTCTGGGAGCCTACACCTGTGTAAGACCAAGGCCCAAGACAAATTTCATTTGCCCTGGAGGGGAGCACTGAGGTCAGGAATGCTGCTGATAGAGTTCACAGCTTTAGGATTCCCCCAGATGACCTGGGGTGGGGGGGAGCCACAGTGCTCCCTTTTGCTTGTCTTCTCCTGACTTCCATCCACCTCTATGCCAACTCTCTGGATGAAGCCAGGAGCTAGGAGTTTCTTCCAGGTTTCCCATGTGGGTGGCAAGGGCTAAACACCTAGGATTCTTTTTTTTTGTATTTTGATTTTTTAACTTTTATTTAATAAATATAAATTTCCAAAGTACAACTTTTGGATTATAGTGGCTCCCCCCCCCCTCAAAATCTCCTTCTCACCACAATCATCCCATCTCCTACTCCCTCTATCATCCCATTCTTCATCAAGATTCATTTTCAATTATCTTTAGAGAAGATCAACTTAGTATATGCTAAGTAAAGATTTCAACAGTTTGCACCACACAGATTTAAAATGTGTTCCCCAGGCCATTAGTGGAATGCTGGATTAGAAGTGGAACAGCCTGGAGAACTGGAGCACATATGAGATAACAGCGTTGCAGGCTGGGGCTTTACTTTATAGGCCACAAAGCCAGTCCCTGGAAGGGCTTTTCAAATTTGAGTAAGAACATGGCTCTGTCATTTCTTTTACAATGAAAAGTTGCTAGCAATCTATAATATAAAATATGCAGATTATGGTGTATCAACACCATACAATCAATTGAAGAATAGTCTAAACGGGGAAATCCAGAAACAAAGCAAAACCTACTTCAGTATTGGCAATGACTTTCATGGATGATGGAATCAAAGTGTTATTGTTCATGTTAATGCTTTTAGAATTTCTTTTTTCCAAAATGAACACTATTTTCTATAGAATAAAGGAAAAAAAATCACCCATGGTCTTCTAGCTTGATAAAATCTCAGTTATTATAGTTTTGACACCTTTTTCTATCCAAGTTTTTTTACACAAGTATAATCATAATGTACATACATTGTTTTACCCTCCTTTTAAACAAGACATGAATTTATTTATATGAGAGGTTTTACATACAGCATTGAATGCATGATCCATAAAAATATATAATGTGAGCTGTGTTAACTAATGATGTCCTCTAACATATTATTTAAACAGCAGAAGATAAGCCCCACATTGGGAGGTAATACTTGTAAAACATATAGCCACAAGAATTGCCTGCAAATTTTATGAAGCCTGTGACATTTAGGAAGGTGATAAATCCTCCAACTTAAACCTAACTAAATTGAGTTATATTTACATAGGATATGTGCAGATTAGAAATAAATATTTACAATATATTAAAAATAGGGAATTGTGAGATAAAAGAATGAATGTTTCATAAAATTAATAAAAATCAAATGCCAATGAGGTAGAAACACTACATATTTATAAAATGGTCTTAATAAACAATCATGATGGTGCCAATTGATAACTAGCATATAGAGTATTCAAAAATATTATTCATTACTGGTCAAAATAGCTAAATCCTTCACAAGATATCAGGATAAGTTATTATAAAGCCTGTGATAGTATCATCATACAGTGCAGGAAAGATGTCCTGATAGATTTACCCAGCTAACTTGAAAGTTTAAACCCATAACCTAGGATAAAAACGTATACGACAGCTTTATTAATAGTGCCTAAAACCTGAATGGAATCGCAATTTTCTTTAGTAGATAAACAGAGAGCCAAGCTGTCCCAGTAGGTGGAGGCTCTTGAAGGCACATGGGATTAGGAAATATGGGGCATGGACACTGGACATGGGGACACAAGAGAAAAGGCATGGGCTGGAGTCACAGGGGTTCCAGAGACAAAAGTAAGACATTGGCTTCAGGTAAGTAGCACGCAGACAACTGAAGGAAGCCGCAGTTCTAAGCAAAGGGCAGAGTGGTACCCAAAGGCTTCCATGAACTGGGAGTAAAGGGGTGAAGTCACTGCAGGGAAGGAGAAAGGTCAATCTATAAAGAGAAGGATTGGAGACACAGAAGTCCTGACAGGTTGTATGGACAAGAGAGGTTAGCATTTAGGGAAAATTAGGGCTACATACAGAGTGGCTGAGGACACATGAGGACTGGGATGGTGTGCAGGCACAGCAGGAGACTTGAAGAGAGATGTGCTGTACATAAAAGGGATGAGGACTCTCACATCTGGTACATGCTGCTGACACAAGGAATAGAAGTGTTAAAGAGCTGGTTTGGATGACACTTTTTAAATGGCAAAAATATCAAAATGAACAAGGGTCCCAAATAAAGGAGATGTTGAAATCGCAAATAACATATGGGTTTTAGGAACAGGATTAGAGATATGCAAAGTGAGCAGACACATGGAACTGGAAACATTAGGAGGCAGACAGGGAATATTACTGGATTTGAAACACAGCAAAAAATACAGGAGATGCAATATAAATTGTCACAGTAGTTGGAGATCTGCTTAGAGAAAATTTAGAGCCTCAAGTGATTGAGAACCAGTCATTATGGCTTCCTTTTTTAAAATTGATTTATTTATCTGAAGGACAGAGAGAGATTGAGACACACAGAGAGAGATAGAGAGAGAGAGAGAGAGAGAGAGAGAGAGAGAGAGAGAGAGAGAGAGAGAGAATCTTCCATTGATCCACTGGTTCATTCCCCAAATGGTTTTAATGGCCAGACCTGGGCCAGTCTGAAGCCAGGAGCCAGGAGCTTCTTCTGGATCCCCCATATAAGTGTAGGGGGCAAGCATTTTGGCAATCTCTTGCTGTCTTTTCCAGGCCATTATCAGGGAGCTGAACTGCAAATAGGGCAGCCTGGACTCAAACTGGCACCAATATGGAATACTGGGTTTGCAGTTGGCAGCTTTACCCACTATGCCACAATGCCAGCCCCCTGTAGTTTCTTTCTTAAGAACTAAAATTAACTACAGAATGAACCATACAATAGAGGCAAATAAAAACAGGCAGGCATCAATGAAATATCCATAGAAAAATACACAATACAAATAAGGGAAAAGAGTTTTTAAAGCATATTACCAAAATTAATAAAAACTAGTATAAGTCATTAAGGAAATAAAAGAGAAACACCATACAAACAACCAGCTTAAGCAATCCAAATAGCATCATCTTCAAAAATTTTCTTTTTTTTCTTTTTAAAGATTTATTTATTTATTTCAAAGTCAGAGTTCCAGGGGAGGCAGCAGAGTAAAGGGAAAAAAAAAAGAAAAACAAAGAGCTACACACATACACATGAACACACACACACACAGAGAGAGAGAGAGAGAGAGAGAGAGAGAGAGAGAGATCTTCCATCCCTTGGGTCACTACCTAAATGGCTACAGTGGCTAGGGAGGCAAAATCTAGGAGTGAGGAGCCAGGAGCTTCTTCTGGGTCTCCTGTGTGGGTTGCAGGGGTTCAAACACTTAGGCCATCTTCAGCTACTTTCCCAGGACACTTAGTGGGCTGCCACATCAGAAGTGAAGCACACAGGACTCAAACTGGTGCCTTTATGGGATGTTGGCATCCCAGGCAGCAGCATTACTCATTACACCACAAAGCCCTCCAGATACCCTCCTCCATTTATAAACCTTAACAAGATAGTAAGGATTTTGAGAAATAGGAGTAAAATTTTTTAAAAAGATATCAAAAGTCACCGTATTTTGTAAACCAATATACCATAACACAGATATTGCATCATGTGGAGAACTTCCATATAAGTTAAATAAGACTAATCAGTATTGCAAAAATCATATCAATGAATTTAAAAATTCCGCAAGCAAAATTTCTGACTCAGACTTAGAAAATTCTAGACATTCAAGGAAGGTTGTTCCTCATTTTCCCAGACTCATCCAAAGTAGCAGTAAACAGAGAATATAGTTGAATTTCCTTTGAATTCATTGCTTTACATTAGTGACACAGTCAGATCATGTGGAAGGAACTTAGCATAAATCTTTAATAAGAGATACAGGTATTTAAAGCAAAATATGAAAACAGAAGAGATCAACAAACAGGATACATTAGAAAATGCAAAGATGATTTAACATTCCAAAATAATCCAAGTAAATGATTCATGTGTAAGAAAAATATAAGTAAATCACATGATCATTGAGATTAAATGTTGAAAAGCTTTTAATAAAAAATCTTATAACCATAAAAAGAACAGAAAAACAATAGCAAATCCCTAATTGTAATTAAGACTCGCTACAGAGAAGTAATAATAAACAGCGTAATTAACACAGAACACTAAACGATTTTTCCCTGGAAGTAATCTTGGACAAGGCTTTCTCCTCTCTGTTTCTTCAACATTGTCCTGAATGCATAATTAGGGAAATTAAACAAACAAAAAGAAATGTAAGGTATAGGGTCAGCTTTTAAGAAATAAAACTCTTAATGTATGTTAATGATACTAGTATACATAGATAAAATCCAACACAAGCCAAAACCAAATATGAGCTGATAGGTGAATTAAGCAAAATTATTGGGTACAGGATAAACACAATCAAGTGGGTTACCAGGTCCCCATATAAAGCAAAAAGAAAACAATGGTAACAAAGTAGAACCCAGAAAGTGAATATCTGTATGAGAAATACTATTCAAAAGCCATACTTAACAAAAATCAAATGACCTAACAGACAAATAAGCCAAGAACACAAAGAGAAAAAGGCCCAGAATCCAGTAAACTGTAACTCACCTGAGGATTATGGCAAGCTCCAGTTTCAAGGTCTGAACAGGATCTCAGGAGATGGGATCCTGGCGGCGGGGCAGCGCCCCCTGCTGTCGGGAAGGCCAAGTTTCAGGCCTGAGGCCAAGCCCCGCCTCTCACTCCCCCACCCGGCGCAACCCCAAGGGCCTGCCCTCAGGCTAGGGACGATGCTGATTGGGTACATCCTCTGTGACATCATGCAGCCTCTGTGACTGTTGAATCAGGCGCGCCATGGCAACAGGGCAGACCCTAGGGGCTCCTCTTCCTGTTGCCTCCAAGGTCAGCTTCCGGTTCTGCTCCCAGAGCCCTGGTCTGCTCAGAGGCTTCCACCCTGAACTCCCCTCAGCCAGGGCCCTGAGAGGACTCCTGGAGTCCCTGGAGGCCAGCATCAGGGAGTGTGAGGTCCCAGGCCTACAAGAGGGGAGGGGGTGGGCAGCGGGGACCCTGGTGTGTGGGCCTGTCTCAGCGTGCAGTGACTCCACCTGAACCCAGCCTCACCTCTCCAGGTTGTGTGGGGAGAAGGAGAATCTGAACCTCACGCATGACCTCATTTCCTTGAGTTGAGCACTGGGGTCTCAGGTCCACAGCTTTCCCTAGGGTCTGAGTCAGCATTTTGTTGCTATGACAGAACAGCAGAGACTCAGTGGTGTATTTACCACACGCATTTGGGCCAAGGACGAGGGCCAGGGTGTGGGGATGGAGTTTCTGCTGGGGAGGCTTGGGATGGCACAGATCCCACGTGGACAAATGGAGTGTGGGGGAGCCGACCCCAGGTGGTGTGAGCACCAAGACCTGGAGCCTGAGGCACCTGAGTGTGGGTTCAACAGGCCGCCTCCCAACGCTCATTCCATTCGTGTCTTTTGTAGAAATTTGCTTCCGTTTATTCACAGTCTGTCCACTTGTGTAGGAACTGTGTGCCATGACTTGAATGTTACCCTGCGGTTTTCTCTGATGGAACCTGAGTTTATTCAGTGATAAGATTTGTAGAAGGAAAGAGGATCTTTTGTTTCCTGCTAAGTTTGATTAATAATGTAAACACTAATGGAATGGTTACCCAGGTAAATAAATGGGCCTAAGTCAGTTCAGCGGTATTTTTTTATTTAAGATTTATTTGTTTATTTGAAAAGCAGAGTTACAGAGAGGCAGAGGTGGAGAGAGAGAGAGAGAGAGAGAGAGAGAGAGAGAGAGAGAGAGAGAGAGAGAGAGAGGTCTTCCATCCATTGCTTCACTCCGCAGATGGCCACAGTGGCCAGAGTTGTGCTGATCCAAAGCCAGGATCCAGGAGGTCCTTCCCTGTTTCCCAGGGGGGTGCAGGGCCCCAAGAACTTGAGCATCTCCCGCTTTGCCAGGCCATAGCAAAGAGTAGGATGGGAAGTGGAGCAGTAGGATGGGAACCGGCTCCTATATGGGATGCTGGCAATGCAGGCAGCAGCTTTATCTGCTGTACTGCATTGTCTGCCCCAGGGATCTTCTTGATCTCTTCTACCTCTGCCCTCACAGGTGAATGAGTCTTTAATATCTTTTTTTTTTTTTGTGGCTTACTATCTATTACTCTCAGCAGTGAGTTTTTCTTGGTTTATTTTGTGATATTTGTGATAATATTTTACTTAATTTTTTCTCATGTGTTACTTCACAGTAATTTTTTAAAATAATGCAAAAATGTTGTTAGGTTATAGATTGTGAATAAATTCTACTTCTATAGGCAGTGTTAGTGGAGTACAAGGATTAAGTATGTAACTTCTCATGCTTATGCACTTATTTAGTCTTTGACTTCCCAGCACTTAGATTTACCTTATTTATTTACTCCACCTGGTGTTTACTGACATTTCTGTTTGGTAACATATTCCTAGTTACTAATGACCACTGGTTGAGTATTTGTACTGTTGATCTATTTGTACTGATTACAAATGGTGGATTTGTATTTTTGCTTGGAGTTATGTAAGTTTTCTCTTACATATCTTTAATGCTCTATTTAGGGACACTGGTAGGAAGCCTTGTAATGCCTTCTTAGAGAGCTGTCTGTTGTCTTACTGTGTAAGGCTTGCAGTAGTCTGACCTAAATTCTGATTAGTCTGAAATGAAAGCTGTTTTTCTACATTTCATTGGATTGGTATTGTAATGGACTATTTTTCTGCATATTTTTATTTTTAAGCAGTTGTGTATATGTGTGTCTTAAGTTGAAAAGAATGGAATTTGGAAATATTTATATAATTTAAATGAACAAAGCAAGGCAATTAGCATATCCATTATGTTATGTACCTATTTTACATGATGAGAATACTTAAAAGTCTAAACTCTTATTTATTTTTCTATTGTAGAACACATTGTTATTAACTATTCTCACCATGTGGCACAACAGATCTCTTGAATGTATTCCTACTATGCAAACCAATGTGTTTGGCCATGATGACTTCAAACCCCCTTCATGTGTCTATATTTAAATGGTTTTCCTATAGACAGCACAAAGTTGGGTCTTGGTTTTATTTTTCCCATGTCAATCTCTATCTGTAGTGTATTTAGATCATGCACATTTAAAGTGATTATTGATGTAAGTGGGATAATATGCAATGTGGTTGCAATTATTTTCTCTTATTCTTTTTTTAAAAGTCTTATTTATTGATTTTTGTTTATTTGAAAGGCAGAGAGACAGAGGGAGGGAGATCTTTCATTGGCTGTTTCATCCCCTCTGGAAAAAAAAAAAAAACCTACAACAGCTGCAACTCAGCCAGATTGAACACAGGAGCCAGGAAGACCATCCTGGTCTTGCACATGTATGGCAGGGACCCAATAACTTGAGCCATCAACTACTGCCTCCCAGGGGGTGCATTCACAGGAAATTGAATCACAAATGGGGTTGTTGAACTCAAAGCTCACACTCTGATATAGGACATGATTATCAAAACTGGAGTGTCAATTTGTTAAGTCAACAGGAGTCACTGTGCACTTACTCCTCATGTAGGATCTCTGTCCTTAATGTGTTGCACAATGTGAATGAATGCTATTACTAGAACTCAAACAGTACTTTACACTTTGTGTTTCTATGTGGATGCAAATTGATCTGTATATAAAGATAATTGAAAATTAATCTTGATGTGAATGGAATGGGAGAGGGAGTTAGTGATGGGAGGGTTGCAGGTGGGAGGGAAGTTATGGGGGGGGGGAAGCCATTGCCAAATGCCCATGCCGATTCTTGTTTTAAACATTTTTTGTATTCTTATTTTATATTTTAAAATTTTTTATTCGTTTATTTAATTCATTAAAGGCAGAGATACAGAGTGATCTGCCAAGTGCCAGTTCACTCCTTAAATTTCTGCAAGATGGGGCCGACACTGTGGCATACCAGGTAAAGCTGCCACCTGTTAGTTTATTAGTTGCTGTTAATAGTCCCAGTGATCTATTATATTCCTGTGATATCAATTATCTCTGTTTTTTAAAAGATTATATTTATTTGGGTGACAATTATAGACAGAGAGGGAGAGAGAGAGAGAAAGGTCTTCCATCTACTGCTTCACTCACTAAATGGCTCCAAGGGCTGGAAGGTGGTCTGATCCAAATCCAGGAGCCAGGAGCTTCCTCCAGGCCTCCCATGTCAGTGCAGTAGCCCAAGGACTTGAGCTATCTTCCACTGCTTTCCTAGTCCATAAACAGAGAGCTGGATTGGAAGTGGAGCAGCCAGGTGACAAACCAGTGTCAATATAAAATGCTGGTGCTGCAGGTGGAGTCTTAGGCCAGTGTCACACAGTGCTGGCCCCCAGCCATGGCTTTTAATTTCTGTGTGTGTCTGATAATTGTGGGGGCCTTCTAGTTGGCTGTAGGAAATATAAGCAGAGATAAGAGTGCATTGCTTTACTAAGGTGGCCATAACATAAAACTGTAGAATATGGGGCTTGAATCAGAGCAATATATTTCTCCTAGTTCTAGATTAAATAATTGAGAGCAAGATGTTAATGGGTTGGGTTTCTCCTGAGACCTCTCTTTGGTTACCACATAGCCACCATGTTGCTGCACCCTTACATGGTATTTCCTCTGTCTGTGTGCATCCCTCCTTATAAGAACAGTGATCAGTTTGAATCAGGGCTTCAGGCTTATTATATCATTTGACGTCAATTATCTGTTTAAAGTCGTATCTCTAAACAGTGACACATTGGTTGTCAGCATTGCCTTGGTAACAAGTTAAGGACAAATAGATTTTTTTGTTGGTTTTGTTCTATTTAGAAATCAGAATCTAAAATAATATATATTGTTTCTAAATATCCAGATTGCAAATAATAGGATTAATAAGCTTTATTAACTAGAATAGGAATCTTGAGGGGCTGGTGCTGTGGCTCAGCAAGTTAGAGCCACAACCTGCACAGTCAGCATCTCATATGGGCACTGGGTGTAGTCCTGGCTGCTACACCTCCAGTCCAACTCCCTGTTAATGCTCCTTGGAAAGCAGCAGAGGACAGCCCAAGTGCTTGGGCCCTTGCACTCAAATGGGATACCCAGAAGAGCCTCCTGGTTGCTGGCTTCGGGCCAGCTCAGTCCTGGCTGTTGTGACCCTTTGGGCAGTGAACCAGCAGATGAAAGATCTCTTTCTGTCATCTCCCTCCTCTTTCTCTGTAACTCTGCCTTGGAAATAATCTTTTTTAATAAAAGGAATCTTAAATGTTCTCAGTGTATGTTGGACTCTATAAATTCACCACCTTATTAATAGATATTAGACTATAACCTATTATACAGTCTAAGTATCTATGCTTCACTAAATTACATATGTTAAGGTCATTACCACCTTCCTACACATCATTCTAAGCCTTAGATAATCTTTCTTCATAATTCATAACAAAGGGTACATGTATCTCAGTGATCAGGAAAGCATTTAAAACAATTTTGTAACAATTAATTCTTTATGGAGTGATTAACTCATTAGATGGTGTCCAAAAAATGAGACATTATAGGGAAAACCATGGCTTAGGTATCAATAACCCCAATTTAAATTTCAGCCTTGCCTATTTCTTGCTATTTTTTTTAATTTTTTTTTTCTTTTTGACAGGCAGAGTGGATAGTGAGAGAGAGACAGAGACAGAGAGAAAGGTCTTCCCTCCAATGGCTGCTGTGGCTAGCGCATCTCGCTGATCTGAAGCCAGGAGCCAGGTGCTTCTCCTGGTCTCCCATGTGGGTGCAGGGCCCAAGCACTTGGGCCATCCTCCACTGCCTTCCCGGGCCATAGCAGAGAGCTGGCCTGGAAGAGGGACAATTGGGATAGAATCCGGTGCCCCAACTGGGACTAGATCCCAGTGTGCCGGCGCTGCAAGGCGAAGGATTAGCCTGTTAAGCCACGGCGCCAGCCTATTTCTTGCTATTTTACCAAGAGTAAAGTGTTTATCTTGTCTGAGACTGTTTGTTCTTTACATAAATCACAAAATGCTTGTCATTAAAAAATATTGAAGTGTGGAAACTGCAGTACATCATAGCTGTTCAATACATTTCTTTATATTATTTAAACTTTCATTATCTCTGTTGATATTTTTAAAGCTGATGACATCAGAATACTGTTTTTCAGAAGCTGTTGTAGATGCTCTCGAAAGTGCTTTCATACAAACTCTCAGCACCACTACGACACATACCCACCGGGATTTCTTTTCTAGCTATATTGTTATTAAGCGCTGCCTTCTTGCTTTAGATTAATGAAGGACTTTTCAGTACGAAATAAAGAGAAGTGGTGTGGGGAA
This sequence comes from Lepus europaeus, assembly GCF_033115175.1. NCBI lineage: Eukaryota > Metazoa > Chordata > Mammalia > Lagomorpha > Leporidae > Lepus > Lepus europaeus. The sequence goes on along the minus strand of NC_084851.1, from coordinate 21,183,153 downwards.
TAAAATTTATTAATTTGCACATCTCTTTAATCATTATGTAAGGTTCACATTTGAAATACAAGGTTAATAAGATCATACTTTCTGCCAATCCATATATCATTTGTTCTCAAATATTAGCTCTAAAAAGAAATATACCTTTTAATTCCAGTCTCCAGAAAATTTAAAGTGTATGTATACATGATACACATAATAAAAGTGTGTATATACAGGTTATATTTTAATTAATTAAACTTTAATTTTTTTCAATTAAATAAAAAATTTTAAGAAGTGCGGCCAGCGCCATGGCTTAACAAGCTAATCCTCCACCTTGTGGCACCAGCACACCGGGTTCTAGTCCCAGTTGGGGCACCGGATTCTATCCCGGTTGCCCCTCTTCCAGGCCAGCTCTCTGCTATGGCCCGGGAAGGCAGTGGAGGATGGCCCAAGTGCTTGGGCCCTGCACCTGCATGGGAGACCAGGAGAAGCACCTGGCCCCTCGCTTCAGATCAGCGCGATGTGCTGGCTGCAGCAGCCAATGGAGGGTGAACCATCGGCAAAAAGGAAGACCTTTCTCTCTGTCTCTCTCTCTCTCACTATCCACTCTGCCTGTCAAAAGAGAAAAAAAAAATTAAGAAGTGAAATTAGGGCTGTTGGTACGTTTTAAGCAGGGTTTTTTATGTTCCATTTTTAAAAGATCACATACATTGTTGAGACTAGACAGAAGAGGGGTAAGTGTAAATGGTAATACCAGTTAAGAGATAGCAGAAGTTCTTCCAGAGAGAGCTAATGGTATCTTGAATCAGGTAGGAGATCCTCACTATATTTGCAATATATTAAAAAAAAAAAAACTCAATCTTAAGATTAATGAGTGATTTTATGTTACAGAATAGTCATACTTAAATATGACTTCTAGGTTTTATATTGGGCTGGAAGGTGGTTTTAGTTGCCTTAATAATGTCGGGGCCAGTGGCCCTGGCCTGACATGAGATGCAGCAGGCTGAGGCTATCCCTTATCTAATCCTGTTTCCTGTGCTTATTGTCCTGAAGGCTGAAGGCACAAGATTTTTCATCCCACATTCCTGCAGGCAGAATGTGACTTCTGATGAAGGTTTATGATGTTCTTTGCCCTATCTGCAGAGCTTGTACCCTGATCATTGCTACTTTGTAAACTTGCTCTATTCCTGTGCTATGCATGATTGCACACAATGAATGTTATCTGTATGGGGCCTGGGGTATATATCCTTGTGTTTCTTGGTGCTCGCTGCTGGAGACTGAAGGGTTTCCTTAGGGAGACTGCCTCCAGTCCCTCATCTCCGGGCCCCCTACTTTGGCTTGGAACGCGATGAGGCAATAAACATGGTGATGAATTGACTGAGTGCTGCGTGTCTCCATGTGGTATGTCGGGTGGCCTCCGACAAATAAGGGAAAACATAAGGAAGAGTAAAGTTAGATAAGTGATTAGGAATTATCTAGTAGAGCAGGAAGTTGGTAACATTGGTGCAAATGAGGGCTATGAAAAGAACCAGACTTTACAAGAAGAGGGAGAATATTTTCAAGGTAAATGGAAAGATGCTTCCATGTATTTGATTTGGAAGAGTGAAAAAATTGGGGAGAGGTGAAAAAAATGTAGACAGTTCTCACCTTATGAGGGTTCAATTATGGGTTTTTCTACTTTATGGTAAGGCAAAAATGATATATATTCAGTAGAACTTATTGCAGTTTTTCATTTGGTCTTTTCTTAGGATATTAACATGTGCAGTTCTGGACAATAGCAGCAAGTCACAGCTCCCCATGAACCACATGTACACAGAGGGAAACAACCGATTCTTTACAGTGTGCTGTGTGAAGCTATAATGTTCAGTAAGACAAATGCACTCACTGACTTTTCCTTTAGTTGTTTTTTCAGAGTTTTAAAAAACCCAACTAGGAAAATTGACAACAAAAGATAAAGCCACATAGTCAGAGACCAAGTGGCATGGGATGAGCTAAAAACTGGGCCCCTCTATGTCTTCAGAGCTGCTGGTTTAAGGTTGAGATTTCTGAGTATGTTGGCTTGAATAGCAAGAGTCAGGTTATTTCTCTCTCTCTCTCTCTCTCTCTCTCTCTCTCTCTCTCTCTCTCTCTCTCTGTGTGTGTGTGTGTGTGTGTGTGTAAAATATAAAATATCTTGCATTGAAATAAAGTGGGTTGACAACATGGGGGTTAGGCCCACTTCTTTATTGGACCAGCCTCCCTGCAGGCTCACTAGCTTGAACAGCATGGAACCCTTGGATCTGTCCAGCCTCTGCTGTGAGGGGGAGTCGATATTAAATGCTAGCATCATGGTAGGTAAAGGTCAGAGGCATGGGGATAGTCACCAGTTGATTAAGAGGCTCCTGTACCCTGTGGTCCAGACCCTCGCATTACCTGCCTGCTGCTTCCTTGTTCTGGAGTGGTGACTTGCATCTTTGCATAAGGTGTTTTTTTTTGTTTGTTTGTTTGTTTTTGTTTTTTTGCTTCTTTTCTAGTTCTTTTATTTCTTGTCAAATTGCAATTTCTTGTAGGTTGCTTTGATTTGACCTTCACCCTTCACCTTCACCAATCCCAGTTCCTGGGAAATGTTGTCTGGGACTTTGCCTGCAGCAGAGTTACTCTCAGATGACAACCTGTTCTACTCTTGTAGTCCTCCTCTTGCTTTCCTGCCATGATCAGGGGAGCAGGAGGCCCTGTATTTCCAGGGTGTGCTTGGAGGGAACATTTCCCCCCTGGCAGGGGATGGGATTTCTAAACTAGAAAAATTTTTACACACACTCTCTCTCTTTCATCCTTTCAAATACATACATGTTATAAAGTCCTAAAGGTAAACCTTAAACTTTAGTCTAAGCAAGCATTCTTTCAGCACTCGAGGCCTTGGCTTGTGTGGGCAGCCCGTTATCTCACACCTGTCTGTGATTGTAACCCAAGCTCTGTATATGCCCTTGAAAATCAAAGAAATTATCATTAGAAAAAATGGACAACAGACTTTTCATTGTAAGAAGAAAGAATCATTGTGTGACATGATATAAAAATAAAGTCTGGTGCTTGAAAGACAGAGCCATGCCATCAGCCTTGCTGTGAGTGTGTCTCTCATTTCTTCAAGCACCAACACCTCTCACATGTTGGGGCCTCTGGACTGGATGGAGCTGGTCTGTGGCAACATGGACAGTCTAGTCTTGCAATATGATTTCTAGTAGCAGGTTTCAGATCATGGGGTAGCAACTCAATCTGTAAGAGATTAATGCTGGAGACTAAGGTCCAAGATACGGTTGCTCAACCATGTCTATGTGGCCAAACTTGAAAAAAGACTTTACACACAAGATCAGGTGAGATTGTTCATGTTTAGTGGCTATTGTCACACATTGTGATTGGAAGAAATAGGTAATGACTAGAAGACTAAAGGAAGAGAAAAGCTGGCAGTACACGCTGAATGGATTATGGACCTTACTCTGTGAATCTACTTCCTGAGAGCATTGTCCTTGGGGGCATTTGGGGAGTGACCCAGCAGGTGGAGAGCTGCTCCTGCACCCCGCATTAGCGGGGATAAGGGTACCAATGAGGGGAGGGGGGAGAAGCAGGTCCAGTCCCTGCCCATGCAAATCGTGCGCAAGTGAGATGCAAATGTATGCAAACGAAATTCAGCTGGCACGCAAAGATAAGCGCGTGCCTGCTGTGCGCGCATCTGGGCACCCCAGCGTCTGCCTGGGCTTGCAGAGCCGCATGTAAATGTGTACGCTGGGCCAGCCGCCAAGCTTGGCGGCCGACACCAGGAGGCCAGACCGGGAATGCAAACAGTGCGATCCCCGCGCAGAGTGCAGGCCCCTGCGCTGGCCTGCGGCTGGGGGAGGGGGCGGCGGTCAGGGGCGGCTTCCCGGAAGAGGCGCTGTGCGCGGGGAATGGGAATGGGGAGGGAGGGAAGGCAAGGCCGCTGGAGACGCCCAGCGAGGGGCTCACCGCGCTCAGAGGCTGGGGAAGGAGCAGGAAGGCCCCTGGGGCCTCTCTGGGCAGGGGACAGAGCCTGCCTCCTGCGGCACCCCGGCCCCACAGCGCCACCTTCTGGGGACGCTCCTGCTGCGGGCAGCAGGCTGCAGCCGCACTGTTGCTAGGAGACCCGGAGCTTGGTCCAGCCTCGGGCCTAGCACTGGTGCTGGGCAAGCGCCTACCTTCTGTCATGCCTGAACTCTGTCATCAGCTCCTGGGGGAAGCACCCTGGAGCCACTCCCTCCCCCCATCGGGTGGCTTCCCTGCACCCTGGCACACAGCCTGGAACCCCGCAACCTGGCTCGGTGGATCCTTCCTGCGTCTCCTGTGGGCGCCATGGATCAGGAAGCAGGAGGCGTCCGAAGCCAGGGGGGCCCGGCTGTGTCCGCGGCGCGCGGCTGACCCTCCCCTGCCCGCAGGCCCAGCCTGCAAGGCTGGAAGGCGGCGGCCTTGGCCTGGGCGCTGTGCAGTTCTCTGCTGACCCTCTGGATGTGCTGAGAGGGCCTCGGACCCGTGCTGGCCCCGCTGCGCCGCCCGCCTGGGACCCTGGACGCCCGGATTGCCCGCCTGGCCCAGTACCGGGAACTGCTGCAGGGCGCGCCGGACGCCTTGGAGCTGCGCGAGCTGACGCCATGGGCTGGCCGGCCCCAGGTCCGCGCCTTCCGGCAGGGCCAGAGTGTGGGCGCGCGGCCATGCGGGCTGTGCGAGTTCGTGGTGCCTATGAGCTAGCAGGGCCTGGGCTAGCTGTTACACTACTGCGCAGGCGCGTGCGAGGCGGCCACGCGCGTCCAGGACCTCAGGCTGCGGCGCCTGCGCCAGCAGTGGTGCACACAGCTGGATCGCGTGCGCGCGCAGCCCAGCTGCCGCCCGACGGTCTACAAGGAGGTGTCCTTCCTGGACGTGCACAGCCGCTACCACACGGTGCGCGAGCTGTAGGCGCGCGAGTGCGCCTGCGTGTGACGCTACCTCACCGGGCCCCGAAAACACGCCGCCACGGACTGCGCGTGCGCAGAGGACGGTCTCCTCTAGCAGCCTGGGACTCTCGCGATAACTGCCTTAAGCTAAAGCGTGGGAACTCCTCAGAAAAAAATTTAAAGGGCAGCCACTCCTCATTTTATACTCTGCATGTAAATAAAATGTAGAATAAAGATTTAAAAGTGAGGACATAGAAGTAACAGGATTTGACAACAGATGACTTTATTACATGAAAGAGGAAGGAGTCCAAGGAAAAAATCATATTTTGGTAATGTGGGTCAAGGCTAGCTGGTAGTAATGCCTTATGCAAGCATAAAAGAAGAATGAATGCTATGGTTTTCATTTCAGATTTGCTGAGCTTGAGATGCCATTTGCAAAGCTACAAAGAATCTCTCAGTAGAGTAGAAAACATGGTCTAAAGTTATATTTAAGGCTTAAGCTGTAAGGAAACAGGAGCAACAGATCACAGCCAGATATGTCAAGGAGGATTGCATAATGGGATAAATCAGAGACCACACGGAATGGTGAATGTGTTACCAGTAGAAAAATACAATTCCAGGAGAAATACAAGAAATCAATAACAAGGTCAAGAGAGGAACAAACAGATAAGAATTTTCAAGGGATGATCATGTATACTAGTTTTAAATATGGTAAAGGCAAAAAACGAGAGGTATCCATTTGGCTTAGTGCTTATTATATCAGTTAAGATTGTACCTTTGGGGCTGATGTTGTGGTGTTGTGGGTTAAACCACCAACTGCAGAGCTGGCATCCCGTGTGGGCACCAGTTCAAGTCCCGACTGCTTTACTTCCAACCCAGCTCATGGACCTGGGAAAACAATGTACAGTGGCCCAAGCCCTTGGGTCCCTGCACCCATGTGGGAGACATGGAAGTCCCTGGCTTCTGGCTTTGGTCTGGTCCAACCCTGGCCATCGTGGTCTATTGGTGAATAAACTAGCAGGTGGAAGATCTGTCTCTCTCTCTCTGTCTCTCTCTCCACTCATCTCTCTGTAACTCTGCCTTTCAAATAAAATAAAAAAGCTTTAAAAGGTTTGGGCTTTGCCGGCGCCGCGGCTCACTAGGCTAATCCTCCGCCTTGCAGCGCCGGCACACCGGGTTCTAGTCCCGGTCGGGGCACGGATCCTGTCCCGGTTGCCCCTCTTCCAGGCCAGCTCTCTGCTGTGGCCAGGGAGTGCAGTGGAGGATAGCCCAAGTGTTTGGGCTCTGCACCCCATGGGAGACCAGGAGAAGCACCTGGCTCCTGCCATCGGAACAGCATGGTGCGCTGGCCGCAGCGCGCTACTGCGGCGGCCATTGGAGGGTGAACCAACGGCAAAAGGAAGACCTTTCTCTCTGTCTCTCTCTCACTGTCCACTCTGCCTGTAAAAAAAAAAAAAAAGGTTTGGGCTTTTACTAGATTTTCTGCCTTCATATGCTTTCATGATGCTGAATATCCTTCTCTGGTTCTGTGTTTCAGTACATCCTTAGGTACATCATTTGTCACAGTGGATGAATGGCAACAAGTTCTTTCCATTTGTTTGGAAGCCTTTATTTCACCCCCACTTATAAGTGAAAGCTTTTCTGAGAATGATATTTTGGGTTGAAAGGTTTTTCATTTTGTTTTTCCTTTTTTTATTTTTATTTTTGGACTTGGACCATTTCTCTGCATTCTCTCCTAGCTTGTAGGGTTTCTGATGATATATCAGCTGATAATTTAACTGGAGATCTTTTGAAGCTAAGCTGGCATTTCTCTCAGGTACATTTTAGGAGCTTTGCTTTATGTTTTGCTTTTGAAAGTTTGACAATAATGTGTTGTGGTAGAGGACTTTTCTGACAATATGTATTAGTAGTTGTCTGTACTTCCTGTACTTGGGTGCTCAGATCATTCCCAGAAAAGCTCTCATTTGTAACTGAAGATGAACTTTCCAAACAAACCAATGGACTTAACCCTCCACTAAGTAAAACATTCGACAAAAAGTAAGAACAAAACAATAAAAAAATTGATCCTCTACGGTAGGGATAAAGGCTGTAAATATAATCAAATCTGAAAACTGCAGACTGCATTCTTATGACTGCTATATCATGAAGTTAACATCTCTCCACTGGTCAGTTGTTACCTACAAATATATTTCCTACCACTTTTGCATACTATGACTGTCAGCATTTCATTGTAGTTAAGAAGGTGAGCTCTTGAATTGTGTCTTCTTGACAAAATGATTTTGAGACTTTGGAAAACTAACTTACAATGTGTGCATTCATGATCAGTTCCATCAAGGAAGTAAAGCTAAGCACATGTATCTCAGGGTCACTTTGAGAGTTAAAGGAGAGGTTGTTTGCAGGTCCCAGAGAGCAGTGGTTGACACAGGGTAAATCTTCAACAAAGGAAACTTGTTATCAACATTGACTTCCTGGCAGGCACCATGGCTCAATGGGCTAATCCTCCACCTTGCAGCACCGGCACACCGGGTTCTAGTCCCAGTCATGGCATCGGATTCTGTAACGGTTGCCCCTCTTCCAGGCTAGCTCTCTGCTGTGGCCTGGGAGTGCAGTGGAGGATGGCCCAAGTCCTTGGGCCCTGCACCCCACGGGAGACCAGGAGAAGCACTTGGCTCCTAGCTTCGGATCAGTGTGATGCACCAGCCATGGCAGCCACTGGAGGGTGAACCAATGGCAAAAGGAAGACCTTTCTCTCTGTCTCTCTCTCTCACTGTCCACTCTGCCTGTCCAAAAAAAAAAATGATTTCCTACATCTTTCGAAGGGAGCCATCATGCTTCTGATATATTATGTATGTTACAGTTGTCTTATAAGTTCATTCTCATTCAATTCTACATCTTATCTTTACTGTGACCAACAGAATCCAAATATTTCTTTCAAGATTTCTGATTGTTCATGTAAGGCTACCATTGAACTCAGCTTAAATGGAAAAAGAATTTGATGTTTAGTAGAAAATGATGGGTCTACACTGTCTGATATCAGTGTATCCCCAAGCATAAATGCATTTTGCAACCCGAATTTCTTGTTAGTAATTAATAGCCACTATAGTTCATTTTAGAACTCATTTGAGTTTGCATTTGACTTGGGTTTTCATCCCATCCTGATGTCATAATCCACATACAATATTCAGCAAAGTACCTGATCAATATTTAAAGTGTCAGCTGTTAACAGGGTTTGTGTGAGACATCTGTGACCACATTGTGCAAATGACAACTGCACACTTTGTCTTTCTCTGTATGGATGTTTGGTTCCAAACTGGAATTCTGCTCCCCTTCTCCTGATTATTATGCCAAGATCTTCACTAAGAATAAACTATAACCACAGAAATCCAAGCATTTTTTTTCAAATTACAATATATTAGAAGAAAACAGGGAAGTGTGGAGAATAATATATGAACACCTTTGTATTTACCACTTAACTGCCAAATTTTAGCTTTCTCATGCTTCATTAGAAATAAAAGCAGGCATTAGAGACATAGATATAAGTCTGTGTACATCCTTCCTAGATTTCATTAATTTCCTTGCTCCTTCTCTTGAGAAAACAGAAATTTTGTTTAATTTTCTGCCAATTTGCACATCCTTATTTTTTGTTTCATTTTAAAAACTGCATTAATTTAAATGTTGAATCAACACTTGTGTTTTCCATAAGTAGTTTCTTACTTGCAGTCAATCTACTATACTCCATAGCAATATACCAGAGTACACACATAACAAAGTGCATGCAATATATAATGCCCACAAAGCAACATCCAAAACAGCAGGAACAAATTTATTGTTTCTTCTTCATAATTTCACAGATATCTTAAACTGTAGATCTTAACAACCTTAACATTTAAATTTTCTTTGCGTTTTTTTTTTATTGTCAATAAATTTCCCTTTCATTTAAAGGAGGGATTTTATGAGTTTTAATTGTCATATCAAAATTGCCAGCACCATTACTCTTGTGCTTTAAGGGTTATTGTAAGGAAAAGAAGGATGACTTCAACACAAACATTAATAACACAACACTGGATCTGATCATTGAGATGGCCCCTCAGAGGCTAATGGCTGGGGAGAATCTACAGCATAAATACATTTGTTTGACAAACAGATGATTCATTTCCCAGGTGGATGCAGTCATAACAAGATAGCACCACACTATTCAGAAGAGAATATAGTCTAAAACTTATGAATCATTTCTAACATTGTCCATGTTACACTTTCAGATAGTAGTCTACCACACGAAACTCAAACAATGGAATGAAAAGCATGCATAATGAGTGAGAATTGTACTGACAGAAATAATGTTGAAATCACCCCAAATATGATAAAAGAAACAAATATAACCATCCAAACCAAACAAAATCAGAGGAGGAGAAGTTGGAGAAATACTAGGAATAAGACTGAATTAGCAAAGATGTGGAGAAATCAGAAACTTAGGTGCCACTAAAGATCAGGGACAATACTACTGCTGGTGTGGAGTACACTGTGAGAATCCCATCAAAACATTAAAGCATCCAGCAACTACACTATGGGGAAAGACCAGATGAACATAGTATAGGGTCTCACACTAATATTATGCACAAAGGCAAAACATTGAGAATCTGTTCATAGATTAATGGATATGCAAATATCAAAATGCATACAAATGGAAGATTGTGTAGCCTTGCTAAGAGAGCAAATTCTAACATATACTACATGGATGAACCTTACAGACATTATGCTAACTGAAAAAAGCCAGTCACTGAAGATAAATATGCATTTTAATTTACATTAGTCACTTAACATAGTTAAATTTATAGAGACAGAAAGTATAGAGAGCATTAAGAATGAGAGGAATAGGGAGGCACTGTTTAGTGAGTAAATAAAATTTCATTTGTACAAAATGAAAACATTTATGAACATGGATGGTGGTGATAGTGGATCCTTATGAATACATTTAACACCACTGATTATGTACCTAAAATGGATACAACAGTCTATTATATCTCTCTGTGTGTGTATGTGTGTGTGTGTGTGTTTTGCCAGAATAAAAATTTTAAAAATCAGGTGAAACTGCTGCCTGCAATGCTGGCATCCCATGTGAGTTCTGGTTCCCAGCTGCTCCACTTCTGATCTAACTCCCTGCATATGGTCTGGGAAAACAAAAAATGGAACAAGTTTACGAGCCCTGCTACCCACATGAGAGACCTAGATGAAGCTCCTGGCTCCTAGTTTCAGGCCAGCCCAGCCCTGTCCATGGCTGCCATCTGGGGAAAGAACTAGTAGATTGAAGATCTGTCTTTTTCTTTTCTCTTCCTCTCTTTGTAACTCTTTCAAATAAATAAATATTTTAAAAAGAGAAAAATATATATATTTAAATACTTTACCTTGATCAACAACAGTGAAATCCAGTGTTTGGATTGCTGAGTTCGATTTGAGAACAGCCAAACTTGTGTTTTGCAGTGCTGTTGAATACCCATATTATTTTATTTTTGTCTTGTATATTGCACTGCTTTATACTACTATAAATTTTGTGAAAACAAGATGTGTATTTCACAAGAAAAACAATTAAAATGTTGATTGAAAATATCTTAGGTCCAGAATATATGTTTTATATCAACATTGATCATAAGATGTTCAAGAAAAACACAACAAAATTTTTATTTACATTAATGTGCAAAAGAACAATCCTTTTGCTGGATTTTGGAGTCTCTGCAACTCCCATACTAAAGAAAGAATAAGTCACTTAATTTTTTTACTATTATTGTTTAATATAAAGGTTTCTAAAAGGCATAAAAATTTAAAACAAAACATATTTCAAATCTCAGAAAACATTTGAGGAATAATCAGAAAAACATCATCAAGACCAAAGGAAAATATTGCCCAGAATTGCAATGACAACAAGTAGTCACAGCAGGAAGGTTTACTTTCATTTAATTATTATTTGTAATTCAGTATTTCAAAGATACTTTTTAAATATTTCAAAGATTCTGAAGTTTACACTTAAAGTATACAGTTAGTCGTCTTGCAAATTAGATGATGAAGACACTGATGTGTGATAAAATAAAATTAGAGACTTGTTATTTCAGCACAAATATTGTTATACCAGTCATAGAAGCTTAGTGTTATTATTTGGAGCGTTGTTTAAGTATCCGTTTATTCTCTGGTAGAATTTACTACACATTGGCACCAACTGGAAAACAGAATGAAAATGCCAGCGATTCATAGCCTTTAGGGCATGTGTAGAAATTTTCAGACCATGCAATTTGCTTAACGACATCCGACACAAACTACAGGCATAGAGACAGACTGTGTAAGATGTCATATGCTGATTGCAACAGCGTCTATGTCACTGAATGTTTTAGAGTAACCCATAATGACAAATGATGAGTTAATAAAGCAGTCAATCTGACCAATCCATTGGTTTCATTTTAAAATAAAAGCAACTAGTAAAAGGAGTTACATGCCTTTATCAAATCCCAGGCATTAATGCAGGTAAATTGCAATCCACTCAAACAGGAAATACCAGTTCCCAGAAGGCACTGGAAACATTGTATAAAAGGTTGGGGATAGGAGCAGCCTTCAGGAAAATCCTCTGTGCTAACAATTGTTTGTCCAGTTTGTTTGCAACTGTCATTCAAACTGCACTCTGCCTTCCACCGGCGTGAGAGAGAAAAAATGAAAGCGGTGTAGTATTAAATACAACGATTCTGAAGCGGTGGGTTCCTTTCCTAAGGCTGTCTTTCCCTGTCCACACAAGAAAAGCCTCTTGGAGATGTAAAGCTCAGGGCTGCCCATGTTTTCTGGGCAGAGCGGAGTGGGAGCCAGGCACTGTCTCCAGGGTCGGCGTGTCTGCGGGGGAAGCTGAGCTCTGTGTTTCTTAAGATGCCCCGACAGGTCTGCAAGTAGCTGAGACTCTCCAAGAGCCCAATGCTCCAGAAACCCGACCCTGGGAAGCAATCCGGGTCCCGAGCACCATCTGGACAGCGTTGGTATAGATCTCCCACGCCCCATGGGTGAGTCCCAAGATCTCCCGGCCATCCGTGCCCTGCGGTCTCATCTCTGTACAGCTGGGGTACGCTGAGGCTGAGGCTAAGAGCTAGGCAGGAACCCAGCGCTTCAGGACCCCATCTCCAGCATAATCCTAGCTGGTCTGCGGATGTCACAAAGGGCCGGACTGCTGGCAGCACCGCAAAGCAGCACTGGAAGCTCCAGTGCTGAGGATGCAGGAAGACAGCTTGTTCCCGCAGCGTTTTCCTAAGCCAGCTCTTGGAGATGGGATGAGAGGGAGCGGGGTTGCCGCAAACGGCTGTTCTGCTAAAGGTCATGCTGACGTCCGGTTCTTAGGTGCGCGGAGGCGACAGGGATCCTGCGTGGCTGGGCAGGTAGAATTAGACAGAGAGAGGCATCACAAAGAAAGATCTTCCTTCCGTTGTTCACTACCCAGATGGCTGCAATGGCTGGAGCTACACCAATCCGAAGCCAGGAACCAGGTGCTTTCTTCCTGGTCTCCCATGTGGGTGCAGGGGCCCAAGCAATTGGGCCATCTTCTACTGCTTTCCCAAGCCACAGCAGACAGCTGGACTGGAAGAGGAGCAACCAGGACTAGAACTGGTGCCCATATGGATGCTGACATCACAGGCAGAGGATTAACCAAGTGAGCCACGGCATGACCCAGCAAAATGAATTTTAAGATGTGTTTTTACTCACCACCCAACATGCTATTTGACAAACCTTGCTCTGAAAAGGATTTCATATTGTTTCTTCTTTGTTTGCAAGTGAGTCTGGCTTCATTTCCTAAAAACCGGGCACAATTAACTTTGTGTGGTTCAGTCTCTCACGAAGCTCTGTGCCCAAAGACCCACTTTTCGAAATCTCCCCAATTCTTTTTCTGCTTATGTTGAGAAAAGTTTAGGAGAGTCTCTACCTTGGTTAACTGTAGAGTGGATGCTGGAAACCGAGAGACTCAGACATCAAGGTTGCCCTCTTAAACCAGTTCAGAGCAGGCAATATAGAAACTTCTGAGGGGATGATGGGTGCCAGGATGTGGCTGGGGTTGTCCCTTTTCCTCTTCAGGGAGAGGGGAAGGAGGTGGTGGGAGCAGAGAGAGAGAAGAGGAGGAGAGATCTGGGGGGAGGGACACAGCTGGGCTCACACTCAGGCTGCTTTCACACATAGTGAGTCCTGCGTTCCCCTCTTTCCCCTCTGGCTCCCAGTTGTTTTCCAAAGGAGAATCCCAGCAGTGGTGGTGGGGAGAAAAGCCCCCAGATGGTGGTCCCATTTTGCTAATGGCAAGGGAGAGAGATTCCATTCACTTACTGTTTTTATTCTTAAATCCACATATGTTAGGATAAGGTATCCAGAGTTGTAGCAAAGTAGTTTCAGACAATTTCCCACTTCCTGGTAAATAATGTTACTTTTGAAAGCATGCTTTAGTCATCCTGTGGCATATGCATAAAAATATTTTTTTAATTTTTGAAATGAGATGTGAAATATTAATTTTATGGTATTATTTATACAGGATAATGCTAAATCTCAAACTAGAAAATTAGAAACCAGTCTCACGAGATATTTAGCAAAAAAGAGCAGGCTAAGAGTTTCAATTTCTCATTTTCCAGGTTTCTTTCCACTATTCTGAAAATATATGAATCTTAACAATCATGTAAGGAAATAAAATAACATTTGGTAATGGTATAATTTATTAAACTTCAATTTAAAAATATTTTAGAAAACTCTCCAGAGGACATAAAGCTACCTGAAATGCATATTCTATGCCCAGATGCCTGGAGCAGGGAGATGAAATGCCATTCTTTATTACCTGGCAGACAACTTGTGGAAGTCATTGCAGTTCAGAACCTCTTAGTTTTTCTTAAGTTCCATTTCTATCAAAAAGTGATTTGTACTCCTAGACCTATAGCTGCATGTGCGGTTTCTGGTTTTTTCCTTCTGATTGATATTGATCCCTTAACAGTCAGCCTTTCAATGTGGAGAGTACAGGAACTGTTCCTAATTTCAATTCAGAGGATTCATCCTACTCTTACTGAACTCAGAGCTAGCCTATTCCAGGTGGATTTAAAATGTTAGAGCACTACAGAAATTGAGAAAGCTAAAAGAAAAAAAAAGAAAAGGACAAATCTGTTGTGAATCTTCTGCCTCGTATAAAATGTAAAAGAACCTTTACTAATCACATATGATCCAATCTACTGTTTTAAGGTTCTTCTAAATAGGTGCTTAAAGTACTGAAAGTGAATCTATATCACTTGAGGGCAGCATTTCCCAAATTGTTTTCTGCAGGTTTCCTTATCTCCCCAGGTTCTTCCTTTATTTCTGGAAAATAAAAGGTTTCATGGCCAAATAATTTTGGGAAATATCCAAATTATAGCAGATTGTTAGAGATTCATGGAGAATGGGAGTATATTAAATACTTTAAAATGCCCTATAAGTTTCCCCAAAGTGTTTAATTCAGCATTTTTGCTTTTTACAAGATATTTTTTCAGAGCATTTATTACCATATTAAAGAGTCAGTGTTACAAAGAAAATAACTTTGGAATGTCATCTTCATACAAAACAGAATAAAGCAGTAGTGAAATTGGCTTTCACTATGCACTTAATGCTTCTGGCTCCCCAGAAGCTGTTTGTCAAGCAGGTTGCACGCAACACAGTATGTGTTTTCCATAAAAAATGGTAGATTATGGAAAAAGGATTTCCAATGGAATGGAATTGAAGGAACAAAAAAAAATACTCCTAAGAACTTAAAGAATAATAAAATGACATTTTAACCTTGTGCCACAAGATCAAATATTTGGATGAGTAAGCATCATTGTAAAAAATTCATATTAAGCCATACTCTGAAAATAAAGCATGGGTTGATTTAAGCCAAAATAAAAGTAAAGAAAATGTAAAGATCAGCTGGAGCAGTAGGAGTAGGCGGCCTGCAGAAATTCATCCTTCATTTCTCCTGAAACTTGTGCACTGATTTCTCCTCCTATATTTGCTACTGGTGACACATGTATGGCCAGAGTTTCTAAAATCAAAAAGGAAAATTTTGTTGCAGGAGTTAAAATCTCATTTGAACTGGCTAGGGCCCATCAAATTACTATAGTATAACATAGAGAAAACACCAAATAACATTTGCCTTGGCAAAGACCCTTGGATAACATTCCAGAAGTACAGGAAGTAAAAGCAAAAACAGACAAATGACTTTATCTCAAGCTAAGAAGTCTCTGCTCAGCAAAGGAAGAACTCAACAAAATGAAGAGGTAACCAAAAAATGGGGATAAAATGTTTACAAATTATACATCTGTGAATGATTAATATACAAAATATATAAGGAACTCAGTAACATCAATATCAACAAAACAAATAATCCAGTTAAATAATGTGCAAAGGACATGCACCTGCATTTTTCAAATGATGGAATAGCAATGGGCAACACTATGGAAAAATGCTCAGGATCACTGGCCATCAGGAAAATGCAAATAAAACCTACAATGTGTTATCTCTTCACTTCAACCATGAGAGCTATAAAAATCTAAATGAGGGAAATTTACATCTTTGTACTTGATTATTTACAATTATTGTACATATATCTGTTGAGCAGTAGAATTTCTATATTTAATTTCTTTAACTCTTTAGTGCATTAATCCTATTACTATAAGGTGAATGAAAATATGTTGATGTAAAAATTCAAGACAAAGGAAAGAACAGGGAGGGAAGGAGGAAAGTATCACTATATTCCTAGAATTATATCTATAAACTATTTAATCAACTTATATTGTTAAAAATTCAGAATATGCTTGTACGTATCTACTAAAGTAACTGCAGATGCATCCATGTACCATATTTCAGAGTTGGGAAAACTCTTCTGGTTCATATATTGAAATAAAGGACCTTGAGGTGGGTGTGTTTGAAATTCACTTTGCAAATACAAAACTTCTGGTATCTGTTAATCACTTATCTAGAGACTCCTGGCATTCTTCTATCTAACTCCTAGCTTTCTTCTATCTACCCTTCCATCCATCCATCCATTTATCTAGCAAAACTTCATTTGCTATTTTGTGAGGTGAACCTAGACTTTACATTTACTGGTTGCATGCACAAACCAGGCAAGAATATCAATAAAAGGATTTTTGTCGGGGCCAGTGGCCCTGGCCCAACATGAGATGCAGCAGGCTGAGGCTGTCCCTTATCTAATCCTGTTTCCAAGACTTTTCATCCCATATTCCTGCAGGCAGGATGTGACTTCTGATGAAGGTTTATGATGTTCTTTGCTCTATCTGCAGAGCTTGTACCCTGATCATTGCTACTTTGTAAACTTGCTCTATTCCTGTGTTATGCATGATTGCACACAATGAATGTTATCTGTATGGGGCCTGGGGTATATATCCTTGTCTTTCTGTGTGCTCGGGGCTGGAGACTGAAGGGTTTCCTTAGGGAGACTGCCTCTAGTCCCTCATCGCCGGGCCCCCTACTTTGGCTTGGAACGCGATGAGGCAATAAACGTGGTGATGAATTGACTGAGTGCTGCATGTCTGCATGTGGTTTGTCGGGTGGCCTCCGACAGCTGGTGCCATGACTCGGATTCATCTCATCCACAGGTAAGCCTCTGTAAGAGGGAAGGCTGCGGCAATAGCAGGCCGTAGGGATTACAAGGGAGGCACATAAGCACAAGTAGGGCGTGGCAGACTAGGGCTTGCCCAGGGAGCCTCTCCTATTGCCCATGGGGAATATACAGTCACATCTAAATGTGACAAGGATATAAAGGCCTTGTTAAAAAGTGCCCGGGACACCGGTTGCAGGAGAAAGGAGGGAGCAATTGGCACATGTAGGACTTAAAAGACTAAAAATTTCTCAGGAGCCCCTCTAAGCCATAACTATGGAAAATGCGTATTTAAAGAAACAAAGCAAGCAGTGTCAAAGTGTCCGGACTACCCATTCTATTATTGTATTATGTACTAACTCTACCCTTATTATTGATAGGAATGCTTGGGCAGATTATGCGTGATTTTCTTTATATAAAAAAATGTAAATCAAAATATGCCACAAATAGTTAAGATTGCACAAACCTACAAAAATGTAACAATTACAGATAGTAAGAGGCTACTATCATTATGGCTAAATGGTTACCCACCGTGTTCCATCCGCTGAAAAATTTGTTGTCTTATCAAAAAGAGATGTTACAAATATTTAATGAAACCCAAATCACTAATTTCAGAGTAATGCAAAATGTTAGTGCATTTGTTAATTGGACTGTGTGCGCCTCAACATGTCTGTTTAACAAGTAACAATGTCTCAGATCTTCATGCCATGGGATCATCTAGTCAGTTCTCAGGCTGTCTGCAGCAGCTTGAGTTGTTGTATTGGAATGGTACTGTTTTTTATGTCCCTGACATGGGTGCCCAAGAAGCTAATTCTCCCTCAGTTATGTTTCAATTTATCCTTAAAACACATTGAGTATTATTGTGTTTGATTACTAAATGTATGCTTGTATGAAAAATTTGTATTGTATTCTTATAATGTGTTAATTATGTCTACCTCTCAATGCAGCCCTAGGGCCAAATGTAAGGACAAATTTTTGGAATAAAGAGGCTTGTATCTAGGTTCAGCTCTGGTGGACAAGTAACTTTGTTGCCAAATGACCTTCTCCTGCTCTTTGGGAGCCTGGCCAGTTCCCAGGGAGGAGGATAAAGGAATGTTTCTGATAAACAGGTGGGCATGCTTCGTGTCTTGGCTCTCTGGCCAAGATCCAAGACGGGACGCACTGCTTGCCTAAAATCTTGGCAATGAGCCACCCTTGTCCTTGGGGGCTTTGAGAGGGAGCCAGAACAAGCCTCTACTGCTGCTTCATCCCAGGGGAACACACAGTCAAGCCAAATTTTAAACATGCCTGTAATGATTACTAATAATGTCTGATTCTCAGTATGGATTCTTTTCCGGTGCTTTGTAAAGATTGCCTAATGATGCCCACAACACTATAAATTCTGCTAAACGTAAGTACAATGTAAACATGAATCAATTGGCTACTATGACTGAGGTGTTCTGTGACAGTTCCTTTGATGAAAAATTAACAAAATAAATTCACTTAAAAACAGGACATTCAGGACCTGCCACTCTACATGGTTTGTCATTACAAAAATTATCAAGGAGGGCTATGCCCAATAAATAAGGGTGCTATAAATGTGGACAGCAGGGAAATGTACAAAAATTGTCCAAAAGTCAAAAATCAAAATAAGGCTCCTCCTGGTATTTTCCCTCAGTGCTAAAGGGAAAGGCATTGGGCCAATATTGTCACTCCAAAACTGATAAAAAAGGTAATTCATTAGCAAACAGAGTTCATAAAACTGGAAGCGGGGCCAGCCTCAGGCCCTCCCAACAAAAATCAGTGGACCGTCTTGCTATAGTATCATTAAAGCAATGGAGCCATGTTTATTGCAACATTCTATTAATCTATACTGCTTTACCATCTTTCCTCTAAATAATTTTAGTGTGCACTATAAGGCTTGCAGTGTATTTCTTGCAGATTAAACTAAAAGTAACTAAGTCTGTGCACAGCAGACAGCTAAAAAACAATTTGCTGTCACAAATTGGTATAGTCAACAGAATCTACAAGTATACAAAGCAATGCCTTTCTTTAAAAGAAAAACTAAAGTTACATGTGTAACCTGTAATGTTTCTGGCTGGAAAGACCCTCAGTTCACCTCTTTGGCAAAGGAATGGGCTCTCTGCTCAGGATTGAGTAAAAATTGGAATGACAAGTTACGGAGTGCACAGCCTCCACAAGTTATTAAGGTTTTACAATTGGTAAAATAAAGGGATCCTATCACCAATCAATGAAATACACCTAATCCAATACTGGTATGGGACATGGACTCCTAAGGGATGGGTTTTTTTATGTAGCAAATATGCCTTCACATCGTTAGCCTCTGATAACTTCCACAATTGCTCCCTGGACTGTGTGGCCCCGATGCTGACATCTGTATTTACAGTGGCGGATAGAGCGCGTCGGCAGCATGCTTCACCTAGAGACTGTAATGGCAACGTCATCCTAATAGGAGAGGACACTGCCCTGGCCATGGCTGTACCAGCAGTAAGTGTTCCTGGACTGGCCTTTGGAAATAACCATGGACTGCGAAGGCTTGCATATTCAGTGACCAAAACAATCAATCTTACTGCTACTGGACTGTCCAATATAGCCAAAGAATTGGATCAAGTACACTCAGGAGTACTTTTAAACCATGCAGCTAACAATTACTTGATGTTAAAAAATCATATAAGTTGTAAATCTGTAACAGGAAAATGTTGTTTTACATTACTAACAATGTGCCATATATAGAGTCTGTTATTGATAAACTTAAGAGTAAAATGCAAAACATGTTTATTACTAACCCCCTAACATTTGGAGGGTTTCAATGGATTCATTGGTTATTAATGTTGACTGGACCACTACTGCTTTTCCTACTTGGTATGGGATGTTTTCCTTGTGTTCTGCATTTTATGCTGACTTCACTACAGTCTGTATGAACTGACATTCATCATTATTTGTAATCACAAATAATTGATATTTGGCTGTATGTTTCATCTCTCAACTAATGTTGGGCTGGAATGGTACTCAGAGACGGGTAAGATGCTCAGCATCCTGTACCAACCTAAGACAGGGCTCTAGGCCACGCTGCCAGAGTTACCAATGACAGGTAAGGACAGAGATGACTGAGGGCAACCTAAGACAGAGGCCATTCTCAATTAAATAAAAAAGGGGGAGATGTAGGCAGCCCATAAACAAGTCATAGACAAGTCAAGGTCAGTCTTGGCTTGTGAAATTCCTAAAAGGAAAAAAGGTCACCTATTCCCATGCTCCAGAAGAATGATCAAACAAGAACACTCCGAGTGGCAGTGGATCAGCATATCCATTCAGGAATCTTATTACTAAACCAACAGGTCAACATTCTCCAAGAAGAACTGAATCTTAGACGGGGATGTGGGGAACCCCCTGCTTGGTTCAATCTGTCGCGCTTTGCGCTACTCCGTTTACCTGGCATAACTATACTCGTCTTGCTAATTTGTCTCGCTCTTTAGGTGCCACCTTAAACCATACCTGGAATAGTAATTTCACTCGTTTGCTGCGTGAACTACGGCAAGAGATTTGGGTTCTTAACACAACTGGACACAGATATTTGGTCCCCATTCGAAGTCATCACTACAAAACCCCCCTCCCCTGCAATACAGCAGGTGTTTCTTGGTTTCTTGGACCAGTAGCCAGAGACGGGTAAGTGCCTTGAGGGATGGCATGCAACCTAAGACAGCGGAGGGCTGAGACTGCTCATGCAAGTCGACCCTCTGGCAAAGACGGGTAAGCTGCCACTCCGCTCAGGGGCGCCTAAGATAGGTGCTGGTCCTAAAGTAAAAAAAAGGGGGAGCTGTGGGGAGCCGGCCCCCACAACCTCTGTCTTCTGCCTGCCTGTAGACTGATGTGAAGTAATACAACCAAACGTTCCCACCGTTCCAATGTGCGCAAACAGAGAGGCTATCAAAAGGACAGTACATACCCTCTAGGACACTCTAAAACAGGGGGCTGCAGTATGTGATATGCCGTGGAAGCCTCGGTCTCTCTCTTCCTAACTGCCTCATTGACCGCTTGCTCCTACACTGTTCTTAGGGTGGACCGGTAGTCAACGACGGGTAAGCACTCGCAGGCTTCTCTAGCAACCTAAGACAGAGGGCAGGACATGCTTCCTATATCCTTGATGACAGGTAAGCAGAGTAAGCGCTGCGGGGCACCTAAGACAGGCATGAGTCCATGCCATTCAGCGTTTAACGCGAGGGACTTGTGGGGGATGAATCCTCCCCTGCAGCCCTCTGGACAGTGTAGACACCAGTTACCATAAACACCAGGCCATTCTTGTACAAACAAGAAGGGGGAGATGTCGGGGCCAGTGGCCCTGGCCCAACATGAGATGCAGCAGGCTGAGGCTGTCCCTTATCTAATCCTGTTTCCAAGACTTTTCATCCCATATTCCTGCAGGCAGGATGTGACTTCTGATGAAGGTTTATGATGTTCTTTGCTCTATCTGCAGAGCTTGTACCCTGATCATTGCTACTTTGTAAACTTGCTCTATTCCTGTGCTATGCATGATTGCACACAATGAATGTTATCTGTATGGGGTCTGGGGTATATATCCTTGTCTTTCTGTGTGCTCGGGGCTGGAGACTGAAGGGTTTCCTTAGGGAGACTGCCTCCAGTCCCTCATCGCCGGGCCCCCTACTTTGGCTTGGAACGCGATGAGGCAATAAACGTGGTGATGAATTGACTGAGTGCTGTGTGTCTCCATGTGGTTTGTCGGGTGGCCTCCGACAGATTTTATGGAGCTCCCACTGCTATTACAGCTCCTTTCCAAATGGGGATGGTCAAGGTTGATGCACTCTGGATTGAGGATAAGAAGGGGTCCCAGTTCTTGGCCTACAGCCTATCTCTGCTTTCCTCAATGCCTAAGATATGATTTGTACTGTTAAATTCCTGAGTATTTTCTAATCCTGCCATTGCCCTTTAGTGACTATTCTGCAAATTCAAGAACCTCAGTGCTGAACTTCAAGCCTAGGTACCGCCACCACAGATCAAAGACACAATTGTGCATGAAATATGTCTCAAAGTCATATTATTGAAATGAACATGAATTTGCAAGGATCAAAAAACTAGCTTGGCACCATGAATTGTGGGTCGTCATATTCTTTCTTGGAATTTTTCCTCTTTGTCTTCATATACCTCCACCAGATGCTTTTCCTACTGGAACTGAAGTTGTGGATTGCATGAGGGGACTTGAGATGAGAAAAATGAGAAGACCATACTCACTGATAGCTGGTTAACCTTAAATAATTTTTCTGTCTCTCGAGTATGATTTATATGTAGTGACTGGAATCAGGAACAGGGTTTCTAGTGATTAATTTGTACTGAATACAGTGGAAAGATCTGTGGTACGGAAAAAGGAAGTGATGTCCATAGAATGTCACTGATTAATTAAGAGTCCCATAAGGATTTATATGTGAAGTTAGTGTTTTTGTTCTCAAGGTTTATTTGAAAGAGCAAGAGCAAGAGAGAGAGAGAGCAGGAGTAAGTGAGAGCTAAAACACAGTGAGATATAGAGAAAGAGAGAGAGATATTTTCCTTTATTCATTCAATTTCTGACTGGCCACAACAGCAGATCTGTATGCAAGACAATGCCAGGACCCAAGAACTCCATCTGGTTCTTTGACTTGGATGGCAGGTAGCAAGTTTTTGGGCCATTTTTCACTGTCTTGCCAGACACATATTCAGGAATCTGAACCAGAGGCAGAGTAGCCAAGCCTCAAACTATCTGGTACACGATGCCAGCATCAAAAGCAGTGACAAACTAATTGGCCACAATGCCAGACAGTAAGGTTGATCTTTTCTGATTTAACACTTGTAAAAAAATTGATTCAAGTACTTCTTGTGTCTGATGATGCTTTGCTT
This sequence comes from Lepus europaeus, assembly GCF_033115175.1. Lineage (NCBI taxonomy): Eukaryota > Metazoa > Chordata > Mammalia > Lagomorpha > Leporidae > Lepus > Lepus europaeus. Next base: position 21,160,767 of record NC_084851.1, on the reverse strand, counting down.
TTTATTAATTTAGCTCATAATTATATTCTTCAAAAAGACATGCAGACAAGATTAATGACACCTCTCCCCACAATACCTTCATCCTGAGTCATCAATAATTGTCATTCATATATTTACAGGCTGGACTACCTTCTCATGCATTTAAATCCATATCAACATATAAATATGCAACAGCCTACAGAGGCAAACCACATTTTATGTGGATTTGAATTAGGAAGACTACAATATAAAATATCACATAAAACCATGAAAATTCTCACTATATCATTACAAGAAATTGCACCATTTTTATAAGTAGCAAAACTGAGATATGAACATAAGACCCATACCATGTAATTCATCAATTAAGTGTGCATATAGAATTCTGTTTTTCAGTTATATGTAAACCATCATCTTTATCAATTTTGGAACATTTTTATAACCTCAAAAGAGGTGGGAATGCCTAGTTGATAAGATACTTCTTGGGATAAATGCATCCAAGAATATTTGGTTTTGAGTCCCATCTATACTCCTGATTGTAATCCAGTTTCCTGTTAAGGCCCATCCTGGAACCATATAACCCAGAAGGCAAAGGCTCAAGCAGTTGGGAAAATTTGAACCAAGACAGAGATTTATATTGAGTTCCCAAGTCCTGATTTTTAAAATTTTTGAAAATAAGTAATTTGAAAGAGGGGGCAATTTATTTCATCTGGTGATTCATTTTGCATATGCTCATAATAAATAGGGCTGTCGTGGTGAGGATCTCTTTTGGTCAAGTTTACTAGGGGTTCTATGAGCTTCCTGTACTAGGATGTCTCTGTCCTTCTCTAAACCTGGGAAGTTCTCTGCAAGTATCTCACTAAAAAGGCCTTCTAATCCTTTCTCTCTCTCCATGCCTTCAGGAACTCCTAGAACCTGAATGTTGGGATTTTTAATAATATCCTGCAGATTCCCAAAATATTTTTGAGATTTCTAATTTCCTCTTCTGTTCTTTGGTTTGACTGTATACTTTCCTGTTCTCTGTCGTCTAAGTCCAATATTCTCTCTTCTGTTTCACTGACTCTGTTTTTAAGGCTCTCTAATGTGCTTGTCATTTGATCTATTGAGTTCTATATTTCATTTTGATTTCTCTTCACTATCACACTTTCCTGTTCTACTAGTTTCTGCATTTCATTTTGATTCCTCCTTAAGATTTCATTTTCTTGAAGGAGATTTTCTATCCTGTCCAGTAAGGAATTCCGTAGCTCAAGCATTTGTTTTTGAAAACTTCTAATTGTTCTTATCATAAATTTTTTGAAACCCGTATCTTTTATTTCTTCCATCTCATCATCTTCATAATCTTGGCTTGGGGTGTCTTGTTCATTTAGGGGTGTCATAATGTCTTCCTTGTTCTTTTTTCCTTGGTTTTTTCATTTGTTTCTTGGCATTGTGGAGGTATCTTTGGATTCTTCTTGCCTCGCTGTGGTGTTTTTTTTTTTGTTATACTATGAGTATAGATTAAGTGGACTGTCTGCTTTTGATGGAGCCTTAGAGGCTTGAGATGAGTGTTTCCTGAGAGCTCTGTTTGGTTCCTCAGGGTTGAGGGTGTGCCAAAGGTGACACTCCGGGGCAGAGCCAAGATGGCGGATAGTGAGGACATGTGCCTTAGTTTGGGAAAATAAACTTTCAGAAAAGTGGAATTACTGTAGCCTCAGGAAAAGACTCAAGAAAAAAAACTGCAGAGGAAATGCTTCCGGATCTTGTGGATGAGACACAGAGGACTTACAGGGAACACACCGCGTGGAAAACCAACCGAGACAAGCCGAGCGGCAGCGGCGGGAGAGGAGCCAGAGCCACAGAATCTCGCCAGCGCGGGAACGGAGGACGGTAAGACAAAGACCTGAGAAGTCTGAGACATTGGGGGGAGGGGGAACAGAGGCCTCTCCCTTCACTCACCAAGCAAAACAAAGAGCACCGTGATTTTACATATGTAAAGCTCAGCCAAACTCAGTATCTTTAGCGAAACTGGAGAACACATTGAGGGCTGCATAAACTCTGTGTATGGTCCCAGGGGTAGATCAAACGAATACTCACAGAGGCTAGATTTCAACTACCCTCAACTCCACTCCCAACTGAGTCAAAAGAAAAAAAAAGAGAGAGAGAGAGAGAGAGCGTCCCAGCAAGGTGCAAGTAATCTGGGAGAGTCGCTCTTTACACAGCCTTAAACCTCAAGAAACAAGCATAGCTCTCTGGCCACACCCATCACAGCCCCTAAGGCTCCAACAAAACAGACAGCTCACTTAGAGGCATAGTATAACGAGAGAAAAAAAAAACAAAAACAAAAACACCACAAATTATCTCTAACATGCCAAGCAAGAAACATAGAAGCGGAGGTACCAAGAACAAGGAAGGCACTATGACGCCCCCAAGTGAACAAGACACGCCAATGCAAGATTATGAAGATGAAGAGATAGAGCAAATGCAAGAAGCAGATTTCAAAAAATTCATAACAGTAAGAAGTTCTCAAAAACAAATTCTTGAACTAGAGAAATCCTTAATGGACAAGATAGAAAATCTCTCCCGTGAAAATGAAATATTAAGGAGGAATCAAAATGAAATGAAACAACTAGTAGAACAGGAAACTGCGATACTGACAAAAAACCTCAATGAAATGAAGAACTCAATAGATCAAATGGCAAACACATTAGAGAGCCTTAAAAACAGAATGGATGAAGCAGAAGAGAGAATATCGGAATTAGAAGACAGAGAACAGGAAAGGAAACAGGCAAATCAAAGAAAAGAAGAAGAAATCAGAAATCTAAAAAATACTGTCAGGAATCTACAGGATACTATTAAAAAACCCAACATTCGGGTTCTAGGAGTTCCTGAAGGCATGGAAAGGGAGAAAGGATTAGAAGGCCTTTTAGTGAGATACTAGCAGAAAATTTCCCAGGTTTGGAGAAGGACAGAGACATCCTAGTACAGGAAGCTCAGAGAACCCCTAATAAACATGATCAAAAGAGATCCTCACCACGACACGTCGTAATCAAACTCACCACAGTGAAACACAAAGAAAAGATCCTAAAATGTGCAAGAGAGAAATGCCAGATTACTCTCAGAGGATCTCCAATTAGACTCACAGCTGATTTCTCATCAGAAACCCTACAAGCCAGGAGAGAATGGCGAGATATAGCCCAGGTACTAGGAGAGAAAAACTGCCAGTCCAGAATATTATATCCTGCAAAGCTCTCATTTGTGAATGAAGGTGAAATTAAGACCTTTCACAGCAAACAGAAATTGAAAGAATTTGTCGCCACTCGTCCAGCCCTGCAAAAGATGCTTAAAGATGTCTTACATACAGAAACACAGAAACACGGTCACCAATATGAAAGAAGGTAAAGGAAGGAAACCTCAGAGCAAAAGATCAGAGGAATCTCAAACCAGATATTAGAAAATATCTTCGGCAAATGGCAGGGCAAAGTTACTCCTTCACAATAGTCACATTGAATGTTAATGGCTTGAACTGTCCAGTTAAAAGACACCGATTGGCCGATTGGGTTAAGGAACAAAACCCATCCTTTTGCTGCTTGCAAGAAACCCATCTATCCAACAATGATCCATACAGGCTGAGAGTGAAAGGCTGGAAAAAGATATACCACGCCAACAGAAATGAAAATAGAGCAGGCGTAGGCATCTTCATATCGGACAACATAAACTTTATCACAAAAACTGTTAGGAGAGACAAAGAGGGGCACTATATAATGATTAAGGGATCCATTCAACAGGAAGATATAATGATTATCAATGTATATGCACCTAATTACAGGGCACCAGCTTATTTAAAAGACTTGTTAAGGGACTTAAAGGGAGACTTAGACCCCAATACAATAGTACTGGGGGACTTCAATACTCCACTCTCAGAGATAGACAGATCAACAGGACAGAAGATCAACAAGGAGACAGTAGATTTAAATGACACTATAGCCCAAATGGATCTAACAGACATCTACAGAACATTTCATCCTACATCTAAGGACTTTACATTCTTCTCAGCAGTACATGGAACCCTCTCTAGGATTGACCACATACTAGGCAATAAAGCAAGTCTCAGCAAATTCAAAAGAATTAGAATCATACCATGCAGCTTCTCAGACCACAAAGGAATGAAATTGGAAATTGGCAACTCAGGAATCCCTAGAGCACGTGCAAACACATGGAGATTGAACAACATGCTCCTGAATGAACAATGGGTCATAGAAGAAATTAAAAGAGAAATCAAAAATTTTCTGGAAGTAAATGAGGATAACAGCACAACATACCAAAACCTATGGGATACAACAAAAGCAGTGTTAAGAGGAAAGTTTATATCAATAGGTGCCTACATCAAGAAATTGGAAAGGCACCAAATAGATGAGCTTTCAAGTCATCTCAAGGATCTAGAAAATCTGCAGCAAACCAAATCCAAACCCAGTAGGAGAAGAGAAATACTTAAAATCAGAGAAGAAATCAACAGGATTGAATCCAAAAAAACATTACAAAAATTCAGCCAAACGAGGAGCTGGTTTTTTGAAAAAATAAACAAAATTGACACCCCATTGGCCCAACTAACTAAAAAAAGAAGAGAAAAGACCCAAATCAATAGGATCAGAGATGAAATGGGAACCATAACAACAGACACCACAGAAATAAAAAGAATCATCAGAAATTACTACAAGGACTTGTATGCCAGCAAACAGGGAAATCTATCAGAAATGGACAGATTCTTGGACACATACAACCTCCCTAAATTGAGCCAGGAAGACATAGAAAACCTAAACAGACCAATAACTGACACAGAAATTGAAACAGTAATAAAGGCCCTCCCAACAAAGAAAACCCCAGGGCCAGATGGATTCACAGCTGAGTTCTAACAGACATTTAGAGAAGAACTAACTCCAATTCTTCTCAAACTATTCAGAGCAATCGAAAAAGAGGGAATCCTCCCAAATTCTTTCTATGAAGCCACCATCACCTTAATTCCTAAGCCAGAAAGAGACGCAACATTGAAAGAGAATTACAGACCAATATCCCTGATGAACATACATGCAAAAATACTCAATAAAATTCTGGCCAATAGAATGCAACAACACATCAGAAAGATCATCCACCAAGACCAAGTGGGATTTCTCCCTGGTATGCAGGGATGGTTCAACATTCGCAAAACAATCAACGTAATGCACTACATTAACAGACTGCAGAAGAAATACCATATGATTCTCTCAATAGACGCAGAGAAAGCATTTGATAAAATACAACACCCTTTCATGATGAAAACTCTAAGCAAACTGGGTATGGAAGGAACATTCCTTAATACAATCAAAGCAATATATGAAAAACCCACGGCCAACATCCTATTGAATGGGGAAAAGTTGGAAGCATTTCCACTGAAATCTGGTACCAGACAGGGATGCCCTCTCTCACCACTGCTATTCAATATAGTTCTGGAAGTTTTGGCCAGAGCTATTAGGCAAGAAAAAGAAATTAAAGGGATACAAATCGGGAAGGATGAACTCAAACTATCCCTCTTTGCAGATGATATGATTCTTTATTTAGGGGACCCAAAGAACTCTACTAAGAGACTGCTGGAACTCATCGAAGAGTTTGGCAAAGTAGCAGGATATAAAATCAATGCACAAAAATCCACAGCCTTTGTATACACAGGCAATGCCACGGTGGAGGAAGAACTTCTAAAATCAATCCCATTCACAATAGCTACAAAAACAATCAAATACCTTGGAATAAACTTAACCAAAGACGTTAAAGATCTCTACGATGAAAACTACAAAACCTTACAGGAAGAAATAGAAGACGATACCAAAAAATGGAGAAATCTTCCATGCTCATGGATTGGAAGAATCAATATCATCAAAATGTCTATTCTCCCAAAAGCAATTTATACATTCAATGCAATACCCATCAAGATACCAAAGACCTTCTTCTCAGATCTAGAAAAAATGATGCTGAAATTCATATGGAGACACAGAAGACCTCGAATAGCCAAAGCAATCCTGTACAACAAAAACAAAGCCGGAGGCATCACAATACCTGATTTTAGGACATACTACAGGGCAGTTGTTATCAAAACAGCATGGTACTTGTACAGAAACAGATCGATAGACCAATGGAACAGAATAGAAACACCGGAAATCAATCCAAACATCTACAGCCAACTTATATTTGACCAAAGATCCAAATCTAATCCCTGGAATAAGGACAGTCTATTCAATAAATGGTGCTGGAAAAATTGGATTTCCACATGCAGAAGCTTGAAGCAAGACCCATACCTATCAGCTTACACAAAAATTCACTCAACATGGATTAAAGACTTAAATCTACGACCCGAAACCATCAAATTATTAGAGAGCATTGGAGAAACCCTGCAAGATATAGGCACAGGCAAAGACTTCCTGGAAAATACTCCAACAGCACAGGCAGTCAAAACCAAAATTAACATTTGGGGTTGCATCAAATTGAGAAGTTTCTGTACTTCGAAAGAAACAGTCAGGAAAGTGAAGAGGCAACCAACAGAATGGGAAAAAATATTCGCAAACTATACTACAGATAAAGGATTGATAACCAGAATCTACAAAGAAATCAAGAAAATCCACAACAACAAAACAAACAACCCAGTTAAGAGATGGGCCAAGGACCTCAATAGACATTTTTCGAAAGAGGAAATCCAAATGGCCAACAGACACATGAAAAAATGTTCAAGATCACTAGCAATCAGAGAAATGCAAATCAAAACCACAATGAGGTTCCATCTCACCCCGGTGAGAATAGCTCACATTCAGAAATCTACCAACAACAGATGCTGGAGAGGATGTGGGGAAAAAGGGACACTAACCCACTGTTGGTGGGAATGCAAACTGGTTAAGCCACTATGGAAGTCTGTCTGGAGATTCCTCAGAAACCTGAACATAACCCTACCATACAACCCAGCCATCCCACTCCTTGGAATTTACCCAAAGGAAATTAATTTGGCAAATAAAAAAGCCATCTGCACATTAATGTTTATTGCAGCTCAATTCACAATAGCTAAGACCTGGAACCAACCCAAATGCCCATCAACAGTAGACTGGATAAAGAAATTATGGGACATGTACTCCATAGAATACTATATAGCAGTAAGAAAAAATGAAACCCAGTCATTTGCAACAAGATGGAGCAATCTGGAAAACATCATGCTGAGTGAATTAAGCCAGTCCCAAAGAGAAAAATATCATTTGTTTTCCCTGATCGGTGACAACTGAGCACCAAAGGGGAAACCTGTTAAGTGAAATGGACACTATAAGCAACAATGAACTGATCAGCTCCTGTCCTGACTTTAGATGTACAATGTAATACTCTATCGTTTTTAGTATTTGTTGTTGTTGTTGTTCTAGTACTATTGGTTGAACTCAGTAATTAACACACAATTATTCGTAGGTGTTTAAATTTTAACTGAAAAGTGATCCCTGTTAAATCTAAGAGTGGAAAAAGAGAGGGAGGAGATGAACAATTAGGAACATGCTCAATCGGACTGGCCGCAAATGGTGGAGTTAGAAATGTGCCAGGGGATTCCAACACAATCCCATCAAGATGGCATGTACCAATGCCATCGCACTAGTCCAAGTGATCAATTTCAGCTCACAATTGATAGCTCTGATAGGTCTAAGAGTCAAAGAGATCACACAAACAAGACAAGTATCTGCTAATACTAACTGATAGAATCAAAAAGGGAGAGAAAGATCCAACATGGGAAGTGGGATACACAGCAGACTCATAGGATGGCAGATGTCCTAAACAACACTCTGGCCTCAGAATCAGCCCTCAAGGCATTCAGATCTGGCTGAAGAGCCCATGAGAGTATAGCAGGCATGGAAAGCCAAGATATCATGGAAAAAAAAAAGACGTAAATGAATGATCTCTGTGAGTGAGATCCCAGTGGAAAGAACGGGGCCATCAAAGAAGGAGGTACCCTTCTCCGAAGGGAGGAGAGGGCCTCCACTTTGACTATGACCCTATCGGAATAAGATCAAAGTCAGCGAACTCTAAAGGCTTCCATAGCCCTGGCAACTCATGACTAGAGCATAGGGAGATTACTGACGCCATGAACAGGAGTGCCAAATTGTTAAGTCAGCAACAGGAGTCACTGTGTACTTACACCCCATGCGGGATCTGTCCCTAATGTGTCGTCTAAAGCCAAGTGATGCTATGACTGGTACTGAAACAGTATTTTTATACTTTGCATTTCTGTGTGGGCGCAGACTGATGAGGTCTTTGCTAATTATATACTGAAGTGATCTTCTTTATATAAAGAGAATTGGAAATGAAAAAAAAAAAAAACAACAACCTGGTGTTGAAATGGAAATGGCATAGAAAATTAATTATTTTGAAAAAAAATATGTAGGATCTCTGTCTTTAATGTGCTGTACATTGCTATTTAATGCTATAATTAGTAATCCAATGGTAGTTTTTTCACTTGATGTTGCTATATGGGCAAAATGTTGAAATCTTTACCTAATATATACTAAACTGATCTTCTGTATACAAAGAGAATTGAAAATGAATCTTTACATGAATGGAAGGGGAAAGGGAGCGGGAGGGGGGAGGGTTGCAGGCGGGAGGGAAGTTATGGGAGGGGGGAAGCCATTGTAACCCATAAACTATACTTTGGAAATTTATATTCATTAAATAAAAGTTTAATAATAAAAAAAAAGGTGACACTCCCAGGTTAGGCATGGTAAATCTCTCTTTCTTTCCTTTTGATTAAAAAGGGAAGTAATTCCACACAGCTATGAGGAATTGGAGGTAGTTAACAGGTGAATGATATAGCCACAGGAGCCAGAGATCAGAAGCTCTTTCCCAAGGACCACATAGGGAATCTCTGCTGCTCTCAGTGTGGGCTCAAATTCTCCTGCAGTCTCCCACTGGGTTGCCAAGGTTACCAAATTGTAGCATCTCTGGAGAGTACTCATGTGAATTTTGTGAGTTCTCTCCCCCACAGTCTCTTTTTTCACAGTCTCAGTTCATTAGCACCACACATTCACTAGGTCCTAATCTCCTGTTATTTCAACACACACACACACACACCCCGAGTCAGGTTTTTCTGCTAGGCTCAGGGCTGGTGCAGACCTGAGGTCACCCTGCTTATGGCGTATGTCCAAAATGGTGCCTGCTCTTTGTCTTGCTCGCCTTTGAGAGGTGAGCGGAGAGAGAGTGAAGGACCCTTATGGGGGAGAGGGACAAGAAACTAGGCCTGGGCAGATATCAGGGGCTTCTTAAGAGGTTAGATGTTCCCCAGAGTCCAGCGGGCAGGACGTTCTCTGGGAAGGAAAAGTCAATCCCCTTCAGATAACCTCTAGGCATGCCCAGAGCAGAGCTGCCACTCCCCTTCGGAGAATCTCAGCACTCTCCTCAGCTGGTTCCCTCAGCACTCTCCTCAGCTGGTTCCCTCAGCACTCCCCTCAGCACTCTCCTCAGCACTCTCCTCAGCACTCTCCTCAGCACTCTCCCTCAGCACTCTCCGATATGCTAATTGTCCCTCCGAACCAGCCAATCCCGTGTTGCCACTGCATCCCATATGCTAATGGTCCCTCTGAACTGACCAATCCTATGCATGCGCATTAGGAATATGCTAATTCGTTGCCTATATAACCTGTGTGAAACTGCCGCTCAGGGCTCCTCACCGCCTGAGGTGGGGGCCCGTTTGCGCAAACGTTCAATAAAAACCTCGTGCTTTTTGCATCAACTGGTCTGGAGTCTGGATCTTTGGGCGTCCTCCCGAGCAAGTGGGCATCTCTGCAACTGAGAGGTCCTACAAGAGAAACTCGTGTCCATATCGGTCACTTTTTTTTCTCTCTCTCTTCTAGCTAGCCTGGTGAACTTTTTCCCACAGGGTTTCAAGCCTCATTCCCTCTAGTCTCTTCTTTCTGTTTGCCCACCGGTGTCTCGGGCTATTGAGGTTCGGCTCACCACGCATTCTCGTGCTGGTGTGTTGATTCTACCACTGGTGTCCTGAATTGTGGGCTCCCACACTCTCCACACAGGTCCACTGTGAATCACTAGTTCTGGAAGAGTTTCCTCTGCTGTTTCTTCTCCCACTCTTCCTTGAGCATGCAGTATCTCCACTTTTATTAAACTGTCTCTTCCCAGACTATCAGTGTGCTCCCTTCCTACTCTGGCATCTTGCCACTCTTCTAGAAATGTTATATGAACTACCACATTAATGGACTGATCCACAAGGCTCCAGTGGGTGAATGTGGGTGAGTGGCTTCTGCCAGCATGAATTCTTAGAGAAATGTCCTTTTCTGCTGGTTCATTCTTCCAATGGCCACACAGCCTGTGCTAGATTAGGTCAAAGCTGGGATTCCATGAACACTCCTCCCATTCCTGCAGGAAATGCCAGGCCTCATCAGAACCAACAGCCTTATGCCTCCTAAACTCATCTTTCACATACTGGTCACCCAAGGTTTTGAGGTACGGGTGCAGAACCCAGTGCAGCTGCAAGATGTGTCTGTACAAGGCTTGTACCTTGCTACCATGTGACCCGGCCATTGAGCCTGGCATGAACCGCACACGGCACCTGTGCACTCACCTCTGTATTTTTATGAAAAGAAGGAAATGTTAGTTCCATGTTGAATCCAAGCACAGTTTTTAAACAGTTATCAAGCAATTAAAATGTCTAGAAACAAATGCTATCATACGGAATGCAAAATTTTCCAGTTATCATTGATTTAAATTATTTTTGAGCCTTATTTTCCTACAATATGAAATGGAAATAGTAATTAGGACTACCTCATCAACATTCACAAAACTGTCATAAATTAAAAACAAAAAAAAGTATGTCAACATCCATTTTCAACTGTAAGAAAATTTTCAGGGCCAGCATTGTGGCACAGTGGGTTAAAGTACTAGCCCACAGTACTGGCAGCCCATATGGGTGCCAATTTGAGTCCTGGCTGCTCCTCTTCTGAACCAGGTCTCCTTTATGTCCTGACAAAGCAATAGAAGATGACCCAAGACTTTGGGACCCTGTACCCACTTGGGAGACCCAGAAGCAGCTCCTGGCTCATGGCTTCAGATCAGCTCAGCTCTGGCCATTGTGGTCAGTTGGGGAGTGAACCAACAGAATGGAAGACCTCTCTCTCTCTCTCTCTCTCTCTCTCTCTCTCTCTCTCTCTGCCTTTCCTTCTCTCTGTGTGAAATGCTGACTTTCAAATAAATGAATAAATCTTTTTTAAAAGTTTTCATTTATTTTTCAAAGATTTATTGACATTAACAAGCAATCACTTTCTATGTACATGGGAGTATATGTAGTCACTACACACACATACATACATGCATTTGTATATCTACATACATATATAATCTCATTTAATATGCAAAGTAATCATATGAGGGCCACACTAATATCAGCATTTTATAAGTGTGGGAATTGAGGGTTAACAGAATAAGAGTCTTGCCTAATAAACACAACTCAAACATCAGGCTGACTGAGCTTTTATGGTGGGATGCCAATTTCTCTAGAACCCATAAGATATTGAATGTGAACAACCACTGTGAAAGATAATTGTCATCCAAACACTTTTCTGAAGTATATCTATAGAAACCAGTTATTTTAGCAAATGCAAAATCTAAGTCCTTTCTGGAAGTGGACAGAGTGAATGTCTTGATTATTCTCCAAAGGAGAATAACAGAGTGTATGATTACCATGTTGTGTGTATGTCATTGTATTATTGCAGAAATGTATTGACTCCTGGAAGTTAAAAGTTGTGGTGGACTCAGAATGGCCTGTGGCTCCATTTCTGCTTTTCCACATTTCTCTTGGCTTTGTTTTTCTGTTATCAGGTCAAGATACAAGGGTTTCTCATACAAGTGTCAAGAAGTCCAAAGCAGTAGTAGGACTTCCAACAATACCCCATAATATCAAGAAAACAAGCTAAGAGGCACCCTGAACAGGTAAGGAAGTTTCTTTCTTAGAAGACTTGGAAGTTTTACTTCACTACTTATTGGCCCTTAATAGACCATGCATTTCCTATTTCAGTGTCTATCTTTAAAGGACTGCCCTGTGCTTATGGCACAATCTGGAGATCCTGAATCAATCACTCTGCTGAAGAAGAAAGGCCCCCTATAGAACTGTCAGGTCCACTTGTGCACTGGGCACAGTGCATGGAATCTTCCAATGATAAACTCAGCCAGATTTCAAGACTCAAATTCAGCTTTCCTCTAGTTGAGTAAGTCACTCAAACATCTCTGATCATTGTTTCCACATGTAAGGAGGAATGATACTTAGCTGGCAAGGTCATGGTGAGAATTACATGAGGGAGAATCCATAAAATCCCTTAACAACTATACAGAACATAGAATTTACCTAAATGCAGAAAACAATAACCAATGAAATCCACTTAATTGCAAGCAGGATTGCCACAGTGACCCCCAACTTCTTAAACACACACTATTTTGTTGTTGGTGGTGGTGCTTTTGTTTCATCTCATCTTAGAGTTACCCAGTTACACAAGTTCCAAGGCATGTATTTCTTGAATTTTCCCTTTTACTTCAGGTTCTACCACACTCCTCATGAACATGACAGAGTCAACACCACAGTATATTTCTCATGATGCTGCATGCTTTGATGCCCACCTCCTTATATTTTCTTCTCAATAGATTTGAAGAGTAAGCCTCCTTGCCTCAATGGCTGCATGATTAGTCCTTCATTAAAATCCTCAAGCTAGTTAATAAGCATCTCAATGTTCACACTTCTGATTCACTGACAAAACTAGTCCAAAATGCTGTCAAGAGGTAGGAATGAACTAATTCATGTTTCCTCTGTCTTTGCACCATTGCTTTTATTTTTGATGTACATTTGTTTCTTCTTTGATTTCTGTGTTTCTGATGTAAAAGTGGTATTTGAATTTGAAGTTCCAAAATATTTTAATGTCAATTTATCTCAACATTTAAAGTCTTCACAGTCATAACTTTCCATTTTCTAGCTCAATGTTCACAAATATCAAAAGATTATTTTAAGTCATACATTAAAGAATATTTTAAGTATGTGTTTTAGTATTCATTAGAAAAATAAAATAAAAAATGAAATCCAGTTTATGAAGATTACTAATTTTATTTAAGAAAATGAGTAAAAATGTAAAGGATGTATCAATTTGCACTTAAATTGAGGTAAATGAAGAGTTAAAATATTGGCTTTTATAAGTAATGTCAAGTTTTTAGAAATACATTTCATCTATGAAAATAAATCACAATAGTGATAAACACACACACATACAGACTTTCAGAATACAATATTATCAGAGTGGTAATAACATCTGTTTGCAATTTCTAGCTATCTAATCCTTCAAGTTCATGCTCAGTAATGTGTATTTTATTTTCAACCTCACAAAAACTTTGATTTAAAATTAAAAAACACACCTGAAATTTCCATGAGCGATGAAGATGTCCCCAGAGATCCATCCCCCTAGGTCATTAAGTAGGTCAAAGATGGATTAGAAATGTCATGACGAGTGATTCAGCCAGGAGAGGACATATTTTAGATTGCAATCTTAATATTCTGATCCCCAAGCAAGCATTTGTTACTTTCAGAGGACCACACCGCCTCTCCATAGCTATTTTATGGGTGAAAAAAGGCAGGTGTTCATGCTAACGGGTAAGTAGGGGACATGAATCAAGCATCACTCTGTTTCTATCATCCATTTGGCTACAAAGATGAGAAAATATAAAATCCACTTCCCATGTGGAAGTTATTTTATTGTCTAATGTGCAAAGTAATTGATTTGCACAGAAGTCTTATATGTGTTCTTGATGTCCTACCTAAAACATTACTGTTTAAAGGAGCATAATCTTGTGGCACATGAAAATTAAATGGATCTGTGTAAAATGTGTTAGCATACTCTTAGCAATCAGTTTCAATTATATATAACTTTTCAATGTGTTGGATTCATTTACAAATGAAATGACAGTTGAGTGTTTTCTTCTTAATTAAGTAACTGAAGTAATTTTACTCTGGGATATTTGTGCTACATCTTAAATGAACTCTCTAGCAGTTATTTAGTTTCATCCTTAAGGCAATCTAAAGAAGCACAGAGGTTATGATTTGGAATACTGGCAGCTCAGAAAGTAATTAAAGAAGCATCATTATTCAAAGACAGTAGATAAAATAATTTGAGAGGTAGTGTTATAGACAGTGAGAGGAAGAGACAGAGAGAAAATACATCCTTCTGTTGATTCACTTCCCAAATAGCTGCAATGACTGGAGCCATGCAATCTGAAGCCAGGAGCCAGGAACCAGGAGCCAGGAGTTTCCTCCAGGTCCCCCACGTGGGTGCAGAGGCCCAAGGATTTGGGCCATCCTCCACCACCTTCCCAAGCCATAGCAGTGACCAGAATCAGAAGAGGAGCAGCCAGTACTAGAACTGGTGCCCCTAAGGGATGCTGGAGATGCAGGCAGAGGATGAACCTACCATGCCAGAGCACCGGCCCTGTAAAGAACTATTGATTTTAGCTCCAAGCCTCATTATACTAAAACTGAGCTATTTCTCTTCATTGAGTTTATACATTTCTTGCATTGAGGTTTTCTAGGTTTTTGTTTTTTTTTTTTTCATTGCCTGGTTATTCATTAATTTTTTTCCTTGTGTTTCTTGGATATCATCTTATGGCACTGAGCCTTTAAAGTCAGCCTCATAGCAATCCATTTTACTTCTACACACATGTTTAGTCTTTATGAGCTGGTCCATCACCATCTCATCCTATTACATGTCATTCTTTTATTGCCTGCTTATCCATCCGCATCTCAATGTAGAACCTCAGTTTGCTTAAAATTATGCAATGTCAAAATGTTAAACATAGCTGTCCATTTCCAATCCAGTTTTAAAAGACAATGTGAAATTGTGCTTAACTTTTTTTGAAGATTTTATTTGAGAGGTAGAGTTACGGTGAGAGGGAGAGACAGAGAGATAGGTCTTCCTTTCATTGGTTCACTCCCCAAATGGCCACAGGGCAGAGCTGGGCCTATCCAAAGCCAGAAGCCATGTGCTTCTTCCTGGTCTCCCATGTGGGTGCAGGGGCCCAAACACCTGTGCCATCTTCCACTGTTTCCCAGGCCATAGCAGAGAGACTAGAACCGGTGCCCATATGTGATGCCAGCGCCACATGTGGAGGATTAACCTACTGTACCACAGAGCCAGCCCTGAGACTGTGCTTAACTTTATAGTCAGATGAATATTAGAAAATATTTGCATTTTCTTGCTTGTGAATTTTGAGCACAAATTCAAGGCAAGTTTTCAAAAATTGTGAGTTCTGATTGTTATATCTCCTCATATAATAAATTTGTAATTGAGCTTTCATTGATTTCTGTAGTTTTCAACCATTTCCTTCATTGTAAGACAGCATTAATTTAATTTTTGCTCTGCTTATTTATATTATTTTATTTCTTTATCATTACATTTATGATGTACCTTTTAACTTTGTGATCAAATAAAATAACCGTAGTGCTTTAGCACATTATAACACTAAATAAGCTAAATAAGATCTCTTCTTAACTGCCAGGAGTAGGCTGATGAGAGTGCCCTGAAATGGAGGAGCCACAGACTGGTGAGTGGGGACGGCGGATGCTCCGAGTGTCCCTGAGGTACAAATGAGATGTGTGATGGGGTGCGGGTCAGAAAATGGGGAATAGGCCACGGGAGAATAACAGGGTCACGCACATCTGACAGTGAAGTCACGATTCGCTCCCGTTTCCGTCTTTCGTGGGAGAAAGCCAAGGTCACTGGCATAGGAGACCAGAGGCCTGGGGCAGAGTGGGAGAGGGAATATGCGCACCCAGCATCACGTTGAAGTGGAGCACTAGAGGCGGGCGGGACCGGGGTGGAGGGTGGCCTAGCGGGCACCAAGCTCCCCTGGCTGGGCACCAAGGCCCTCCAGGAGCCACCGCCAGGGTTCTCAACCACGGGGCTGGCCAGGGAGCCTCCTAGAGGCGCTTGCCCCTGTGGCCAGTTAGGGGCGGCCATCCGCGGAGCCGGTCAGATCCCGCCTCCCTCGGCCCCATGGGGGCGCACCTCAATCTGGGCTCTGGTGACTAAGAGCATCTTTTTCTCCAGGGATTGATTTTAGCTCATTTGTCAACAATTTGTTGGTTGCATATCTATAGGTCAATTTCTAGGCCTCTCATCTGCTCCATTGTTCCACAAGTCTACCATTTTGCCAGTACCACACCATTTCAATAATAATTACCTTGTAACATGTCTTAAAATCAGATGTTGTGATGCCTCCAGCTTTGTTTTGCTATTAAAGATTGCTGTTGCTATTTTGGGTTTCTTTTGTTTCCATATGAAGTTTAGAGTCATTTGTTCCAAATCTAATAACATCTTTGGTATTCTGATTGAGATAACATTGAATCTGTAAATTGACTTTAATAGTATATATATGTCTATTTTGGTGATATTCCTTCTTAAAATTAATGAACATGGGGGATTTTCTGTGACTTCTATTTCTGTCCTTAATGTTTTGTAATGTTCAGATGTGGAGATACTTCACATCTTTAAATTTGTCTCAATGTATTTAAAGGTTTTGTAGGTATTATCAATGGTAATTATTTTACAAGTTCTTTCTCAGCATGCCATTTTTTCTGTATACAAATGTTATTGATTTGTGTGGATTCATTTTATATCCAGCGACTTTGCCTAACTCTCTTGTGTGTTCCAATAATCTGTTGTTGTATTTTGGTTCCACTATGGATAAGATCATATCTTCTGAGACAATTTGATTTCCTATTTTTCAATTTGTATACCACTGACTACTTTTCCTGTCTAATGGCTCTGACAGAATCTTCCAAAACTGTTAAATAGCAATGATGAGTGTAGGCATCCTTGTCTGGTTCTAGGATTTTTAAAATATTTATTTATTTGAAATCTAGAGTTACAGGGGGAGAGAGGGAGAGGGAGAGGGAGAGGGAGAGGGAGAGGGAGAGGGAGAGGGAGAGAGAGAGAGAGAGAGAGAGAGAGAGAGAGAGAGAGAGAGAGAGAGAGATGCCTTCCATCTGCTGGTTCACTCCCCAGATGGCCACAATAGATGGAGTTTGGCCAATCTGAACCAGGAGACTGGAGCTACTTACAGGTCTCCCATGTTGGTGAGGGGGGCAAAGGACTTGGGACATCTATTGTTTTCCCAGGCCATAGCAGAGAGTTTCATTGGAACTGGAGCAGCAGATACTTAAACCACTGCCTATATGAGATGCCCGCACTGCAGCTGGTGGCTTTACCTGCTATGCCACAGTGCTGGAACCTACTTCTGGATGTTAGAGGAAATGCTTTTGATTGTTTTGCATAGGTTGAGAAGCCTTGGGATTACTTTTACTTTAAAAGTTATTAGAATTCATTAGTGAAGCCATTTGATCCTGGGTTGTTGTTGTTGTTGTTGTTGTTGTTTTGGCAGTGTCTTTGTTGATGATTATTTATTTAGGTAATTTGTGTCTTCATGACTCAATTTGGTAAAGTGTATGTGTCCAGAAATCCATCCATTACTTCAAGATGCTCCAATTTATTGTTATACATCTGTTTGTAGTAATTCCTAGTGACTTTATTTCTGTGGTATCCATTGTAATACCTCATTTATCATCTGTGATTTTATTAAATTTGGTCTCAATTTTATGGTTGAGTAGAGCAAAATGATATACATTTTGATTTTTTTCAGAAAATGTTATTCATTACACAAATCTTTTGTATCTTTGTTTCAATTCAGTTTTTTCTAATGTTTATTATTATCTCCTCATTTTCAGTTTGGTTTGTTCTTGTTTTTCTGGACTATTGAGATGATCATAGATCATTTGTTTGATGGCTTTCAAATTTATTTAAGTAGGTAATAAAGTTTTCCCTTAACACAGCTTTTACCCTATCTCAAATTTTGATATATTGTAATCTTCATTTATTTTTAGAAATTGATTTCTCTTTTGGTTATTTCTAAGATCCACTGTTCATTCAGTGGTATAATATTTAGTTCCCTATATGTTTGCATTTTTTCTAAAGTCTCAGAAGTTTTTAATATACGGTTTTATTCCATTGGGTTCAGAAAGTATACATGGTACAATTTCATTTCTTTAAATTTCTTATGGTCTACCATATCATCTATCCTATATAAAGTTCCATGCATCAATGAAAAGAACATACTCTGAAGTTGTGGGGTGAAATGTTCTGTAGATATCAGTTATGTCCATTTGGTCAAAAGTGTAGATTATCTCTGTTGTTTATTTGTTACATTTAATCTACTTGATTTGCCCATTGATGAATGTGGATGTGGAAGTCCCCCATTACTACTGAGTGGAATCTGTATCCCTTTAGATCCATCCCCATTTGTTTTAAATGGCCAGATTCCCTATCATTGGGCACACACATTTACTATAATCACATATTCCTGTTTGTTGAGTAGATACATTAATCATTATGTAGTGCCTTTCTTTATTTCTTTTAACAGTTTCTGTGTTAAAGTATTTAATGTCTGATATCAGTATAACTATGTTCATTTTTTATTTCTGTTAGCATGGAATATCATTTACCATACTTTCACATTTAGTCTGCATTGTAGTTTATGAGGTGTGTTTCTTGTAGGTAGAAAATAGATGGGTCCTTTATTTAAATCATTCAGCCAGTCTATATCATTCAGTTGGAGGATTGATGCTTTCTACATTCAAGTTTATTAGTAATAAGCAATGACTTGGCCCTGTTTTTTTCCATGAATATTCCAATTATTTATTTTGGTTTTCCTTAGTAATTTTACTAGGAAATTTTCTGCTTTCACGTCCTTTCATGATGTACCTTTGTTTCTGTGTGTAGCACGTTATGAAATATTATTTGTAAGGCTGGATTTGTGGTGACAAATTCTTTCAATTTCTATTGGTTTTGGAGGTTCTTTATTTCACCATCAATTATACATCAGAACTTTTGTTGGGTATAGTATTATGGTTAGACTTTTGTTTTAGGACTTGACCTGCATCTCTCCACTCTCTCTGAACTTATAGCATCTCTGATGAGAAATCAGCTTGTCAATCTACCTTGACATCCTTTGATGGTAATCTGGCATTTTTCTCATGAACATTTTGGGATCTTTATCTGTTACTTTAGAAAGTTTGACTATAATGTGTCATGATGAGAAGCATATCTGGTCCGGTGTCTTTGGTGTTCTATGTGCTATCTATACTTCGATTTAAATATTTTTCTTCAAATCCATAAATTTGCTGCTATTATTTCATTGAATAGGCCTTTTAACCCATTTTGTCTTTTCATACCCTCAGGAATTCCTAAGACACATATGATTGATCATTTATTGGTATTCTGTAAATCTCAAACACTATTTTTCATTTTTTTTTCTTTCTTTCCTAAGAGGCATTTCAAAGATTTGTCCTCTAGCTAAGAAATATTTTCTTCTTTGTCACCAAGTCTGTTGTTAATGTTTTACATTGCTTTTATATTTGACATATTGAATACTTCATTTCTAATATTTCAGATTTATTTCTCAACAATATCTATTGCATGGTAAAAATTTTCATCCAGGTCATGTATGCATTTCTTTAATTGGATCAATTGCTTCTCCTGCTTGTAAGTAATCCTCTGAGCAACAATTTGACTTCTGAACATTTCTAGGTCATGGAATATGGAAAGTGCAGTCTGCTCTGGGCTAGGGGAAAATAGTATTTTAAAAAGTAGAGAAACTGCATTCTCAGAGGAGAGTTGGAGGGAAATCTTCAGTGGAGAGTCTGTTGAAGGAGGAGATACTGTGTATCTGTGTGCAACGTGCAGATCTACAGCTATGAGTGCACAGTTAGAGAAAGCACCAGCTTTGCAAAGCAAGGTGCAATCAGCCTGCAGAGACCCAGGCCACTGGCTATTTAACCAGAGGGGGAGCTTAGTGGCCTTCACTGTCTTTCAGTATGGTCTGGATCCCAAAGCAGAACAGGGTGCCTGATAACCACAGTGGGAAAAAGGGGCACGTTTTCTTCTGCTGATCCTCTCACAACAGTGCCCAGCAACTGGCTGAAAGAGGTTGGGCACCATTTTAACAATAAGAGAGTGAATGTACACGCAGCAATTGGTGCAGATAAAATACAATCTTGCCAGCAGAGGCACCCACAGCAGCGCTGGTCAACACAGCAGGCAATGGGCAGGGTGAAAGAGTCATTCCGACATCACTACTGGCTGCAGATATTCTTGCATGTTCCTGCATGGCACTCTGTGGGGAGAAGGCATGATTGTGAAGTGGGAAGGGCTGTGGCTGGTGGCCATTGTGCAAGCATGTGATCCAGGAATTTCACGAAAGTAAAATTTCACATTCCCCACTTTCTGTAGGGCTGGGAGAACTCAGGTGTCTGGGTACCCTGATAGGAGGTGCCCCAGTCTCTCAACATATCATAGGTTCTGAAGTTCAAACTGCCCAGGCAAAGCACCCACAGGCAGCTGGCTCTGAGAGCATCTCAGTTTCTCTGTGGAAGTGACAGACTAATGGAGCACTTGTATCCTCTGCACATCATGAATGTGGGAGCCCTGTGTGCTGAGATGGTGGGAAATCTGTGACTGCATAAGAGGTCACAGAATGTACCTGGGTTTCTTGGCAATTAATGTGTACAGCTTGATATGCCCAGAAGTGTTCTTGATTGCCTGGGATGGTCATTGAAGTGAGATTTGTGCTTACAGTGGGACTGAACAATTCCTTTGTGCAGTTCATGCAGAGTGCAAATGAGTATTTCACTGACTGAGGGCTAACATCTGGGCATTTGATCACCTTGTAAGAGAGGAGGTGAAGGTATGATTATGTCAACAAAGATAACCATACCTCCATTTTCTGTTAACAAGAGGATAATGTATTGTCCAGGATACTCCTACCACCCTGGAGCACTGACCAGAATTCTGGCCATATTCAGCACACAGCCCTGGATATATCACTGAAACACCCAACTAACTCCACTAACACACAGAGGCAGAGTTAAAAAAGAGATCAGAGGAAAAAACCAACATGGAACTCCAAAAATGCCCAGAAATAGATGCAGAAATTCAAGAAACAAGAATAAGGAAGATACGAGGACTCCCTCCACACCAAATAACACAACACTTGATTATTAGAATGTAAAGATGAAGAGATAGATGAAAAGACTGAAATGGAATCCAAAAGATTAATCATAGGATTACTCAGAAGCAATAAGGAGCAAATACACAAATTCAAGTAATCCATGCATAACATGATTGAAAAAATCTACCATTAAACTGAGATTTTGAAGAGAAATCTAAATGAAATATTAGAAATGAAGAGTTCAATGTGTCAAATAAAAACATGGTGGAAGCAACAGACTTAGTGAGGAAAAAGAAAGAATAGCCAATCTCGAAGACAAAACTTTAGAAATTTTTCAGTAAGACCAAAAAAAAGAAGAAATTAGAAAAATTAAAGTGTTGGAAATTTAAGTGATGTTGTCAAATGACCCAAAATATAGGTCTTAGGAGTTCCTGAAGTTATGGAAAGAGAAAGGATTAGAAGTTCTATTTAGTAATATAATTACAGAAAACATCCCTAGTTTGAGAAAGAAAAGGACATCCCAGTACAGCAAGCATATAGAACTCTTCATGGACATGACCAGAAAAGATCCTCACCACAACACATTATATTTAAATTATCAAGAGTAAAACATGAAGAAAAAAATCCTAAAATGTGCAGAAGAGAAATGACAGATTTCTCTAATTAGACTCACAGCTGATTTTTTCATCCAAAACACTATGGGCTAGGCAAGAATGAAGAGACTTAGTCCATGTACTAAGAGAAAAAAAAAACTGTGGACCCAGAATACTGTAGGCTGCAAAGCTCTCATTCATGAACAAAGATGAAATAAAGACCTTCTATAACAAATAGAAATTGAATTTGTCACTACTCTTCCAGTCTTGCAGATGCTTGAGGAAGTGCTGGTACATACAGAAACATAGAAAGATAGACATCATTATGAAGCAATGTGAAAGCAGAAAATCTATTTGCTGCCTACAAGAAACATACCTCACCAACAAAGATGCACATGGAGCAAAAGTGAAAGATTGGAAGAAGATATTACATCCTAGTAGAAACCAAAAAACAACAGGTGTAACCATCCTAATATCAGAAAAAAATAGACTTTAATACAAAAACTGTAAAAAGAGATAAAAAGGGCACTGTATAATGATTAAGGGATGAATCCAACAGGACAAAATGACTATAGTAAATGTATATGCGCCCAACACCAGGGTGCCTGGATACTTAAAATAAATATTAATGGATCTAAAGGGAGACATAGACTTCAATACAATTGTAATGCTGGACTTTGACAAAACATTTTCATCAATGATCAGGTAAACTAGACATGAATTCAGAAAACAAGCAACAGAACTAATCAACACTATCAGTTAAATGGACATGATATCTACAGAACTTGTCATTCCACATTTTATTCCAATTTCACTCCTTATCATGATTGACTACTAAAAATAGTAGGCTTGAGTAACTTTCCAAAAGTGGAGCCATGAAATGGAAACAAAGGACAGTTCCTGTAGAAAATATATGCTCTACCTAAGCTAAAGAGGTAGGAAGATGTAAATCTTAGGATATCTCTGTGAACAGAGTAATCAGGAAGTACCTTCTTAAAAAGGAGGAAAAGGATTTTAGTTTTTTTTTTTTTTTACTTTTTGACAGGCAGAGTGGACAGTGAGAGAGAGAGAGACAGAGAGAACGATCTTCCTTTTGCCATTGGTTCACCCTCCAATGGCCGCCACAGCCAGCGTGCAGCGGCCGGCACACCACGCTGATCCAAAGGCAGGAGCCAGGTGCTTCTCCTGGTCTCCCATGCGGGTGTAGGGCCCAAGCACTTGGGCCATCCTCCAATGCACTCCCGGGCCATAGCAGAGAGCTGGCCTGGAAGAGGGGCAACCGGGAAAGAACCCAGTGCCCCAACCAGGACTAGAACCTGGTGTGTTGGCACCACTAGGTGGAGGATTAGCCTGTTGAGCCACGGCGCTGGCCAGAGGAAAATGATTTTTATTTGTTGTGGAAGAAGGGCAAATAGTGAGAAAGGAGGGTGGGGATATGGGTGAAGGAATGAGAAAAGGGGAACTGTGTGTGTATGTGTGTGTGTGTACACCAGTCTTCCTGCAGATTCAGGTCACTGAGAATAAAGGGAAAGTTCAGATGATGCAGGTGCTTTTCTGTGCAGTTTAGGTCCTGTGCTACATACAGATTCACTCTGGATTGCTAAGTCATGGACACAATGATGGTTTAGTATGGACAAAGCAATTTCTGAAAGCACTGGAGAAGTAAAAGATGTAAAATTTTCACTATTAGTTTCTCCTTTTAGTGAAGAATAAAGAGTGATTCCTAGAGATCAGAAAAATAAAAATTCAAACACGTAAGGTATTTGCGTTGAGCTAACATTGTAGCACAATGGAATAAGCTGCCACTTGGGAAGCCATAATGCCATATCAGGGTGCTGGCTGAGTCTCTACAGCTCTGCTTCCTTTCCAGTTTCCTGCTAACACACCTTGGAAAGATGACTCAGGTCCTTATTGTCCACAAGGAAGACCATGATGGAGTACCAGGCACCTGGATTTTCTGTATCCCAGCTCTAGCCATTGCAGTATTTTGAAGGGTGAACCAATACATAGATATTATGTCTCTGATTATTTCCCCCTCTGTGTTGTAGATAGGTAAACAAACAAATAAACAAACAGCCAAGGAGGAGCACCCAGAGGCTCTGGGATTATTAGTTGTCTGTGAATCACAAAGAAAGGCTGTCCCAACATATCAAATTGAATAGCAATGAACAATGTACATAAGTATTAGAATCCTAGAAAATCAAAAGAAATCATAAAGCTCATGTCAAAGTCAAATTCAATGGCAAAACCTTGAAGATAATTTATTTTCCAAATGTTCTTATTCTCCCTCCATTCTTACTGGTAAAACATATTATCTCTTTATAATGAAATAGCATAGTCATTTACTTCTGAAATTGAAAAGATCTAAGACACTTGGTCCAATTAAACTTTTAAATTTTAAATTATTGTCTCAAGAAAATAACCTTTAGCCGGTGCCATGGCTTAACAGGCTAATCCTCCACCTTGTGGCACTGGCACACCGGGTTCTAGTCCCAGTTGGGGTGCTGGATTCTATCCCGGTTGCCACTCTTCCAGGCCAGCTCTCTACTATGGCCCAGGAAGGCAGTGGAGGATGGCCCAAGTCCTTGGGCCCTGCACCTGCATGGGAGACCAGGAGAAGCACCTGGCTCCTGGCTTCAGATCAGCGAGATGCGCCGGCTGCAGCGGCCATTGGAGGGTGAACCAACGGCAAAAAGGAAGATCTTCCTCTCTGTCTCTCTCTCTCTCTCACTATCCACTCTGCCTGTCAAAAAAAAAAAATGAAAACAAAAGTCCTTTGGGAGAAGTTACTACTAAGAAGAAAAAAAAAGAATATAACCTTTGAATTCCAAATGGTGTGTTATTTTGTTAGATATAAGGTATGTTTCTATGAATAATCTAATCACTTAAAGAAACGTCTCTGTGATATACAGCTTGTGTCATTGAGAAACAGTTTTCTTTTGTAGTTAAAGACAGGCTCTGGAGTTGAACTGGGTTTGACTTATATCTAAATACTGAGTAGCTGTGTGATCATAGGCAAATATTTAACCACTCCATGCATCCATTTTCTCATTCAGATTTGATAGTAATTGTAACTGCTTCATAGAGTTGATAGAATTAAGAATTGAAGCTAGAGAAATGAAATACAATGTATGCCATCAGTACATAACAGGCTTATTTATTTCGCTTGAATATGTAATATTCTGGAAGGTGCAATCTCAGGCAAGAGTTAGGGGAAAACTACAGTGGAAATTCCAAAGAAGGAAGAGGGATGCTATGCTCTACATGGAATGTGTGGACGCACAGAATGAGTATAGGAACAACACAGGACTCCAGTAGCCAAGAGTCTAAGTGCCAGTTTTGGACACTGAGGTGAGATCAGACTGCAGTAGTGCAAACAACTGGTGATATAGATTCTGGGAGAGCCTGGCGTTGGTCTGACCTGGAGCCCTGTAGGGAACAGGATATATGCCAACCTAGAGGGAAGATAAAGGCTCATTTGTCTCCCCAACCCCAATCATGATGCCTTACAATTAACTGAGAGAGAGAGGGCAGAATTTTGGGCACACAAACAGCTGCACCACCTTGTGTCCACAAGCCCAGCAACCAACTGCAAGGAGATGCATGAGTCTGGCTGGGAGGACTGACAGGGGCCTGAGTACCCATGTAGGACTGTGAGGTGCCCCAACATATTAAAAACTATGGGGCTCACTGCCTAGGAGGAGCACCCATAGGTAGCTGGCTCTGAGAGTGTCTCTGCCACTCTGTGGATGGGATGGACTGGTAGGGTAGAGTGGATCCTTGGCACTGCATGACCGTAGGATCCTTGCATGTTGGGACTGTGGAAACACTATGGTTGCATCCAAGTCACAGGTGTTACTGGGTCTCTGGGCAATCACTGTGGACGGCTCTACATAATCAGGACTCCCTGAATGCCTGGGGTGGGTCATTCTGGTGGGGTTCATGCTCACACTGATGATTGCATGGATCCTTTGTGTGGTTCTTATGGCAGCATGGATGAATATTTTACCCAGTGTGGTTAGCACCCAGGCATTGATTACCATGGAAGAAAGGAGGTGAAGATGAAAGTACTACACCAACACAGCTGATTAAAATATCCTGTTAAAAAAAAGATATACCATGCCCAACTTTGGTGTCACCCTTGATACTCCCCCAACACTGGCACACTAAATAGAGCTCCTACACACAGCCAGCACACATCTCTGGGTATTCACTGAAAGAACAGACACTCCTCCAAGCCACAGAGGAATGACCCAAAGATAAAAGCAGAGGGGAAAATACAAGTATCTCCAAAAATGCCTAAACATAAACACAGAAATTCAAAAATCAAGAATAAGGAATACAAAGTGATGCCCCTACAGAAACACAACTGTTCAATACTAGATTGTGAAGATGAAGAGATTGATGAGGGCTGGGAATGTAATTAAAAAGATTAATCATAGGGTTATTCAGAAGCAATCAGAGTTAAAGTGATGATTTAAAGGAATTAAATCACATTAATGAAATTTTTGCATAAAATTCAGATTTTAAAGGGAAACAAAATGAATTCTTAGAAATGAAGAATTCATTAGACTAAGTAAAAATGATGTGGAAAGCCTTAACAACTGAAATGATGAGGCAGCAGAATGAATATTTGAGTTAGCAAACAAATCTCTGGAATTTTTACAATCATACCAAAAAAAAAAAAAAAAAACAGAAGAAATTAGAACACTAAAAACAGTGTTTCAGATTTATGGGATACCATCAACCCAACATACATGTCTTAATAATTCCTGAAGATGTGGAAAGAAAGAATGGATGAGAAGTTCTATTTAGTGAAATAATCACAGAAAAATTACCCACTTCGGAGAAAGAAAGAGACAATCAGGTACAGGAAGCAAATAGAACTAACAGACATGAACAGAAAAATTCTTCCCCACACATATTGTAATTAAACTTCAACAATAAAACAAAGAAAATAGTCTAAGCATGAGAGAAATGCCAGGATATTTTTAGAGGATGTCTAATAAGTATCACAGCTGAATTCTCATCAGAAACTCAAAGGGTAGGAGAGAATGGTGAGGTATAGTCCACGTCTTCTCCTCCCCTCTCCAGAAACCTTTTATTTAAGGAAAAGGAACTTCATACATTTCATAATTACAACTTTAGAAACATGGCTATTCTTCCCACTGTACTGCCCTCCAACCCACTCTCCCACCCCTCTTCCTCCTCCCTCCCCTATTCCCACCATTATGTTTTTACTAAGATCTATTTTCTGTTATCTTTGTATACATATGATTAGCTCTATGTTAAGAAGTTCAAAAAATAGTATGAATGACAAAAAAAACATTTTTTTCAACAGTTAAGACAAGGACTATTCAAAATACAGTACAAGTTTTAAGAGAAAGAAACTATCAATCTGGAATACTGTATCTTGCAAAGCTCTCATTTATGAATGTAGGTGAAACAAAGACCTTCCATAACCATGAGAAACTGAAAGAACTTCTCACCATTCATGCAGCCTCACAAAAGATGCTACAAACAGAAACCCAAAATGATAGGACTATGAAAGAATGTGAAAGTAGAAAACCACCCAGTAAAAGTACAAAGCAAATTCAAAGTAAACAATATGAATATTTGCATTAGAAAAATGGGAGGGTCAATCCTTATTTATCAACAGAAACCTTTAATGTAAATAAAATAGATCAAAACAGAAATCAACAAAAACTACTGGGAATGAATGAAGACAACAACAACATACCAAAACATATGGGATACAGCAAAATTAGTGTTAACATAGAAATTTAGAGCAAATGCTGCCTACAGCAAGAAATTGGAAAGGCACCAAACAATGAGCTATCAATGCATCACAAGTACCTAGAACTACAAGAATAAACCAAACCAAAACTTAGAAGGAGAAAAGGAATAATTAAAATTATTAGAGAAGAAATAAACAAAATTGAAGCCAAATAAATGCATCATACATAAAAAAAATACAACATCCGTTCACGATGAAAACCTTAAGCAAATTGGGTATAGAAGGAATATTTCTCAACATATTCAAGACAATTTCTAACAAACCCACAGGCAGCATCTTATTGAATGGAGAATAATTGGAAGCATTTCACTAAGACTTGGAACCAGACAAGGATGCCCACTCACACCATTGCTCTTTAATATAGTCTTGAAATTTTTAGCCAGAGCCATTAGGCAAGAAAATGAAATAAAAAGTATACAAATTGGAAAAACGGAAGTGAAACTATCCGTATATGGAGATGATTTTATATATAGGTGATACTGTAGATTCCAGTGAGAGACTACTAGAATTCCTAAAAGCATTTGGTAAGGGAGGTGCTGTGGGAGAATGGTTAAAGTCTCTGCCTGCAGTGCTGCCATCCATATAGGCACTGGTTTGAGTTCTAGCTGCTCCACTTCTGATCCAGCTCTCTACTATGACCCAGAAAAGCAGTAGAAGATGGCCCAAGTCCTTGGGCCCCTGCACCAGTGTGGGAGATTTGGAAGAGGCTCCTGGCGCTGACTTCAGATCGGCATAGCTCTAGCCATGCAACCATCTGGGGAATAAACTAATGGATGAAAGACCTTTATCGTCCTCTCTAACTCTGCCTCTTTGTAACTCTTGACTTTCAAATAAATGAATAAATCTTTTTTAAAAAAAGAGTTTGGGGTGCTGATACCACTGGCTCATCCTCTGCCTGTGGTGCTGGCATTCACTATGGATGCCAGTTCTAGTTTCGGTAGCTCCTCTTCCACTCTAGCTTTTTTCTGTGGCCCTGGAGGGCAGTGGAGGATGGCCCAAGTGCTTGGGCTCCTACACCCACATGGTAGACCAGGAGGACACACCTGGCTTCTGGCTTTGGATCGGTACATCTCTGGCAGTAGAAGCCATTTGGAGAGTGAATCAATGGAAGGAAGATCTTTCTCTCTGTCTCTCTCTCTCACTGTCTGTAACTCTACCTGTCAAATAAAGAGTTTGGTAAAGTGGCAAAATATAAGCTCAACATAGAAATGTCAAAATCTTTTGTGTACACAGACAATGCCATGGCTGAGAAAGAACTTTTGAGAACAATCCTATTCACAATAGCTACAAAAGGAATTCAATACCTTGGAATAAATTTAACTAATGATGTCAAATATCTCTATGATGAAAATTACAAAATATTATAGTAATAGAAGAAGACATTTCAAAATGGAAAATTCTTCTATTTTCATGAATTAGAAGAAGCAATATCATCAAAATGTTCACACTACCAGAAGCAATTTAGTCTCAATGTGATTCCAATCAAAACACCAAGGACATTCTTCACAAATGTAGAAAAAATGATGCTGAAAATCATATGGAAGTATAGGAGACTCCAAATAGCTAAAGCAATCATATGCAACAAAAACAAAGCCAGAGGCATTTGTTTTCTTTTTTTTTCAGCTTTAATATTTTATTTAATTTTTAAAATATTTTATTTATTTGAAAGGCAGAGTTACAGAGAGGCAGAGAGAGAGATTCCATCCTCTGGTTCACTCCCCAATTGACTGCAATGACTGGAACTGTTCTGATCTGAAGCCAGGAGCCAGGAGCTCCATGCGGGTCTCCCGCAGGTGCAGGGGCCCAAGCACTTGGGCCATCGTCCACTGCTTTCCCAGACCACAGCAGGGAGCTGGATGGGAAGTGGAGTAGCCAGCCGGCACTGGAACGGGTGCCCTATGGGATGCTGGCGCTGCAGTGCCGGCCCCCCAAATATCTCTTAAGGAAACAAGTAAGAGGGGATGAAAAAAGCATTCCCTGCCCCCGTCTTCCGGCTGAGCCGGCAGCGCTGGGAGAGGAGGCCCTAGTTGCTGACTCGGCAGAGCCCCACAGCTGGGATCTAAAAGGCCCAGCACAGAACCCGGCGCCAGGGATGGGCAGGGTGGCGCGGGCACCTGGAGCCAGAGCGTGTGGCGGCAGGTCAAGTGCGAGCCCCGCTGGGAGGTGGCAGGGGTGCCCGGTGCGGCCTGGCCCTCGGTTTCTCCCCACAGCCTTCCCTCCAGGCTCTCTGAGGCCCCGTGAATGGAACAACGCTGTCTCCAAGTCCTCCCGTGACTGGAGGTTTATATCCTGTTAGCCTGGTCCATCTAGGAGGCAGAGGCCTCCAGTCTGCAAGCCCCAAGCTCCATCCCCTTAGGGGGCAGCGGCCTCAGTACCTGAGCAGCAGAGACTTGAACACCCCATGGGGACAGGGACATCCCAGGCGGTGGCCGCATACATGGGTGTCTCGAGCGCTGGGCCACCATGTGTGCCCCCACTTGGATCTGCTTGGGCTGCTCCCCTGGGAGCCCTGTGGGACATTTCCTGGTCACCTCTCATGGCCGTGGGAGTGTGGAGGAGACCCAGTTAGGGCTGAAGACGGCCCCTCTACTGGCCAGACGGGTGCTGGTCTTCAGGGATGAAGACACAGGAGCGGGGATCCCGCCCCGCCCCTAGTCTCAAAGGTGGAAGGCATGTGCGGCCCCTATGGCCCCCGCGGTGAGGCCTGTGTGCCTCCAGATGGGGCCATGCGCGGCCCCGAAGCCCCTTGCACCTTCTCTCACCAGCGTGTCAGCCGGGGCTCCCCGCGGTCATCACCCCATCTCCTGTGTTTATCTGGCATCTCGGCCATGGCCGTGGCTGATGGTGACCCAGCTCTGACACACTTGTACCTGCACATAACGGACAAGACCCCACAGACAGTGGGCGCTCAGCTTAATGGTTAAGACACCTGCTTTTCTTTCTCCTCCTGAAGATTTGTATATTTATTTGAAAGGCACAGCTGCGCAGAGAGAGGGCCAGAGAGAGAGAGGTCTTCAATCTGCTGGTTCACTCCCCAAATGGTGGCAATGGCCGGGGCTGGGCCAGGCCAAAGCCAGGAGCCAGGAGCTCCGTTCAGGTCTCCCATGTGGCTGGCAGGGCCCCAGCACTTGGGCCGTCCTCCACTGCCTTCCCAGGCACATTAGCAGGGGGCTGGAATAGAAATGGAGCAGCCAGGATGTGAACTGGTGGTGTGACAGGTGGCAGCTTCACCTGCTGTGCCGCCGTGCTGGCCCTAACACCTGCTAGGACATCTGCATTCCAGGTCCCAATCCTAGGTAACCCCTGACTCAGCTCCTGGCCAATGCTCACCCTGGGTCCCTCTGACTGCAGCCCGAGCCGATGCCCACCCTGGGTCCCCCGACTCAGCTCCCGGCCAACGTCCACACAGTGTCCCCCTGACTGCAGCACCCAGCCAACGCCCACCCTAGTTCCCTGCCACCCGCGGGGGAGCCCATGCCGAGCTCTGAGCTTCGGCTCCCTCAGCCTTCCTAGGCACCTGGGGGTAACCCAGTGGATTCGAGCTCTGCTTCTCATGCTGAGCATGAGCTAAAGAGAACACAAAACTCCAAGAACCAAGGCTGCAGGCCCAACGCAGAGGATTCCACTTAGATTCCCACGGGCCTGAGCAGCCTGATTCTGTCCAGGCCTTAGCCCCCAGGGTTTAGTGCGCATTTGTGACTCCCAGCCTGCGCGGGGTCGCAGTGCTCTGCCCCCAGCAGAGAGGCGCTTGGGCCCAGCGCTAAGTGCTCTCTGTTCTTGTTTTGTCTGAAGCCGCTCGGCTGGATCCTGCCTGGCCATGCCACACTCCTCTGCCTGGACGTTCTGGCTGACGCCACAGGCCGCTCCAGAAAGACACGGGGATGGAGTCACTGGGCAGCGCGGCAGCGGCTGACCCGGCTTGTAAGTTTCCCCGTGCCAGGCTTGGCTCTGCTGGGGCTGGGCCCACAGATCCCAGAGGCCCTGATGGGAATGGGGCTGCCAGGCTCAGGGGCCTGCGGGGGAGGGCCCGCGGGGGCGTGGCTGCGCATGCTGGAGCCAGTCACTCAGCCTGTCTGTGCTCCCCCCCCACCATGCTCAGCTGTGAATCACAGGAAGTGAGCTTGTAAGGGTCATAGAGGTGATGCAGGGCTGGCACTCAGGGCTGCTCCCCCAGCCCACAGGCCGCACCCCTGGCTCACAGGCCATGCCCCGGCCCATAGGCCACGCCCCTAGCCAGAAGGCCGCGCCCACAGGGCACTCCCCCACCTGCAGGTCACACCCCTGGCCCGCGGACCACGCCCCCTGCCCACAGGCCGCTCTCCTGTCCCACAGTGGAGCACTTGGGTCCAGTCCCCAGCTCTCACTGCTGTCCCCAGCTCTCTGCCGGTCCACACCCTGTGAGGCGGCGGTGACAGCTCAAGTGCCAGGGCCCCTGCCACCCGCACGGGAGACCCGGATGGAGCTCCAGGCTCCCGGCCTCTGCCTGGCCCAGCCCTGGCTGCTGGCACTCAGAGTGAACCAGTGCATGGAAGACCCCGCTGTCACTCTGCCCTTCAAAAAGATAAGGTAGATAAGTAAATGAATAAAACTTTAGGATGTTTAAATCCAAATCCGTGGACTTAGAACGTGCCTGGGCCTCCTTTAATCAGCCGAGGGCCCAAGAGAGAAAGGCTCGACTCCCGGGGGGGGCTGCAGGCAGCGTCTCCCTGGGCCTTCACACCCACACCCATGCCCACGACAGCCCTCCCCCACAGGGCGAGGACAGTGCATGCTGGGAAAGTGTGCTTGGGCTGCAGGCCGTTTTGCACCCAAATAATCTTTAATACATTTTCAAGACTTGAGCAGCCGCGACAGGGAACCCCACTGCTGCTTCAGTCCCCAGATGGCCACAGCAATGCCCACAGGGGAGCCCTCCCTGCTGCCCACCAGGACTCGCCCCAGGCTCATGGTGTGGGTGCGGCTGCCCCAAGGAGGGGGCCCCGTGGCAGCTCTTGCCTCGGGAAGGCGCGCAGGCAGCGTCCATCCGCAGTCACTCAGCATCGAGTTCAGGCCCCCAATTCTCATCGGAATTAGGGGTTTGAGACTCTGGTTGGATAATCCTGGGCTAGAATTCCTCTCCTGCCTGGGACGATGAAACCAGAGTTACCACTCCCAGGCGGGCAGCTCTATGCAGATGGAAGCAACCCCCTGCATCCCACAGCTTTGAAGCCTGGGGGGCAGACGCCTTGGGTTTGACTTTTCAGGGCGGGTCCCTTTGGTGTGAGGCTTGGGGGTGACCCTCTGGCTCCAATCTGTCCTCATGGCCACATGGCCACGCTGAGGGGTCAATGCCTCCCGGGCGGGGACCAGCCCTCCTTGTCACAGTCACTGCTGGGCCCTCCGTTGGCCCCAACAAGGAGAGGAGCCACGCCGGTGTCACACAAAGCCAGTGCCCCAAGCCCAGCCCACTTCCAGCTGAGCCCCGTCTGAGAGGGGGGGGGGCTCTATCTCCTGCCTGTCTCCGCCAGGCAAGGTCTGGGACTCAGGTGCCCACCCGGCAGGATGGTAACCTCCCTGCCGGGCCACTCCTGAGTCCACAGTGCTGAGCACACGCACAGAACGGTGACCTGACCATCTTCTGCCAGGACGCACCTCTTACATTTTTCTACGTATTCATTTGAACGGGAGACATAAAGTCAGAGACAGAGACCCCCGCCTGCTGGGTCAGTCCCCAGACACCCGCGATGGCCAGGGCCAGGCCAGGCTGAAGCCGGGAGCCATGAGCTCCATCGGGTCCCCCAGGTGGTGCAGGGGCCCAGGGTGCGCACCCGCGGGGGCTGGCTGGACATAGAGCCGGGACCCGCGGCGCCTTCACAGCTGCAGCCAGTGCCCACCCCGCTGCCCGGAAGGCGCGAAGGGATGGCCACGGCTGCCCCGCCCCAGTCCGGGGCAGTGAGGGGAGCGCGAGGGGCCACGGGTCCTGTCGGCCTCTCCCTAGCCCCTTCCGGCACACTGAACTTCAGCAGAGCCCACCGGAAGTGCAGGTCCCTGGTGGCCCCGGAGATCAGCATCTCGCAGGACCCAAGCGAGGGCTCCCTGTTGTCCAACGACTTCCTGGACACGCCGGACGACCTGGACATGAACGTGGATGACATTGAGGCCCCCGATGAGACGGACTCTCTCGAGTTCCTGGGCGACAGCAACGAACTGGAGTGGGAAGGTAAGGGCCAGGGGCTGTCCCGGTCTCTGCTCAAGGCGCGGGGGTACGGGGGCCACGGGGGCACGGAATAGCGCGGGTTCACGCACACCTACACCTGTCGCCACCGCGCGGGTCTTCCCTGATATCCTCGAAGGGGACCGCAGCACGCGGCCTGCCTGGCGTTTCGAGCGCTTGCTCTGGGCGCTGGGGACACGGGGGGACATGGCGGGGATGTGGTGGGAGGGGACATGGCCCCGCCCACGGGCGTGGGCAGCCACCACACGGAGGGCGGGACAGAGTGGGGGCGCAGGAAGACCCGGCCCGCTGTCCACACTGCCTGGGGGGCTGAATCTGGGGCCAGGGTAACCGGGTGGGGTCCTTGGAATGGGTGCCCGGCACAGGCCTGGAGGGTGGCGAGGGGTGGAGGGGCTGGGCAGAGGCTAGGGGAGAGGGAGGCAGGCGCAGGTCTCACAGCCCCAGTGGCCACAGCGAGGGCTCTGGCGAGAGAAGCGGAGCAGCATTGGCCAGGTCTGATGTTCACGAATGTGGGGCAATCCTGCGGACATGGCCAGGGAGGGCAGGTGGGGGCGGGGCCCAGGGAGAAGTGGGCGGGTGGGAGCGGGGCCCAGGGAGGAGTGGGCGGGAGGGGGCCCAGAGAGGAAGCAGGAGGGACTTCACTCCAGGATTTCGGAGAGCAGTACACAGATCCGCTCTGGCGATCACACTCTTCCTAGGTTTTCATTTGCTTTTCTTCTGATTTATTTGAAACACAGAGTCAGAGAGAGAGAGAGCGAGCACTCTCCCATCCGCTGGGTCCCTCCCCACATGGCCACCAGGGCCAGCGCTGGGCCAGGCTGGAGCCAGGAGCAGGAGCTCCATCCGGGTTTTCCACGCAGGTGCAGGGCCCCAGCACTTGAGGTCTCACTGCTGCCCCTAGGGTGCGCATGCGCAGGGAGCTGCCGCCTCCCCCCCCCCCCAAGTCTGATCCGGGATGCCCCTGTCTCAATCCCCACACCACACACGGGTCCCGACTTCCCCGCTGGACGCTGCCCACGGCAGAGCGAGGACGGCACCAGGAGCTCAGCAGCAGAGCTGAGCCCGAGAGCCGGAGGGGGGGAGCGCTGTGTGCGGGACCCCAGGGCAGGGCAGGCCAGGAGGGCGCCCACTTCTCCCATCAGATCCTGGGTCCCTCCCCAGCTCTGCAGGGGTGGCCCAGGTGCTCCTGGCCAGCAAGGGGAGACCCGGATGGTGCTGCCGCCCCAGCATGGCAGGCCTGGGGAGTGACCGGAAGGGAGCTGGGTCTGACTCCCATGGCACAGCTGTGGACCCGTTCCCCCGCTGCTGTCAGCAAATTGGCTCTGCGGAGGGGTGGGGGACACGAAGCAGCCCACCATTACCCCCTCCCGGCCCCCCTGCTGTTTGCGTCAGGAAGTGTTAGGAGTCAAATGTCTGGAAAGTGCAATCACGGAAGGCTTTCTGGAGGAGGTGGCACTTGAGCCAGGTCCTGTCAGGGCACAAGCAGCGCCAGGGCGGGAGAATGAAGGCAGCCATGAGAGGCTGGCGTGTCCAGCCCAGGGGTGCTGCTTCCAGATGACACCCCGGTGGCCCCCGCCAAGAACAGGCCTAGGGACAGCGCGGACCTGTTGGGGATGGCGCGGCAGAGGACGGCGCGGCAGCCAACGGGCGCCTGTGGTACAGGTCATCATCGGGGAGCAGGAGTCCCGCATTGACCTGCAGGTGATCCGGCTGCACAAGAAGGTGGTCACACAGGAGGTGAGGCCCCAGATACCTGTGCCCACCCACGGTGAGGCTCCCCTGGGAACACATGGTCACCCCGATGGTCAGAACCCTGTACCCGTGTTCACCCTGGAGGTTGCCACCCCCACACCCATGGTCACCCACGGAGGTCGGACCACCCCCATACCCGTGGTCACCCACGGAGGTCGGCCCCCACCCCATACCCGTGGTCACCTGGAGGTCGCCCCCCCCGTACCCATGCTCACCCCGGAGGTCGCCCCCCTCCGTACTCATGGTCATCCCAGAGGTCGGATCCCCCTCCCCAACCAGGGGTCACCCCGGAGGTCAGAGCCCCATACCCGTGGTCACCCCGGAGGTCGGACCCCGTACCCGTGCTCACCCCAGAGGGCGGCCCCCTGTACCCGTGCTCACCCTGGAGGTTGGACCCCCATACCCGTGTTCACCCCAGAGGTCGGACCACCCCACCTGTACCCGTGGTCACCTCGGAGATCAGACCCCCATACCCGTGGTCACCCCGGAGGTCGGACCCCGTACCCGTACTCACCCCAGAGGGCGGCCCCCCGTACCTGTGCTCACTCTGGAGGTCGCCCCCCACACACCAATTGTCCCCTCCGTGCCCCACCGCGGGCAGAGGGTGGAGCCTGCGTGGCTCGGATCGGTTACTATGGCCAGGGCCTCAACGCCATCATCGTCTTAGCCACTGCTTTCTCCCCACAGCACCTGTGAGGACCACCACTACATCATGGAGAACCTGTCCTGAGAGTGGGGCGGGGCCGGCGAGGCGGGGGGCGGGGCAGGGGCGGAGCAGGTGGGGGCGGGGTGGGGTAGGCAGAGCTGGTGGGCCAGGGGCGGGGTGGGGGGGAGCTAGGCCACAGGGCAGGGGGCCTGGGCGGGGCAGGCGGAGCCGGTGGGGCGGGGACGGCACAGGGCGGGTGGAGGGGCGTGTGTGGGGCCAGGGCGGGCGGGGCGGGGCGAGGCCGGGCGCGAGGCCCCGCCCACCCAGGCTTTCCCACCAAGGCGCAGGGGCCCAAGCACCCAGGCAATCCTCCACTGCTCTCCAAGGCCACAGCAGAGCTGGATCAGAAATGGAGTGGCCAGAACTGGAACCCTCACCGACGTGGGATGCGGCCCTACAGGCGCCCGGCACCGTTGACTCTTTAATCAAACCTCCGCTTGCCCTGCGCTCTGCTCTGGGCCCGGGTTCAGTCCCGGCGCTGTTAGAACCCCGGGCCCTGAGCGCTGCCCAGGTTGGTGGATTCCGCCCCTCGAGGGCTTCAGGCAGCGGAGTGGAGGCCTCCCACCTCCCCCGCCAGGAGACGCTCGCGGTCTCCCGGGGAACGCGCGACGCGGGGCGGGCGACGCCCTGGGCCAGGGTCCTCGCTCTGCCAGGCCAGGCCACTGGACCACAGCCTCCGCGGGTGGAAAATGTGCGGGGGGGGGGGGAGGGCGGGGCGCTGCCTCTGCCCTTCTCCCCTTCCTCTCCCACCCACTTCGTCCGCTTCCCGCCCCGGCCCTGCCTCCCTAGGCCCGCAAAACCCTGGGGTAGTCCAGCACAGTGACCACGAGGCTCGGAGGCAAATGACAGCGGGTGGCAAAGCCTCCGCAAGGAGTCCCAAAAGCACCGCGTCTCCGCTGTCCCGCGGCTTTTCCTCGAGGGGCCGGGTGCGGGGCCAGGTATGGGGCCAGGTGCGGGCCAGGCGCCTCCTCCCTCCCCGGCCTCCGCTGCCTCCTGGGCCCCTGGGTGGGCTCTGGATCTCGCGTGGGAGTCCCCGGGCCCGAGGGAGGAGGCGCCGGTCCTGGGGGAGATGCGACGCAGGGTGGGAACTGCAGCAGGGGGCGCCCTCCGGCACCCAGCCGCCCTCCCCCAGCTCCGTGGCCGCCCCAGATCCCGCGGGGTCCCCCGAGGTCCTGCCCTGCAGGCCGGGCGCACCCTTGGCACCCCATGCGTGCACAGCAGCCCCAGCGCCCACAGCCCCGGACCCTGGCCCCTCCTCCCTGCACGGAGGGCGCCCCCTCCCCCGGCCGCATCCCGGCCCTCAGCCTCCAGGAAGGGACCTTGGTAGGTGGTGGGAGGGATCCAGCTGCTCCGCGGGCCCTGCGTGGCAGGCCTGGCACAGGAGCTGGCGAGCAGGCGGCGGGGCTGGGAGCAGCCTCTCCTTCCGAGGGCAGGGGTGGGGGACTGCTCCCAATCAGAGCCTTGGCCGCCCCTGCAGCCCGGTGATGTGCGTGGCCACTCGCTGGCCGCCAGACTCCCGACGCAGCTGCCCTCTCCATCTTTCCCTCTCCCCCTCCAGCTCCGAGGGTCCCAGGCCATGGGGCCCGGGCAGGTGTAGGGTCGGCCTTGCCCTGTGCCAGCATGGAGGTGCTGGGAGCCCTGGGGGCCAGTAAGGCCGGAGAGGCCGCGGTGAAGTGGCAGCTGTGCTAGGACATGACGGCCAAGATGTGGTGGATGGTGAGTGGGCGCCAGGCCCACGTGGGCCAGTGTGGTGGTCCTGGAGCCATGTGGCCGGTTCGGCGGACCCCTGTGTGCCCAGGGGCGGTCTGTGGGCAGGCAACCCAGGGGGGCTCCAGGCAGGGCCGGGGGTGGCCGCGAAGGGCAGGGCTGGGGCAGCTCTGCTAGCTTGGGTGCCCTTCTGGAAGCTTCTAGGGGGCCAGGCCGCAGCCCTCCGGGCTGTGACCCTGCCGTGGGGGAGGGAGAGAGTCTGGGCCGTGCTGGGGGCCGTGGTGCCGGGCTGGGGCCTGGGAGGGGCCCGGGCCGTCCACCTGGGGACTTGGAGCCTGCGGCTGGGTGCCCGGTCTCGTACCCCTACAGGAAGCGGCCTGGGTCTCAAGGCCCTGGCTCTGGGGTCCTGTCCCCTACAGCCGCCATGCGGGGGTGTGGGTCCCCAGTCCCCAGTGCCGAGTTCTGGGCTCAGCTTCAGCTCTGGGTCTCCCCTTGGCCTGCATTTATCATGTGCCTACTGTATCACGGCCCCGTCTCTGGTGCTTAAGAGAAGGGCAGGTGGGGGCAACGGAGGGGGGGGGAGGGTGGCAGGGCCCGCGTGGTCCTGGGCGGCCGCAGAGCCAAGACCCGGCAGCTGGCAAAATGGGCAAAGAGAAAAGGGGGCAGAGGGCAGGGCTGCAGCAAAGGCCCTGGGGCAGCAGGGAGCCAGGAGGCTGGTGCAGCTGGAGCTGAGCGTGGGGGGGGGGAGGCACAGCAGAGGCCCAGGATCCCGTTCAGGGGGGTTATCCACCCCCCTCCAGTCCGCAGCGCAGGTCAGCGGGTGGGCGATTCCTGCAGAGGTGCGGCCTAGGGGCACCTAGCTGCCTGCCCCTCCCCAGCCCTTGGCAGCCCTGGAGCTGCGTCACCCCCCCCCACCAGGGCCCCCACACAGCGCGGCTGCCCTGGGTCCTGGGAGGGGGCCACGTGCCCACCAGGGCCACGCCAGCCTCGCTGTGCAGGGCTGAGGTCCCCGTCTCGGGAGGCATCAGAGCCCAGAGGGGCCGCAGCGTCTACAGGAGCAGCGTGTACACTGGGCCGGCCAGGATCCAAGCAGGGAAACAGGACCCGTAGGCGGCATGGCCGCAAGAGCCACTTCCGTGGCTTTGTCCCTTCCTTGGGGGGATTCCAAGGAAGAGGCGAGAGCGAGGATGTGCGGGGCCAACGACAGGCACCGGCTGCCACTAGCCTCGGTCTCCCCTGCCCCCCGCGAGGCTGCTGCCCAGGCCGGAACTGCGGGCTGGGCACGCGGTGGCGGCGGTGGTCGGACCCCGGGAGGCTCTGCCGTGAACCAGCAACCAGGCCGGGGGCTCGTGGGCATGGGGCCGGCGCTGAGGAGGGGGTGCTGGCGGAAGGTCTGGGGTCTGGGGGCCGAGGGCGAGGTTGTGCAAAGGCCAGGGGTGGGAAGGAGCTGTGGGGGATGGGAGGGGCCCTAGGGAGCCACGGTGAGGTTTAGGCGGGCAGGCGCCCCCCCATGCCTATCTGAGTGCCACCCACCGCCTCCCCTGCTGTGTGCTGGCACTGGGGTGGGGGTCAGGGAGCTCCATCTTCTGGCTCTCGGCCACCGTCCACTGTGCCCACATCTGAGGCTCCGAGGAGCCAGCCAGCCTGCTGCAAACTACGGAATGTGCCCCGGGGCCGGGCCAGACAGGGGGTACAGGGCCATGGGCGCCTCCTCACCCCCGCCCAGGACGCTTCGAAGATGGGGCACAATCAACTTTTAAGCAATAAAACTCAATGTATGTGGATGACACCATTATATGGTGAGATAATCCACTCTAACCCCAAGCCAAATACAACCAGTAAGTGAATTTAGCAAGACTACCAGGTAGACAATCATTATAAGTCACAGCAAACAAACAGAAAACATTAAAGGACAAAAGGCAAACTAGCAAACACATATCTACAAGAGGAATTTAAATTATGTAATATCTTTAAACATTATTCAGACACATATTAAACACACATGCGCGCACACAAAGGGCACAACAGAGAAATGACTCCAGAACATGGAGATAGCAAAGACCCAGAAGTCAATGAGGTGCCAGTAAGTCAGGAAATTCTATCTCACTTGAGTGCGGCTTCAGATCACCAGGGCTGTGCAGGAACAAGGAGGTGACCCTGCCACTGGGGAATCCAGCAGTAGAGGTGGCGGCTGCAGACCCCAGCCCAGCTCCTCACTTCCCTCACCTGGCAACAGTCCCCCAAGCCCACAATGCCAGGGAGCCTACTGATTGGCTACTGCTTTATGACATCATCTATGCCCACCCACTTTGCAAACTGTCCAACCAGACACCCTCGGGGGAGGGGCAACCAAGTAATCTCATGAGATTGTCATGTACAGTCTCTTCCAGGCTGCACTGGGCAAAGTGTCTGTGTGGTGGCTCAGCTTTCTCCCCTCTGCAAAGAGGGAGCCAGAGACTTGAGAAGCAGGAAGTGCGGAGAGCTTAGGGCCCGGTGTCTGAGAAGGGGGAGGTGGAATGGGTGGATTCTGCTAGAACTGACTGTCCTAGTCCCTCAACTTGGACTTCCCCATGGTGAGCTCCTGAATCTGCATACTCCACCAGGCGAGGGCTGGGCTGGCTCTGGAATATGGGCGGCAAGCCCTGTCCCTGCACAGCGACTTAATCCACCTTGGAGGCAACAGGTGATGGCCTAAGTATGTGGGTTTCTACCACTCATGTGGGAGACCTGCATGGATTTCCTTCCCTCAACTTGGCTGAGCCCTGGCTTTGCAGACATTTGGGGAATGACCCAGTAAATGGAATCTCTCTCCTTGTTCTCTGTCACTCTGCCTTTCAAAAAATAAATCTTTAAAAAGTCTAGGAAGAATTTTCTCACCAACCAACCATCTCTTGTCCAATAGCAATGGCTGGAAGTATGTTCTGAATGAGACATTAACAGACAAATGGCCATCAAGGCCAGGGGTACATGGCAGGGCTGCTTGTGGTGGACAGTTCTATAACGTTTTAGGAGGAATGCTCCCTCTGACTAAACACTCAGGTATGCTCTGCACCCTTCCCTCCCTGCCCTTGCAGTAGCCTTCAGTAATGGCTCAATGCCCCTGCACCAGGATACTGTTTCCAAACTGTCTGTGGCCACAGAGAAGAGGTGGCCTGGGGAGTGGTCAGAGGAGAGAGGAAAGGCTGGGGACCTCAGGGACCCCATTCCCTGGCCTGGAGTCCCTGATCCTATGTCACAGGTCTGCAGCAGAGCATGCCTGTCACCTCCCTCAGCCTGTGACATCTCTATTAACATTGCCCTTGACTATGTTAGACTTGGGGATCACAATGGACTGTCCACTATCTCAAGTCAAACTCCTAGGTTTGATACAAAGTCAACTCCTCAGTGCATCCCTCCCAGGCCATGAGGTTGGGAAGAAAGCTCCCAGCTGGTCAGAGGCTTCTGACCTGACCTGTGTTTGGTGGGGGGTGGCCTGTCCCCATCTGTGAGTGGGACCTGTTTTCTCAGCTGCAGCTCTACCAGCCCAATCCTTGGTGTCTGGAAGAATTCACCAATGAAGCTTCTGCAGTGTGTGTGTGTGTATGTGTGTGTGTGTGTGTGTGTATGGTGGGGGAGGGTGGTCAGGTGGCTGCTGGGTGAGCTCTGTGCTTGCTCTGCCTTCTTCTCCAAGGACTCATCCAGGATGGAGCACTTCTCCATGGGCCCCTCAGACTTTTTCTTTTTTAAAGGATTTCATTCATTTTCTGAGAGGTAGAGGCACAGACAGAGGGAGAGGCAGAGAAGGAGATCTTCCATCTGCTGGTTTACTCCCCAAATAGCTACAATGGCTAGAGCTGTGCCCATCCAAAGCTAGGAGCCAGGAGCTTCATCCAGGCCTCTCATGTGGGTGCTGGGGCCCAAGCACTTGGGCCATCTTCCACTGTTTTCCCAGGCTATAGCAGAGAGATGCATAGGATGAGGGGCAGCTGGGACTTGGACTGGCACCCATATGCAATGCTGGTGCCACAGATGGAGAGTTAGCCTACTATGCCACAGTGCCAGCCCCCTAACTTTTTCTTTATGGGTGGTGAGGGTATGAATAGCATAAGGCTTCAGGCTCTGCCTGTGTGCTAAGGGAAGGTAACCATAGAGGGCCAAAGGATCTACACCCTAGAATCCCAAGGTTCTGTGCCTGTTCCTATCTCTGCTTCTTCTCAGGTAGTTTTATTCTCTTTCTGGTTGTGAAACATGTGTCTGTCATCTAGAAATTGTGAGTCCTGCATTAGCTGCACACACACTTTTATATCTAGGGCTGGCTGGTTCAGGTGTTTTGCATTCTTCTGCTGTCTCCATGCTGCCTCATGGAGTGCTGGCCTGTGGTCATTACAACTTTTGACTACTGGGGTCTCACCCACAATATTAGATAAGTACATCTCTAAATCCATTTAAAATAATTTCTGTGTTTAGAAATGAAGAGGTTGCCATTACTGATTTGACTACATGCCTGTTTAAATGACTAACTCTGGGGCCAGTGCTGTGTCTTCAGTGGGTTAAAGCCCCAGCCTGCAGTGCTGGCATCCCATATGGGTGCCAGTTCCAGTCTAGGCTACTCCTCTTCTGATCCAGCTCTCTGCTAAGTCCTGAGTAAGCAGTAGAAGATGGACCAACTCCTTGGTTCCTGCACCCATGTGGGAGGCCCAGAAGAAGCTCCTGGCTCCTGACTTTGAATGAGCTCAGCTCTGGCTGTTGCAGTAATTTGGGGAGTGAGCCAGCAGAATGGAAGACCTCTCTCGCCTATCCCTCTCCCTCTACTTCTCTCTTTCAACTAAGTAAAATAAATGCTTAAAAATGACTAACTCCATCTTGACTTAATTACTGATTTCCTGGTTGGAAGTTAATATATAATTTTCAAACTAATACTTTTTCTTCAATGCTAAAACACTGCTGCCTGATTTGTGCATAAAACTCCCTTGAGTGACCTTCCCAGTTCTCTACTTCTTTACCAAGGCATCCCTGACACCAGCACTTCTGGCATTTGGATTACAACAGGTCTGTAAATTGTTCAAGATTTTTTACACCATTTATTAAGCTTAATAGTTTATTGTAATAATTCTTATTAGTATAGATTTTTAGAAAGCTTTTATTTAATAAATATAAATTTCATAGTTACAACTTCTGTAATTTAACAATTCCCTCCATTCCCACCTTCCCACTCCCAAACTGTCCCACCTTCTACTCCCTCTCCCAACCCATTCTTCATTAAGATTCATTTTAAATTATCTTTACATACAAAATGTCAACTATATGCTAAGTAAAGACTTCAACAGTTTGCACCCACACAGACACACAAAGTATAAAGTCCTGTTTGAAGACAAGTCTTACCGTTAATTGCAGTAGGTTAAGCATGTGTTGTTGGCATTCCATATCAGAGTACAGTTGGAGTCCCAGCTACTCCACTTCTAATCCAGCTCCCTGTTAGTGTGCCTGAGAAGGCGGAGGAAGAGGTTTCAACTGCTAGAGCCACTACCACTCATGTGAGAGATTCAGCTGGAATTCTGGTCCCCAGCTTCATCCTGACCAGACCTAGCTATTCTGGCCATTTTGGGAGTGAAACAGTAAATGGAATTTCTGTGTCTTCTCCCTCCCAACTGCCAGTATAATTGTTGTTCACATAAATAAATAGATTTTTAAAAAATATTTTGAATTCTATGTACCATTTTTGCATAATATGCATTTTCCATGACATTTTGGAGAACTGTTTACATGTATGTATTTCAAAATTTGTTGTATAAAGAAAAGATCCTTTAATTCAATTCTCCACAAGTTTTTGAAAACCTCTCATATTTGCATTTATTTCTATTTTCTATAAATAATATACATTTGCATTTCTTGCAAAACATTGATTGTATTTTCTTCCTCACTTTGTCCCCAATGATATCACTCTAGTTTGATTTTCATTTCTTATCTGCACAACTGTATTCTGTCTGGCAATTTTTTCTCATCTCAGTCTATCCTATGTGAAGTGATCAGATCGAACTTCTTGGAGAACAGTTTTT
The DNA here is from genome assembly GCF_033115175.1 of Lepus europaeus. Taxonomy (NCBI): domain Eukaryota; kingdom Metazoa; phylum Chordata; class Mammalia; order Lagomorpha; family Leporidae; genus Lepus; species Lepus europaeus. Next base: position 21,116,921 of record NC_084851.1, on the reverse strand, counting down.
ACGTTGTTACTCTCTTGTACAAAAGTGGTTAAGAAAATAAATATTCATATTTCATGAAGAATAAAATACAAAATCTTTAGTCAGATGATTATGGATATCATAAATCCAATGGCCTGTTAACATTTTTTTGAAAAGCAGAGTGGACAGTGATAGAGAGACAGAGAGGTCTTCCTTTTCCATTGGTTCACCCCCTAGTGGCTGCTGGGGCCAGCGCACCACGCTGATATGAAGCCAGGAGCCAGGTGCTTCTCCTGGTCATCCATGTGGGTGCAGGGCCCAAGGAATTGGGCCATCCTCCACTGCACTCCCAGGCCACAGCAGAGAGCTGGCCTGGAAGAGGGGCAGCTGGGACAGAATCCGGCACCCCAACCAGGACTAGAACCCAGAGTGCTGGCACCACAGGTGGAGGATTAGCCTATTATTTATTTGAAAGGCAGAGTGACAGGGAGGGAACTAAAAGGAAGGAAGGAGGGAGGAAAGGAAGGGGAGGAAGAGAGGTAGAGGAAAAGGAGAAAGAGAGTGCACACAAGTTGGGTTTGGGGGTGGTTCATCTGATGATTCACTCACTGAATGCCCAGAACAGGTGGGGTTGGGTCAGGCTGAAGTAAGGAACCAGGAATTCCATCCAGATCTCCCACATGGTTATTAGAGACCTAAGTACTTGGGCCATCATCTGGTAGCACCCATGCACATTAATAGGAATCTGAGTCAGAAGCAGAAGCAGGGTTCAGTCCCAGGCATTCTGATATGTGTTGTAGGCACCCCAAATGGTAGCTTAACCCACTGCACCATAATGCTATCACTGGAAGTTTATTTGAAATTTCTTTGATATTTTATGTTTCTCTGGCATTTTGAATTGTTTTACCTAGCTAGTACTCTGATACAGCAGGTTAATCTGTTGTCAGTGATGCTGGCATCCCATATGAGCACCATCTTGAGTCTCAGGTGCTACATTTCCCACCCAGCTTCCTGCAAATGAATCTGGAAAGAAGCAGATGATTCAAGTCATTGAGTCCCTGCCATCCAAATGGGAAGCCTGGATGGAGTTCCAGCTCCTGGGTTTGGTCTGACCCAGCCCCAGCCAATGTGACCATTTGGGTAGTAAGCCAGCAGATGGCAGATGGATCTCTCCCCCTTGCCCTGCATTTCAAATAAGTAAGTACATCTTTAAGAAATATATTTATTTTTAAATATTTTTCTCCTTAGCTTCTAGAATAGCATTCTCCCTTGGTGCTAATGCTATCTGTTGACTTGTCTTTCTCAGTCTCTTAATCTAGCACAACAAATATCCCAAATGTTGACATCCTGTCACAGATGTTGGCCTCTTCTGTTCTCTAAATTACAGACTCCTGAGCACCTAAATAACTCTCATGCATAACCTTGCCTATACATACCTGAGGACTCCAAAATCTTAGATTTCAGGTCTGACTTAACTTTCATTTTCAAATGACTGATGGAAAAACATGTCTGGAAGACAGCATTTAGCCTTGTGGTTAAGATGCCAATGTCTCACACTGGAGTTAATGGGTGTGATTCCCAGTTCTGGCCTCTGGGAGGCAGCAGTGTGATGGCTCAAATGATTGGTTCCCTGCTCCTTGACCATCTCTGGACATTGTGGACATTTGAGCAGTGAACCAGAGGGTGAATACCCCTTCTCTTTCTGTCTTTTTACCTCTCAAATCAAAACACAAAACAAAAAAAAACTATGTCTATGTCTTCCAACAAAATGAGCGTCTTAATGGCTAAAAGCAGTTTCATTGTTAAATTCAGCAAAAATAATTCTTGGTTATAAATGATATTTGAATAATGAACAATTGTTAATCAAACTTATGTAATGGATCGGGAAGAGAGAAAGATGTGGACAATGCTTTTTACATTTCACTTTGATACTTTCTTCTCATGTAACCTTAAAAAATCCATGTAAGTTCATTGTGCCCAAGTTTGATGTCCTTAAACTTATGGGCTCCATCTGCTTGAGGCAGATAGTATAAAGGGAAGTGGTCAGAACCTGAGAAATCATCTTGCTTCTGCCCCAAAACAGCTAAGAGACACCAGCAAGTCATTTTACCTCTCTAGTTCTTTCTCCCTTGTAACGTAAGAGAACCATCTTTCTATTTAAAGGATTTATTCTATACATTCCTATCTTAAAGTAAGGTTCACATAACTGTGAAAAATTTTGTGACTGTCAAGTCTTCTTCAATTCCACTGCATTGTTAGCAGTGTAATATCAAGCCAGCACTGAAGTGCTAAATAACATAGGACTGCCAGGGCTTATTAGGAGCTACAAAGAATCATTTGAGTTCATGAAAATGTTTAAATTTAAAAATAGAATCATCCTATTATTGTTCAGAATCAATACATTGCTAATTTTTTATTTATAATAATTGAATATCAGTAGCTTCATTTCTGATAGTATATTTCTAGTATTGTATATTGTAATATTGTAGAATAGTATATATTGTCTATTGTAGTTATACAATATTTATAGATTAACTAAAATTATAGGTAGCAATATTTATTGCTTTTTTCTTCTTTTATTGGATTTTATCATAGCATATATCATTAAACCTTTCTATTTTAGATTAATGACTAAAGAGATTATCTACTGTTCAGCTTCTGGCTTTGGCCTGGCCCACTCTGCAATGCTGTAGATATTTGAGGGCAAACCAGAGGATGAAAGATCTCTTCTCACTCTCTCTTGCTGTAACTCTGCCTTTGAATAAATAATTAAATTTATAAAACAAAGATATTATCCATTGCAAATTGAACACAATCAGAAGGAAAAATTCAAATTGGAAAGTATAAGAATTTGGTAAAAGATAAAGGCATTTGTTATACAGTAAAGAGATTATTATGTAACCCAGAATTCTTCTAAATCGTATGGAGGAAAAGGAGCACTGGTCACTCTATTTTCTGGGTTCTTAAGGCACCAATATAATTGTCAATCCAAGTTTGTATCTTTAGTTATTGTAGAAGGTAGTTAATCACCTTGCCACCCACCTCCAGTCACACACACACACACACACACAAAGTCTGCTTAGGAATGCAATCAATCCATTGATAAATTTAATCTCTGGGCAACTTAATTTGATACTACAGCTATCAGTTTTATGTAGCTTTGCTAATGTTACAGTAAAGCAGGACTGTTTTAAAATTTTATCATTTACAAAAAAAAAAGCCATGGTTTGTACACGTTACATTCATAATTTATCTAAATATTTTTGTATTTTCAACTCTTTGTATTTAAAAGTTATTTTATTTTAATTGAACTCACAAATATTTTTGCTTAAGCACTGATATCTATCTGTCTTTAAAAATTCTCTTTCCTGGCCTTTGCCGTGGCTCAGTAGGCTAATCCTCCACCTTGCAGTGCCGGCACACCGGGTTCTAGTCCCGGTCGGGGCACCGATCCTGTCTCGGTTGCCCCTCTTCCAGGCCAGCTCTCTGCTGTGGCCAGGGATTGCAGTGGAGGATGGCCCAAGTGCTTGGGCCCTGCACCCCACGGGAGACCAGGAGAAGTACCTAGCTCCTACCATTGGAATGGCATGATGCGCTGGCCACAGCGCGCCTACCCTCTTAAGGCATCACTCTGGGGGTCTAGCAGTCCAGCATAGCGGGTTAAGGTATGGCCTGCTGTATTGGCGTTCCACATGGGCACTGGTTTGAGTCTCAACTGCTCCACTGCCAATCCAGCTACCTGTTAATGAGCCTGGGAGGCAGCAGAAAGTGGCCTAGTTCCCTGAGTTCTTGCACTCATGTGGGAGACCTGGAAAAATCTCCTGGCCTCGGCCTAGCATAGCTCTGGTCATTGCAGCCTTTTGGAGAGTGACCAAGTAGATGGAAGATCTCTCTCTCTCTCTCTTCTCTCTTTCTGTCTCCTTTTGTCTCTATAACTGTGCCTTCCAAATGAATAAATGAATCTTTTCTTTTAAGAAAGCCCCTACCCTGTCTCTGGTTATAGTTTCCCTTCTCCAAGTGGCCTTGCTGAGGCTGGAAGTTAGAAGAGCTAATGTGTGCTCTAAAGAAAGGGCTGAACCAATCATTTACTCTTGGATATAATTATGTGTTGCTTCCTTTGGATCTTATTTAAAAATTTTTTCTCTTAGATGGTAATCCTGAGCCATAGGCTACTATGACTATCTGATGATTCAGTTATGCAGAAATGCATAAATGGACATGCAGGATTGAAAAATATACCAATTTTTTGAAATATGCTAATCAAAATATTAAAAAGAAAAAAATGGTAGAGAAGATGTTCACTTCCTGGGAGATGGAATACACACACTTTTCCCTATTTCTTTCCGCTGAATACAACTAAAGCATTTTTATATTATGGAGGAAATAAACAAAAGTCTGAAATGGAGGAGCCAGCATTGTGTTATAGTGGGTTAAACTGCTGCCTGCAATGCCATCATCCCATCTGGATACTAGTTGGTGTCCCAGCTGCTTCTTATCCAGTTCCCTACCAATGTGCCTGGCAGAACAGCAGAAGATGGCCAAACTGCTTGGGTCCCTGCCTCATATGAAGGAGACCTTGAAGAAGCTTCTGTCTCCTGGCTTCAGTCTGGCCCATCCCTGACTGTTGTTGCCATTTGGAGAGTGACCCAATGGATGGAATATCTCTCTCCTCCTCTCTCTCTAACTGTTTTTCAAATGAAAAATCAAATCTTTAAAAAGAAAAGAGGACTGAAATGTAGAGAGAAGTAAGACAAACAACTGGAGACTAGACCCAAGAAATGAGATGAGATGGTGGAAAGTTCTCTAGCTTGTTCCTTTGCCTAATATATGTCACTCTTGGGCCCCCACAACTGGTAACCCAGAAATGTCAGGAGAAAGACCAAAAAATGTCCCAACAAAAGCTCTATTTGCTAATCCAAATGATCAGGAAAGGAATAGCCTCACAAGACAGATCTGTGTAAGATTGTCTCTCCCTGTTGGGTGTCAACATACAGAGAACCTGGACTTATCTCCAATCTGAAAACAAAGCAGGACCTCTTCTATAGAAAAAGCACAGCCCAAACCAGCTACAGCATGTTTGGCTAAATAGGATGTAGGTTCTTATCATAATTACTCACTCAGACTCAGAAAATCACTTGTCATAGCAAGAACCAGGCAAATCTCAACTTGAACGAACCAAATAAGTAGATGAGAAATGAGAAAGCAGAGATGTTAGAATTATCTGACAGGGTTTAAGGTGACAATTATACATTCAACTGGCTATATTTGAAAAAGAAATGATTGTCTTTGTAAAACAAAACAAATTCAAGAATCTACAAAAATAAAATCCTGAAACCAATAAAATATCAATGAATTACAGGCAACAAAATGAAACCTCTAATGCAACTATAACCACTCAAATGAAGTAAAGGGGTCAGCATTATGGCATAGCAGGTTAAGTTGCTGTGAGTGATGCTGACATCCCATATGCTCTACTTCCAATCTAGCTCCCTGCCTAATGTGACTTGGTAAACAGGAGAAGATGGCCCAAGTCCCTGGTCCTTGCACCCACATGGGAGATCCAGATGAAGCTCTTGTCTCCTAGTGTCCTTCAAGCTAGCCCAGCCCTGGTGAATGTGACCATTTGGAATAAGGAAGAGGAAGATAGGGAAGAAAGGGAGAATGAGATGTATCACTATGTTCTTAAGACTGTATATATGAAATACATCAAATCAATTCCCACTACATATATAAATTCTAAAAAGTAAATAAACCAATGACTCCTAACTTTAAAATATCACATATTTTGATTAGATTATTTTTATAGACAAAAATTGTTTTGGAACTAAGAAGAAGTTGTGACCTAGCTAAAATAACTTTCAAATTTATCCTATTCAAAGAGGATTTGTTATTAAAAGGCAAAGCCTGTAGTTTATTCAGACAATACAAATTCATGGAGCTTATAGAATGTGCATTCCCAGGCAATCAAGTCTCCCATTTGCCTCATCACTTACTTTGTTTTTTTTTTTTTCCCTCACAAGCACTTGTCATAATCCAGAGCTACCTTATTGCTTTATTTGGTAACTTGTTCATGACCTTTGACCCCACAGGATTGTACCCTCCATACAGGCAGGAATTTCTTTTATTCCTCTGGGTGTCAATAGGACCTTGTTTGAGTAGGCACTCAACGAATATATTTTGAATGTGAGCTTGGGCCAGAGATTAATGAACTGTTTTGCCCTAGTAAGATGATCTGGGTCTTGAAGAACATATCAGATATGGGAAGATTAAGAGAAGGGGGAGCAGGCTGGCGCCATGGTTCAATAGTCTAATCCTCCGCCTTGCGGCACTGGCACACTGAGTTCTTGTCCTGGTCAGGGTGCCAGATTCTGTCCCGGTTGCCCCTCTTCCAGGCCAGGTCCCTGCTATGGCCTGGGAGTGCAGTAGAGGATGGCCCAAGTGCTTGGGCCCTGCACCCCATGGGAGACCAGGAGAAGCACCTGGCTCCTGGCTTTGGATCAGCGTGATGCACCAGCCGCAGCACGCTGGCTGCGGCAGCCATTGGAAGGTGAACCAATGGCAAAGGAAGACTTTTTTCTCTCTCTCTCTCTCACTGTCCACTCTGCCTGTCAAAAAGAAAAAGAAAAGAAAAAAAAAGAGAGAAGGGGGAGCAATCCAGACAGAAGGTCATCACGAGTAAAATCCTGATGGTTTTGTTTATTCTAATTGGAATGGCAGCAAAACACTGAAGCTATGATTTTATGTTAGATGTTTTTGGGAGAAAAATAAAGTTGTCAGTGTAGGGACAAATTCCAAGGAACATCCAAAATCAGACAGGATTTTGGAGCTGGAAGTGTTGTTAGGGATCCAGTCAACTCCCTTAGACTGAAGTAACTGAGGTCCTAAGGGGTGATGGTCACTGGGTTAACCAGAAAGCTAATGCTGTATGACCAAAATCTTATTCATTAACTTAAATCCAGTGCTCTTTCTAAGGTAATTTGGAAATATTTGAATAGAGAACAATATATGGTAAAATGGGTGTTTATGAAAAGAAATCTGGGGCTTGTGCTATGGTGTAGCAGGTAAAGTCACCACATGCAGAGCTGGCATCCCATATGGGCACTGGTTTGAGTTCCGGTTGCTCCACTTCCAATCCAACTCTTTGCTATGGCCTAGGAAAGCAGGAGATGGCTCAAGTGTTTGGGCCTCTGCACCTGCATGGGAGACCCTGAAGAAGCTTCTGGCTCCTGGCTTTGAATACGCTCAGCTCCAGCCATTGCAGCCAACTGGGGAGTGAACCAGCAGATGGAAGGTCTCTCTCTCTCTCTCTCTCTCTCTCTCTCTCTCTCTCTCTCTCTCTCTCTCTGTCTCATTCTGCCTCTGTTTCTCTCTCTGTGTAACTGTGACCTTCAAATAAATAAATAAATCTTTAAAAAAAGAAATCTGGCTCCATATGTAAGGTGAATTGGAAAAGAGAATCTAATTTGAGAGAACACAAAAAACTATGAAGTAAAATTGGCATGACACAAATAAAGCCTAGATGAGGTAGTGAATATGTGAAGGAGAAAGAACAAATTCATATTGGAGGGTAAACAAGTGAACAAAATCAATGCTATTCCTTCAATGTATCTTCTGGAGAAAGAAAATTCTTGGCCTGAGGATATTATTGTTCAGTCCCAACTCGGATATTTACGTGATTTGTTTTCAGTTACATGTTTTTTTAAAGATTTATTTTGTTATTTGAAAGGCAGAGTTACAGAGAAGTAGGTTCAGAGTGAGACAGAGAATAATGGAAGACTTCTACCCACTGGTTCACTCCCCAAAATGGCCATAGCAGCCAGAGCTGTGCTGATCTGAAGCCAGGAGCTTCTTCCAGGTCTCCTTCCTTTGGAGCAGGGGCCCAAGGACTTGGGCCATATTCTGCTTTCCCAGGCCATAGCAGAGACCCAGATCAGAAGTGGAGCAGCCAGGTCTTAAACTGGTGCCCCTATAGGATGCCAGCACTGCAGGTGGTGGCTTTTCTTGCTATGCCTCAGCACCAGCCCCTTCAGCTACATTTTGAGAATATATTTTTGATTGGTTTATTTATTTGAAATGCAGAGATACAAAAAAAGGAGAAAGAGAGAGAGACAGAAAGGGAGAGGGAGAGAGAGGTCTTCTATCTGCTGGTTCACTTCACTAAATGACCACACTGGCTGGGATTGGGCCAAGCCAAAGCCAGGAGCCAGGAGCTTCTTCCAGCCCAAAATCACAGCTAAAGGAGTTAGCCTGATGTTATAGAACATCCCCACCATTGAATAGGTAAGCTTTGACATGTACAGATTCCTCAATTCTGGCTTAGATGCTTTTTGACAGCATAAAAAAGTAATTTACTACATGGTGACTACAATTTTTTTCCTTTTTTTAAAGATTTTATCCATTTATTTCAGAGGTAGAGTTACAGACAGTGAGAGGGAGAGGCAGAGAGAAAAGTCCTCCATCTGCTGGTTCACTCTCCAAATGGCCAGCACAGCCACAGCTGAGCCAATCTGAAGCCAGAAGCCAGGAGCATCTTCTGGGTATTGCAGAGGCCCAAGCACTTGGGCCATCCTCCACTTCCCTCTCATGCAATAGCAGAGAGCTGGATTTGAAGAGGAGCAGCTGGGACTAGAACCTGTGCCATATGGGATGCTGGCACCACAGGCAGAGAATTAACCCACTGTGCAACAATGCTGACCCAACCACACAAATTTAACCTGATTTTTAACATCTTAGTTAAGGTGAAGTTTGCAGTCATTCAAGGTGACTGTAACTACCCAAAAGAGCCTCTTCTTGGCCTTACAGATAAAAAGAGGAATCACTTGGATTAAGAAATGCACTATAATCTGAGGAAATGGCATTAAGCAAAGGTCTGATTTTTGGCTCATAATCCATCATGACCAGACCATACAATATTTGCAGTTAACCAATCTCAATGAAAATTTGTGAAAATAATTCATGCAGTAGCATGAAGGAAGGATTAGAGGCAAGGAGATGAGTTAAGAGATGACAGTCAGCTCAGAAGAAAAAGATGCCATGTCCCTGGATCCAAACTGTACCACCCAACAAAAATATCCAGTTAGAAATGAGCAAAGGACTTGGCAGGCATTTGTCAAGAGAGGAAATTCAAATGGCCAACAGATATTTGAAAACATGCTCAGGATCACTAACCATCAGGGAAATGAAAATTTAAACCACAATGATATTTCACCTCAATAGGCTCTCATACAGAAATCAAACAACAAAAACTGGGAAGGATGTCATGAAAAAGGTGCCATAAACCACAGCTGGTAGGAATGTAAGCTGGTGCAACCACTATGAAAGATAATATGGAGATACCTCAGAAATCTGAATATAGACCTATAATATGATACACCATCCCACTTCTAGAATTTACCAAAACAAAAAGAAATCAGCCTATGAAAAACTTATCTGTACCACCATGTTCACTGCAGCACAATTCACAAGAGCTAAGATATTGAATCAATCAAGCCCTCCATCAACTGTTGACTGGATAAAGAAATCATGGCATGCATACACTATGGATTACTAATCACCTGTAAAAAATGAAATCATGTTCTTTGCAACAAAAATGATACAACTGGAAACCATAATACTTAGTCAAATAAGTCAGTTGTAAAAACACAGATACTATGTTTTCCCTGATCTGAGGTAACACAGAGTACTTGAAATGTAGTGCATTGGAGTGAAATGAACATTTTGAGATTCAATAATTGCTTACAGCCTGTCTCTTTCATTGAGGCACAGTGTTTTTTTTTTCATACTATTTGTTGAACTTCTTTACTTAGTGTAGGATTAACTGTATTAAGTAAACTGAAAGTAGCTCTTTGTAAAAAATTAAGAGTGGGAATGGCAAAGGGATAAGAAAGAAGAATTGGAGCATGGGTGGGAGGGAGGGTAGAGTGGGAAGTATCACTATGTTCCAAAACATATACATATGAAATACATGAAAGTTTTATAACTTACATAAAATTTTAACAAATTTTAAACAAAGATGCCAGTAGGCAAAATGCTTAAGTACAAAGACAAATACTTATGTTTGCTGTTGATGCAAAAAAAGTCCATAGGGGAACCACAAATTCTCTCGGAACTAAGTGTCTGGTAAACATTATATGCAATGGAAAAGCAGACTCAAGCTCAACCAAGAACACAGCCACTGTGCTGTTTAAGGCTAATTTGTCTTCCCCACTTGGAGTCAATGTGCTAAGAAATAAGGGGAGAAAAAGGCAGTCTGGGCTCTTGTGACTATTGAGCCCATTCCTCCTCTTGTGAGCTGCTCATTTGTTGTGAGGACACCACCTTTCTAGACTCTTGCAATATTTGCAGTAGATCAAATTCAAGGTTAACTCACATTTGCTGGCCAGCAGCTCCTTGAATCCTTCCGACTACAGCAGTGCTTCCTCTGGGGGAGGCCTGCAAGAGAAGTTCTGCAGTTAAGAGGCCACATATCAGGTCCCCTTTACAGCTCAGCTGTTCAGGTTTGTGAGCACAGGATTCTCAATTTCATTACTGAAAGTTTGTTGGTTGCTTTTCTTGCTGGTTTTGGGCTTCCCAGGAGAGGAAGAATCTTTGCAAGATGTAACTCAACTGTGTCTTCCAATCTTTTAATCTTAAAAATATGTTGGAAAGCACAACTACAGCTGAATACATTTTTATCCAATAAAGCCACAGGCAAACATCTAGTAGCCACAGGCAAACCAAATCAGACAAAACAAGTAACATTCTTATTGACATAATATTTAAACTTAGCATCAAATTACTAAAGTTTCCTCAGTTCCTCATACTGTAACTACTAATGTTAAGAGTAAAGATAGGAACTACCTTAAAATCACAAAGATATCTTTAAAAAAGATTCATTTGTTTATTTGAAAGTCAGAAGTACACAGAGGGAGAAGGAGAGGCAGAGAGAGAGGCAGAGGCAGAGAGAGAGAGAGATCTTCCATCCGCTGGTTCACTCCCCAATTGGCTGCAATGGTTGGAGCTGTGCTGATCCAAAGCCAGGAGCTTCTTCTGCGTTTCCCATTTGGGTACAGGGACCCAAGGATTTGGGCCATCTTCTACAGCTCTCCTAGGCCATAGCAGAGAGCTGGATTGGAAGTGGAACAGCTGGGACTTGGACCCATGCCTATATGGGATGCCAGCACTGCAGGCAGGGGCTTTACCTGATATGACATAGTGCCAGCCCCATCACAAAGATATTTTAATACACTAAATAGTCCAAATAGCAGATGCTGGGGCCTGGCACTATGAATTAAGCCACCCACCCCGTGTTGGTAATGGTTTGAATCCAGGTTGCTCCACTTTGAATTCAATTCCCTGCTAATGCACCTGGGAAATCAGTGGTGGATGGTCCAAGTCCTTGGACCCCCTATGCCCTAGTCCAAGACCCAGAAGAAGCTCCTGGCTCCACCCTCACCCAGCCCCTGCTCTTTGTGGCTATTTAGGGGAGTGAGCCAGATGTTGTTCTGCCTCTCCCTTTCTGTAACTCTTTCAAATAAACCTTAAAAGAAAAAAAAAGATACTATTTCTGGCCCACAAAAGGTGGCAGTTTCTTTGCAAGGTTAATTGCTTTCCACCTTTGGTCCTGGATGCATCAGGGACCATGCATAGGGAGTGACGGGTGATGGCTGGCCCCCAGCCTTGCACCCCTCTGACCCACAACACTCCTTTGAGGAAGACACTGCTCCATCAGGCCTCAGCGCCCTCCACCTGCCTCCTTCCAAGCCCTCCCCGAGTGTCCACACTCACAAAGCGAGCACAGCCCTCGTAGATACAATTTCCCCGAGTAAATTCGCATTGTGCGCTTGGCTTTTCTGCAGAAGTTCAGGTTACAGGATATCCCAAAGTGCCCCGTGTGCAGCAAGCCACATGTAATCACGAGGACTGTTTCTCCCGCTTTTCTACACTCTTGGTGCCACGCACATTCACCAGCCCCTGCTATCTCGTGCACACACAACACACACTACTAGCCTGCATCCAGCAGAGTGCTGCAGCTTTTATAGCTGGCCGGCGTGGGGGGTGGCACCCGGGCGCCCCGCCCCCGCCCCTGCGCCGCCCTTCCAGAGCGATAATTGGCTGGAGGCTTATGGCAGGGGCGGAGCCTGAGCCGGCGCTGGGCACTGAAGCCCGCTGGCTGGCTGGAAGCCAGGGAGCTGTGGACATCTGAGATACCGCTTAGAGCGCCATCTGGCGAGACGTCGCGAACTGCAGGCCCATAGAGGGCAACGAATTTTTCCAGGCTGTAGAGCTATGGTGCAGGCTGGCTCAGGCCCTCCTTTCCCCCAGCCTGCAGAATCTCTGCCCCACAGCTGAGCAGATTTCCGAAAAACACAGCTGTGCCTCTGCTTCCCTCCTTAGTGGTTGGGCGAACCAGGAACCCTGCAACCTGTGGCCCGGTAGTCTCGGGCAGCAGGAGATGGTGATGGTCAGAAGGTGACACCTGAGGTGGGCTTGCTTTTGGGTGGGCTCTGGGCAGGCATCTGTGCTCCGGGGCCTTTGGCTTGCTCCCAACCTGGCTGTTGCATCCATCTGGGGAGTGAACGAGTAGATGGAAGACATCTCTGTCTCTCCCTCTCTCTGTAACTCCGCCTTTCCAAAAAGAAAAGTTTTGTGTATTTTTTAAGTAATTTGAAATGCAGAGAGAGCTCTTACATTCTTTGTTCATTTTCCAAATGTCTGCAACAACCAGAGCTGGAGCAGGCTGAAGCCAAGAACTCCATCTAGGGCTCCCATGTAGGTGACAGGGACTCCAATACTTGAGCCATCACATGCTGCCCTCCCCTCCAGGGTTCTATTAGCAGGAAGCTAGAATCAGAAGCAGAGATGGGACTTGAACCCAAGCATTTTGAATGGGATGTGGAAGGTTTAATCACTGTGCCAAACAAGTACTCCAGTAACACATTTTAAAACTTGTTTTAAACATAACTGTTTAAACATATGGTCTTCATCTCAAGTCTTTGCATCGTATTCTTATATCTAAGTTTACTTTCATATGATTCAATACTCATTTATTAAGTGTGTAATATATAGGTTCATGCTTCATCTCACCAATATAAACCTGAATACATTTTTGACTGAGAACCTTGGATAGACTGTGAAAATTACTCATAGGCTGGAATTCTGACACAGAAACCATAAGGAGAAAAATCTAGATGTGTGTCTACCTGAGACCTAATTAGAGTCTGGGCCTGATCAATCGAATCTAACTGTTGGAACAGTCTCTTCATACCTCTTTCTCATCTGTAATGAGAAACCCAAGTCCTTTTTGGAAGTTTCACATTGCCAAGTAAGTTCAAGTACTAGAAGCTAAGTTTTTACATTTTCTGCAAATCTTATACAAAAGGCCTTTTATAAATTCTAAAGTAGCATACAAGAGTTGATTTTGCATTTGTATTTGTGTGAAAAAAAAAGCACAATGTGAAAGGCATAGCAATTCAAGAGAGGGAAGTTATGAGGATTAGCTGAGGTTATAAATATGTAAGTACTATTAAATATCAAGACAGTTGATGCAGATATTTAATAAATGCACTCTGGATGATAGCAAATAAAATGAAAGCACACAGATCAGCATTTAAATCTCTCCAGAGAGCTCCATGCCAGGGAAGCACATTGATCTACATATGTTAGCAAAAGTCAATCTGCATATTTACATGCAAGCAACTGGTTTAAATAAGGAGTATCATAGAGGGTTTCTTTTCAAGATTTATTTATTTATTTGAAAGTCAGTTATACAGAGAGGCAAGAAGAGGAAGAGAGAAAGAGGGGTCTTTCATCCACTGGTTCACTCCTCAATTGGCTGAAATGGCCAGAGCTGTGCTGATCCAAAGCCAGGAGCCAGGAGCTTCTTCCAGGTCTCCCATGTAGATTCAGGGACCCAAGGACTTGGGCCTTCTTCTACTACTTTCCCAGGCCATAGCAGAGAGCTGGATTGAGAGTGAAGCAGCCAGGACTTGAATCAGTACCCATATAGGATGTGGGCACTGTAGGAGGTGGCTTTACCTACTATGTCAGAGCACTGGCCCCATATAGAGGTTTTTTTAATAAATAAATAAATAAATAAATATTTTTTGCTTTTTTTCCAAGAACATTTTCAGACTGATAGCTGGTGATAAGTGACAATTTTTTCCTTAAAATTATGTGGTTGATTGAGAAAACTAAGTATCTATCACTTTATATTTTCTGTATCAATGAATACTGGTAAGAGTTAGGAGTTAAGAGTTAATAACTGCTAGAGTCAGAAACCTTGTTCTCAAAAAGTTATGTGTTTTTTTTTTGACAGGCAGAGTTAGGCAGTGAGAGAGAGAGACAGAGAGAAAGGTCTTTCTTCCATTGGTTCACCCCACAAATGGCTGCTACAGCTGGTGCACCACGCTGATCCGAAGCCAGGAGCCAGGTGCTTCCTCCTGGCCTCCCATGCAGATGCAGGGCCCAAGCACTTGGGCCATCCTCCACTGCACTCCCAGGCCACAGCAGAGAGCTGGCCTGGAAGAGGGGCAACTGGGACAGAATCCGGTGCCCCAACTGGACTAGAACCTGGGGTGCCAGTGCCGCAGGTGGAGGATTAGCCTAGTGAGTCACAGCACTGGCCTAGAAGCTACTTTTCAACATTGTTATTAAGAAATCAATCTGGCCAGATTTGTTTTCATTTGTTTTCAAGGGTTCTTTGTATTTGTCACTTATTTTCTCCTATATTAATTCATTCAAGACTCCTCATATCACTGTGAGATCAGTTGGACTATTATTTCATATTTTCCTGGATTAAAGGTGAGTATGTAGGTAAAATCTTCAATGGGAAAATGCAAATAAACATTAGAAAAATAACATTTCCAGTACCAAGGCTACTTTTGAGGGACCTGAGGTAATATTTAGGGTTCAATAATTACTTTGTGGAATAGAGTCTTGAAATATCGTATACTTGTATCATTAGCAGAGTACCTTCTGCCAGATAGCTCAGTATTCAGCAATGTTTGTGCAGAAAGAAGGAAAACTTTCTTTCCACTTGCAAGTTTTCACCATCCAATCTTTTACAATTTGCATAATATGGAAAAGTATGTAACACTCATGTGACAGCAAGAGTAAGCCTTAGGATGTGAAATTTGCACCTCAGTCTAATATTCTTGCAGAGCTCTCAGCATGTATCAATATTTCAATGTTATATCTAGATGTCCACCTGCTAATTATGTCATACCTCAAAAATGTGATGACTCCTGAAATTCTGTAATTTCTTTGTATTGAAATATTTTCTGACAATGATTTACTTATTTTAAAAATAGGAAATAATGAGTTACATAGATGTGCAGTAATATTTCTGTGGCTTGGAACAAACTGGTGATTTTGAAAATGAATTACTCCTGTTTAAGTGACAAGCCTACATTAGCGCCCTTAATTTGGACTGAAGTCACTCATAGATAAATTTTAGCTGCTATTAATAAATGGACTTAATTCACTCTTTCTGTACATGACACTTTGTTGTTTGTTTATTTGGAGTTTTACTGTTTTCAGGATTTAAAAAAAAATGTTTTCAAGGGTTCTTTGGGAGGGGAATATTTATATTTTCAATTTAAAATTTTAATTAAATTTTAACAGATTCAATATCATTTTTAGATAAAATTCTGAGAATAAAATGATAGTTCCTTCTTCTCTCCCTGTCCACCTCCCTCCCCCTCTCTACCCCACCATCCTTCTCTCTTCCTTTCTTGCTTGCTTTCTCATTTTACACTTGGAGATAACATATTTTAAATTTACACAACAATAAAAGGCTTACTGCTTTACCAAATAAGAAGTTTAACAAGTAAAAAGCAACCTAGTTTAGCAGGAATATAAGCAATGGCTATAAACAGTAATTGAATTGAAAGAAGTGACCATTTCACTCTTGTATAGTGAACATTTTATAAAATCATATTTGCATCAATACTGATTCACACAGGTATTTCTTGTTTTGTTTTTATTTTTTGATGGGCTGATTATTTTAGATAGAAACTTCTAGCAAATCCCTCCACCCCACTCCAATCAGCCTTTTTGTTTCTGCTTAAAACAATAATGCAAAAAATTCCACATACCCTGCTCTCTGTACCCAAGCCCTTCCACCAGGAAAGCTAGTCTACCTGTGAAGTCTCACACTGTCTTTGTAGTCAGATAACAGTAACAATGACAACAATAGTAAGCAGAACAAGACAACTGGAAAGTACTATTGGTGGTTTCCAACTGACATTTTTGTTTTGAGCAAGCCCCATGGAAAGGACAGGAACCTGTATTTTTCAGGGCAGCAGTTGAACCCCAGAACCCACTGTGGTCATGGAACCAGAATTCCACTCCAGACAAGAGCTCCACTGCAGTCCACTTGCAGCACTGTGTCCCCTGGATGCTGCTGCCACCTCTGTCACACCCAGACTTCCCTGCCTCTCTCACCTCTCCTCCCTCAGTGCTCTGGAGTAGAGTAGGAGAGGCACCCCAGGCAGGATGGCTAAGAGTTGGGATATGGAAACTGTGGCCTTGTAAGACCCCTTAAGCAGGTGTCCCACAATCTGGACCCCCAGAAACACAGACTCCACTCCAATCGCTGCAAGAGCAAGAGGAAGTTTATTGCATTTGCAAATGGGCCGTCTCAATAGCACACTCTAGTGTCGTGCAGAGAGAGCGGCCCCGATCATCAATTTCACAGAGTATTTAAGGCTTAAAACCACAACATTAGCATATTTCCACAGTGTTACAATTTCATTTGGTAACCTAAAGGATTACAGGGTAAAAGGGGGTTTCCAGGGTAAAAGGGAAGAAGTTACATGCTGTACGTGCCTTGTGGTTTTCATTTCTAGCTTGAGCAAGCAAGGGCAGGGGTCAATGTAGTGTGTAATAACTTGTGGTATTGTAACAGGACATAGGGTGGGTACAATGTTTTGTTAACTTCTGCCTTTATAGTTCCTAAAATGGTTACAAAAACGATTACATACTGCAAGTTCAGCTAAAGTTCAGCTATCTTATGAAAGCATTTTTATTTCTTGCAAAAATTATTGCAAGCCCAGCCAATTTGCACAGAAGCAGAACAATATGCAGTTAGCTCAAGCAACTCCATCTTAAACCTAACCTGCCTAATTCTTTCAGCCTCATTCTGGCCCCAGGCTCCTTGCTTCCTCATGATCTTGTGTAGGGGCAGGGTGAGCTGGCATTTGCCCTTCCTCTTTTCTTCATCTTTCTTTTGAAATATGGGCTGTTGACCAGAATTGTTTGTCAATGCTTTCAATAGGATGGAAAAACTTGGACTAGCCATGGGGGTGGAGGGAGACTAGCAACCAAACAGATGTGGTTTCTGCTCTTGTATTTTGTTTTTGAATATTCACAAACCGCACAGTGGAGGCTGTCTGTTGCCAGAAACTTCATATTGGGGGCCCTCATCTACCCTCAAATTGGAGCCTTTGTGTTTAGCATCAAGACCCCCAGATTCCTTGTGTATTCATACTCGCTTCTCTACCCTGACTTTCTGCTCCTTATTTCAACACCCCTTTCTGATCCATGTTTACCATATTCTGTGAACTGGCCTCTGCTGAGAAAACACCCTGTGCAGATTACTGAGGGGAAAACACAGGGAAGAAAAGAAAAACATGTTTCACTTCACTAAAATTAAAATTTTATGTATCGAATGATTCTATAAACAACCCAGAAACACAGTTCACAGAATGGAAGAGTACACAGGGATACTTAAGTTCATGGAGAGGATGTTTATTGTAAGAATACTGTATGTGGATTTCAAAAAAAATGTTTTGCACCAAAATAAACCCACCTTTTAATTCCATCTTCCACACATTTTAAAGTGTTGTCTTATATGGAAATTATATACTGATAAGGAATTAGTACCTAGTATATAAAAAGAACAATCACTACCCAACAACAAGATACCCAACAACAACAAAAACCCTGAATTTAAAATGGAGAAAGGTTCAGAATGAACTTTTCTCCAAAAAACATTCACAGGTTGCAAACAAGTACTTGAAAAGATGCTCACAATCATTCTATACCATATCTAGGATAGACTAATACATTCAAAGACATTCATGGTTTCCAAGAGTTAGTGGGAGGGAGAAATAGAGAATGATGGATAGTTGGTACAGTTTCTTCTGTGCTGATGCAATATTGTAAAATGCAGTAAAATAATAGAAGGTTGTTTCCTTATTGTATTATAGTGGTCCATTTAAGATTTTTTTTAAATGAGATTATCTAAATAATGCAAATTTAGGTCATACTTATGAATGGAAAATTTTCTGTCATTTGATTTCCAATTAGAAGTATTAACACTTGGCCAAGACCATAATTTCTTCTTTTGTAAAAACACACAGATTCTACTTTCCTCAACACTCATTTTTAAAATGTTGTTAAATGCTTTGAGAATGATTTATCACCAATAATCTTGTCTTTATTTCTTTGATGATAAGATGATTTAATGAGAAAGATGAGTTTTCTTGCATAAAATAGAAAAGGCTTTCTTCATGCATGCTGCAAACTTGGAGGTTCTTGGTTCAGAGCCAGATGCTCACATTTACACCAGGTCTTCTTTATCTTTAAATACACGTGCAGATATTTTTTTTTATCTATTGGCAGGCAGAGTTAGTGAGAGAGACAGAGAAAAAGGTCTTCCTTCCATTGGTTCACCCCTCAGATGGCCACTATGCCTGTGCACTGCGCTGATCCAAAACCAGGAGCCAGGTGCTTCCTCCTGGTCTCCCATGCGGGTGCAGGGCCCAAGCACT
Organism: Lepus europaeus; assembly: GCF_033115175.1. NCBI lineage: Eukaryota > Metazoa > Chordata > Mammalia > Lagomorpha > Leporidae > Lepus > Lepus europaeus. The sequence continues at coordinate 21,098,208 of NC_084851.1, read as the reverse complement.
TGGGCCATCCTCCACTGCCTTCTGGTACCACAGCATAGAGTTGGACTGGAAGAGGAGCAACCGGGACAAAACCAACGCCCCAACTGGACTAGAACCTGGGTTGCTGGAACTGCAGGTGGAGGATTAACCTAGTGAGCCACAGCACTGGCCTGCAAATACTTCAATAACTCATTCAGATACATATATACTGGAACTAATAATTCTGGACAAGGCATTTTTAAAATTTTATATTTTTTGAGAGACACAGAGGACACATACACACAGAGATGAGAGGGAGTGAGGGAGGCTGGGGGAGAGAGAGAGAGAGAAAGGGAGAGAGAAGGAAAGAGAGAGAAAAGAAGAAGAGTCAAAAGCATGCAGATAGAGAGCACTCATCAACATGTTTACTACTCCAATGTCAACCTCAGCCAGGTTGGGCCAGGCTGAAGCTGGGAGCCATGAACAACTCCCAAATGAGTGGCAGGATCCACCTATATAAACCATCATCTCCTGAATCCCAAAGTGTGCATTAGCAGAATGTTGGAATTAAAAGTAGTACTTTACATGGGTTATGCACATCTCAACAAACTTCTAAAAGTCTGCTTCCATGTAAATGGAATGAAATTTTTAAAATTTTAAAATGTAAGACATTTTTAAAAACTTAAGACTCACAAAACATTGTTGAATTATTGATATTAATCCAAGAAGTTTCTATGCTTTGACCTCATCATGTAACTTGCTTGTGGCCTAGTGATTTTTGCAAAAAAAGAAAATATTTGTAGAACAATTAAAAAATATTACTATTACTCAAAATGTTACTATTAAGAATGATATTGATAAATTTTTTTATTGTTTGAAAGAGAGAGAGAGAGAGAGAGAGAGAGAGAGAGAGAGAGAGACTTCCATCTGCTAGTTCACTTCCCAAATGGCCACAATGGCCAGGGCTGGGCTAGGTCAAAGCCAGAATCCAGGAGCTGCTTCTGGGTCTCCCATGTGGTTGCAGAGGCCCAAGCACTTGGACCATCCTCCACTGTTCTCCTATGCCATTAGAAGGGAGCTGGCTCAGAAGCAGAGAATCTAGGACTCAAAAAGGCACGTATTAAGGATGATGGTGCTGTAGCGAGAGGCTTAATCTCATTCTTTCATATCCTCTAAACTTTGTTTTTTATTTTCTCTTCATCTTTACTTTATAAATATTTTCCTCTTCATTCTTATTTTTCCCTCCCTGTTTTCCTTCTCCTTTTTCATTTCTCTCTCTCTCTCTCTCTCTCTCTCTCTCTCACACACACACACACACACACACACACACACACACACACACACTTCCATTCACCTCTAGGTAATACAGTCTATTTCCTATGTATTGATCCTTAACTCTATCAACCTCAGTACTTTCTGACTTTGATGCCGGAGGATGTGACAGAATATAAAAAGATCAGCACCCTCAAACCTGATTTTTCTCCTCTGACTTGAATGTGACTCAGGCTTACAATCCAAATGAAAGCTCACTTGGGTGGGAAAATGTGCTTTCCTTCTGGATCTCCCAGGACTAAACAAATGTCCCCAGCACCAAGTGCTATCTGCCTTTCTTCTTGCACACATTCCAGGCAGGGCCCTGGTACAGGAATGAAGCAGAACTACATGAGACCCAGCTACACTGCCTTAGTTCACAGTCATGCTCAAGTTTAAATCCAGACTTCTAGAAGTAGGACTTGAAGGAAAAATAATGTAGGCAGCCATCATGAGATGGTCTCAGGGCTCCCCTCCCCCCTGCCCTTTCAAAAGCTGTCTGGTGTGAATGTTCCCAACTTCAAAGGAAGATCCTGAAGAAATACACAATTGCTTAGCCTGTGGTGCCTTTTCCAGCTCTCCCCTTGCAGCCCATGCCAGTAACCACCTTTGCAGGACCTGGATATGTCTTCATGTAACACAGCACCAGGCAGTGGGATGGCCTTTTTCTTGGTCAGACACCCATGCTATAACATTTGGCTGGTCAATGTACCTGTGTACCATCTCAATGGAAAATAGTACCTGAGGCACAATATTATGATTCTATTTGGGTTGCCATGTACACATCTATAAGCTACAATTCAGGATGAGGAAAGGTAGCAACTCCTTAAGTCTAAGAAATCTGCTCTTCCATATTTCTTTCCAAACGTGTAACTAACTATAAAGAAAATCATTAATTTATACACACATTTAGAAAAACATTGATACCACAAAGACAGTCATACTTTTAAAAAAAACACTTCTGCTGATTAAAACACTATTAAATCAAATCTTTATTGCTATTATCCCATATAATTATAATTTCCTATACTTTTCTTCATCCTGAATTATTTCCTATAGATGTATACTTGACAACTCAAGTAGAATCATATTATTATGTCTCAGTTCCAAGCTGCAAAAAATATAATTCAACCTATTTTTCTTTAATCCTCACCAAGACATTTACATACGTATATACATCGATTTATAATATAAAATAATATTTGGCCATAAGATGAATTGAAATAATCTTTGGATTTTTAATTAGATTTTCTTTGAAAGTCAGAGATACAGTGATGGAGGGAGCTTTAGAGAGAAAGCTCTTTCACCAGCTGATTCACTCTCAGATGGTCACAGTAGCCAGGGCAAGCCTGGCCTGATGCCAGGAGTCAGGAACTTCTTCCAGTTTCAAACTTGGGTAGCAGGAGCTCAAACACTTAGGCCATTTTCTTTTGCTTTCCTGGGCCATATGCAGGGACATGGATTGGAAGTGAAGTAGCTGATACATGAAACAGTGCCCACATGGGCTGTTCACTTTGTTGGTCACAGTGTCAGCCCCAATCTTTGGGTTTTAGATACACTTAGTTTTAGAACCTCAAATGATGATTTCACTCTATGTTTTAGGAAATATTTAATGCTATACTACACTGACTTAAATAAATGAATCATGCATATTAGTAGAATTTTACTATGTAGAAGTAATACAGTTAGCACATAATTACATTACTAATCATACATTGATAATTATAAATTTAAGAAAAGTCCTATGGAAATATGTGAAGATGAATAAGTCAAGTCTAAGAATCATATTTGTGGGCATCTGGCCAATAGTTAAGAAACCAGTTAGAATGGCTTCCTCCCAAATCAAAAAACCTGGATTTGATTCCTGCAAGAGGCTCCTGATGGCAAATTCTTGTTATTGTGCTCTTTGGGGGTTAGCAGGTGATTGCTGAAGTGGCTGATTCCTTGCTGCACATATGGCAGACCAAGACTGGTCTCCTGGCTCCTGGCTGTATCCTGTGACAGCATTGGCCAATGAAGTCATTTTGGGAAAAAACTGTTAGATGGGACATCTCTCTGCCTCTATCTCACCAATCTAAAATAATCTTTTAAAAAATGAAAGAAATATGTTTCATGTTTTAACATCAGTAAAAATTATGTTGAAAGATGTAAGTAGCAATGGACAGTTCTCAGAATTCCCAGGTGATTTTCTCCCTCTTCTCCTAATCCTAATGCAGATATCATGACTATACAATGTAGTTAATTATTCATGAAAAAATGTGTACTGTTCATGTTAAATACATACACATTCATGAATCAAATACATGTCCGTGAATATTCAACAATTAAAAGTAATAGCAAGAAAGAATTACAGATGTTTGAAGCAGTTAAAGAAGGATAAGTTGGGGCAGGCATTATGGTGCAGCAGGTTCATCCACCACTAGAGACAACTACTTCCCATCTCAGAGTGCCATTTTGAGTCCTAGAAATTCTGTTTCCAACCCAGCTTCTTGATAATGTAACTGGGAATGAAGTAGATAATGATTTAAGTACTTGAGTTCCTGCCATCCATGCAGGAGACCTGGATAGAGTTTGAGGTTTTGACTTCAATGTGACTCAAACCCAGATGTTGGAGGCATCTGGGGAGTTAACCAGCAGAGAGAAATGAGATCTCTCTCTCTATCTCTCTCAATTCAAATAAGTAACTTTGAGAAAACAAGAAAAAGAATTATAAAATAAGTCTTTCTAGGAATAGTATCAGAAAGAAATGGATATATTTGGATCTACCCACTACAGTTTTTCTAACAGCATTTAAGCATAAGGAAATGTTTTGTATAAACTTTTATATACTTTTATATATACTTGTATATACTTTTATATACAAAATCAGCATCTGAAAGCAGAAGTATATTTATACACCAGTGATGATCTTAATGAAAGAAAAATCAAGAAAGAAATCATATTCATAATAGCTACAAGAGTTATATACTCAGGAATAAACTTAACTAAATAATTGAAAGAGTTACACAATGGAAAATATGAAATATTGATGAAAGAAATCATCAAAATCACAAAATGAATTTGGAAGAATTAATGTCATTAAAAGTCCATAGTCTCTAAAACAATTTACAGGTTCAATGCAATCCCTATCAAACTATGGACATTTTTACTAATTAGAGGAAACAATGCTAAAATCCATATAGAACCGTAGTCATAGGATAGCTAAAATGATCCTGAGGGATCAATACTCAATTAGGTGCTTAGGAGCTGCAGAGGTCAAGAAGCCCAGCATCCCAGGTTACAGCAGGCCCTGCAGCTTGTGAGTCCCAGAAAGCAAGCACTCTGTCCAATCAGCCCCAGCCTTCAGCACCTGCCCCTCACACCCAACTTGTAGTCCCTGTTACCTGTTCTTGTCTCCAGCAGCTACACCACTTTCACTGAGAAAACAGGAGCGACTGCCCTTGGTCTGCTTCACCAGCCTTGGCAGCTTTGTGGTAACCAGTGATTTAATCCATTCTGTCATTTTCACACCTGATGGAGGAGCTGAAGAGAAACTCACCCTTCTGAAACGGGAAGGTAAAACCTTCATTGCCGAGACTTCTGGCCACTCTCACCACCTCTCAAGCCTAAGGATAACCCTGTAGATGAACTACTGGTTTCCAGTCAACCTCCCAATAGGGCGTTTCCAACTTCTGAGCTCACAATCTCTGTAACCAAGCAACGCTCCAGAACACAAGTGCTCACGCGCCCTCTAGCGGTCAATGGCTAAGCGTGCGCACAGAAGTAGGTAGGCTCTGGATTCAGGAAAGCTATTTTGGCGGCCCTGTGGTTCATCAGGGCAGACAGCAGAAGAGCCAGCACAGCTCTCCTAGTGAGAAACCCATTCATCTTGGACCTGGCTCTTGGTACTCGAGGCCACTGGCCAGGAAACAGAGCACAGGGCAAGTGGCCCATGGACAGCCTGAGCACATGTTCAGGTGGTGCAGCCTGCTCAGCCTGCCCCAGGAAAGGTGACAGCCCAGATTGTCAGTGCACTTTAACTCACTTACCTCTGAAGTATGCAGTATGTTGGTGTGAGTGTTTGGAACATTGGTTAGGATACCACATGGGATGTCCACATTCCACATAGGACTGCCTTGGTGCTTGGATCAAGTCTAGGCTCCTATTTTTCCTGGCCCATTCCCAGTTGTTGCTGCCACTTTGGGAATTGGCCTGTGATGAGGATGATATGTCTCTGTCTCTGTTACTCTCTGCCATTAAAATTAAATGAAAGGAAAGAAAATATTAAAATTTTTAAATGGACAGTATTTTAAAATCTGTTACAGTTAGAAAACTCCCACCTAATTTTTTTGTCCCTTTCAGGACTCTCCTGGCAAAAATTATTATTATTTGAGGTGAATTTTTAAACCTGTGCAATTTTTGCTCTGTATAACTTTAATTAGAATATGCTTTGGGATTCTTACTGTGATTAGGTTAAGAGAAGTATTTTAACTGTATATCCAAATGTTGCCTTCCTCCTACTTTTTGTCTGATTTGTTTCTTAAAAACTATTTGGGAGACAGAGAATGATTTAGAGGGAGTGGGTGTTCCTGGGTTTTCAGAAAGCAAGCCAGGGAATCTTGTGCCTAAAAACAATTTCTCTAACTCCCTTCTCTGATGTATTTGTTGTCTAAATTTCCATAGTACATGATTTAGCACATTTAGCACATTCCTTTGTTATCTTCTGATTCAACATCCTTGGATAGAAGGGAGAAAAATTTGAATTGGGCTTAGAAGAATGGTATTTGAATTATAACTCTCTAAGTGCTGGCAGTGAGCAGCTGAAGCCTGTTTATTCAAATGCGAAATGGCTGTAGCAATGCTAACTCATGTAGTATGGGATTAATCATGATTGTGTTTGTCCAAGGGAAATTGGATAATAAAATTATTTTGTTAGTTGATATGAAGATTTGCCTTAATGGGGCCATCATTGTGGCTTAGTGGTTTTGTCACCAGTTATCATATGGGTGCCATTTTGAGTCCTGATTGTTCCACTTCTGATCCAGTTCCCTACTAGTAGCTTGGAACTGAATTCTGATATTTCACTAAAGCCCATCAGTCTGGGTTTGGTTTTTCTAGGAAGGTATTTCATTGATCTGATCAGATTTGTTTGCTTCTTGGAGAAATGGATTTCCAACACTATAACACACATTCCTAGGGTCTTTCTGCTCATCTAATGTTTTTATGTTTGTTTATAAGAGGAAAGATCTGTTGGGCTTGGATAGGAATAGATTCAATAACCTTCTCCTTGAGCTATCTCCAGGCGATAGATAAGCTTATAAGGTCTCCTAAGACTGGTGTCCTGACTTCTGAATACTGTTTTTGTGTCCCTGAGACCTCTTTCTTTCACTTGATCTACGCAGACTCAGAGGGTTTTGGCTTACTCCTGGCCAGATGTTTGGCCCTTTGGTCAAACTGCGCAGATAGAAAGTTCACCAGCTTTACAGATTTTTTAGTTCCTATGGGGCTTTTTCAGGCTAACAACACATGTTTTCCACCTGAAACATCTGTTTCCTTCATGTTTCCCACCACCACGGTAATGTGTGCATTTATCCTGTGGCACAGTTTCACCAGGGACAACTTAAAATTGCAATGGCCATTTTGAGAGACATTTGGACATCTCCAAAAGAGGTACTTCGAAAAAAATTCAGAAAGCAGGGCCAGCATTGTGGCCTGGCAGGTAAAGTTGCCATCTGCAGTGCCAACATCCCATATGGGTGCCAGATCAAATCCCAGCTGCTCCACTTCTGATCCAGCTCTCAGCTTTGGCTGGGAAAGTAGTAGATGACCCAAGTCTTTGAGACCCTGCACCCATGTGGGAGAACTGAAAGAAGCCCTTGGCTCCTGGCTTAGGATTGGCACACCTCCAGCCACTGTGGCCATCTGGACAGATGGAAGACCTCTCTCTTTCTCTCTCTGCCTCTGCTTCTCTGTAACTCTTTCAAATAAATAAATAAATCTTTTTTTAAAAATTCAGAGGAAACTTCATGAGCAGACTGTCTTTTTTGTCTAAGAGATCATTTTGTTTAATGTAGAAGATATAACCTCCTCAGTTTACATATTTGGGGTTTAATAAATACTAGCTAGCTATTTAATTATATGATTTGATAATGTAATGTCAAAAGCAGCTATTAGCCACTCCTTGTGGGTGCATATGTTTCAAAATCTGTATTATTACATGTTAACATTCTCCTTCAAAAGAAACTTAAGTAGCCTTTTACAGTGATAACTGCAAATTTGATTGTAGCTGACTCCCTTTTAATTTTTTCTTCTGTCCACTTCCTTTCTTATTCCCTCTCATGAATTTTTAAAGATCAATATGTGAAAAATTCATTTGTTGTCATGAATACACTCTGGGAATACAGTCCAGATAAATGTATCTAAAAGCAAAGTTTAAAGTTAGTACATTGAGGATATGCTATTTCCTAGGTATCATTGTAGCCATGAAAGAAACAGAAGTTAAAAAAAGAAAAGAAGGTGGAAGCCCTTGGTAAAGTGGTTAAGATGTCACCTATGATGTATAAATCCCTTATCAGAATACCTGTGTTGGAGTATAACTCCTCTCCCAACTCCATCTTCCTGCTAATGCACACCTAGGGAGAGAGCCTGTGATGGCTCAAGCCCCTGAGTCCCTGCCACCTGGATTGAGTGTCAACCTCCTGACTTCAGCTTGGGTCTTGTGGGAATTTGGAAATTGAACCAGCTGGTGGATGAGCCTTTGTCTCTCCAATAAACTAATTAAATACAAATTATTAAATAAAATTTAAATGATATCTATACAATTGTATTCAACTAGTGGAATGATGATAATGGAGATCTTTCAAAGGCTATAATTTCATGAAATATAATGCTATAAATCATGATAACTCAGTGATAGCCAAGTTGGAATTTCCAAATTCTCAGCTAATTTTAAGAACTTAGTGCTAAGTTAATAAAAAATAACCTTTGGGTGATTTTACTGTTCCAAAAGAAAAAGAAAGTAAATACATTGATTTACACTGACTTTTTAAATGACAGTATGATAAGAAAGCATGCAATTTTTTTTTTGGAAAATGTGATATATATATATATACATATATGTATATATATACACACATATATATATGTATATATATATATATATATATATATATATATATATATATATATATATATATATATATTTGGCTTTTTGGGTTTTTTATATTTTTGACAGGCAGAGTGGACAGTGAGAGAGAGACAGAGAGAAAGAACTTCTTGTTGCCATTGGTTCACCCTCCAATAGCCACCATGGCTAGCATGCTGTGGCCAGTGCATCATGCTGATCTGAAGAGAGGAGCCAGGTGCTTCTGGTCTCCCATATGGGTGCAGGGCACAAGCACTTGGGCCATCCTCCACTGCACTCCCGGGCCATAGCAGAGAGCTGGACTGGAAGAGGGGCAACCGGGACAGAATCTGGCACCCCGACCTGGACTAGAACCCGGTGTGCCAGCGCCGCTAGGTGGAGGATTAGCCTATTGAGCGACAGTGCTGGCAGGTATATATATATATATATATATATATATATATATATATATATATATATATATATATATATATATATATATATAAATAGGTAGATATGTATACTATGTATACTTATACATATATTTATTTTATCATATGTACATAATTATTTTAAGTTTTAAGAGGAGATATGTATCGACTTCTTGCTTGTGAGATGACAGGAGCTTTGCTTAAAAACCCTGTAGCTCAGTTTCCTCAATTGTAAATGGAGATACATAGCATCTGATTCCTAAAGCTGTTTTAAAGAATAAATAAATAATTACCTTCAGAGCACCCAGCATACTGACACCAAGAAGGAGCTCAAAGAATATTTGCTATTATCATAAGGAGTAGCACTGTGTTTCTGCATTTGCTTACTGTTTTTTCAGTTCTAATACAAGACTGAATATCAGTTCATCTGGTTGGTTCATTTAAGCAGGATAGGAAGACTCTGGGAATAAATATGAAGAGATCAGTTCCACTGGGGTAGTTGGAAAATAATCCTGGAACTTGTTAATTAAATCTTGCTAATTAACCTGCTTATCCATGGTCTATTAAATAATCAATGACGTTTGCCACACAAGTAAAGGCCTTGCCAAATGCCTCCTTTTCAAATTCTCCTGGCCCAGCTCTAACTGCTAAGGGACACAACCTTCCAAATTCTTCCAAATCTGATACAGCCCCTTCATCTCATCATAGGGTTGGGCACAGAGTACAGCTATGTTTTCATCCTAGAAAAGATCTCCAGGGCAGAAAATGGTCACATGTGTTGGTGTGATCAGCCTCTCACCTCCTTTCCTCCATGCTGAGTAATGCCCAAGTGTTTGTCCCCAGTGTCTTCAACACTCATCTGCACTTCTGTATGAACCACACCAATGATTTGCATAGTCCTCTCTGTGAGCATGATTCCTGCTACAGGGGTCTGCCCTGGCAACCAAAGAGTTCTGAGAGTGTGACTCTGCATCCAGAGCTTGCCCAGACCCAGGTTACACCTTGCTTCCTCCCAGGCAGTCACAGTGTTTTCACAGTCTCAGCACCCAGGGTTCCCATGGTCAAGGACTGCATGAGGGTGCACTCTGTCCCACTAGCCTGTTCTGTCCACACAGTGACTGAGGAGTTCCTGGAGCTACGTCCCATGTATTCTACCCGGGCAGATGGAGCCTCTCAGCCAGACTGAAAGTCAGTGGGGAATGGGAATTTTTCCCTCTGGCAAAATCCTTGGGTGACATGCATGTGCAATACCTGCTGGCCACAGCCCCACTCCTTTCACAGTTGTGCTGAGTGTGTACAAGTGTCCCAACTGGCAGCATTTCCCTTTGGTTGCAATAGATTCTCCTCCAAGCCTATTGCAGGTTGAACATGGAGGAGCTGGTGTTTACCTGATGACAAGCTGGAGACAGTAACCACCAATTTACTTAAAGTGCAGTGGTTGCCCCTGCCAACAGTGCTTACTAGTTGCTGTGAAACACAGAGTAATAGAATTCACTAAACTGTACATTAAATTTCTATGAAGCTGCAAATGTTTGAGAAGTCATTATATTGTAAGTTGAAAATATTATTTAAATCTGAAAATCCTATTATTATTCAATACACTTTTGAAAAAGTTTCAAGATTTGGAAACACTTTGAGTGAAAACTTAAAACTTGAAAGTAGCTTAAGTAAGCACTTTTTGTGATATTATTTTTGAAACTTATTTCATGTTTTGATGAATTAAAAAGCAAAAATATAAACACTGTCTCATAGTTTACTTCTAAGGACATAAAAGTATCAAATTCCCTAAATGAGAAGTTGAAGCAGTTGGTTCCTAGGTAATTGTATAATACCTCAGTGTAACCTCAAAATATCACTTCAATTTTGCTCTAAGTGCCCATGAATTTTTCAGTTCCACCTTATATAAATATTATATAAATTATATATAAATATATAGATACAGATAGAGATATATAAAATGTAAATAACATGTCTTGTGTTATTTGCTGGCTTTTAATTTAAGTCTTTCAGGCAATGATTCCTTTACCAAATTCATTTCAACAGGGAGAGAAACATGAGAAATCCATAGAGGAATTTTTGTTGGTAAATGTCATGAGACACATATGATGAAAAGCATTTAGTTTAAATTCTCATTTCTAATATTTCTAAGGAAGATCATAATAGAATATTACAAAAATTTTAGCTTTATAAATCCCTATTTAAATCATATCAGAAATAGACAATTGTGATAGAGAAGTATATGTATTTATAGCGAGCCAGTGTATTTTATGTTATTTGATTCTATATATATATGTATATCAGAATATACATGAGAAGGGTGGTATTATAATGACATTTTAAAACACATTTCCAGGAGAAGTCTAATAGATTTATAATTATTTAAAATACAAAGTGGTGAAATGAAGAGCTGGCATTATGGTGTCATGGGTAAGGCTGCTGCCTGAGATGCCAGCATTCTATATGGGCACCAGTTGTTGAACCAGCTTACTCGACATCCAATCTAACTCTCCACTAATGGCCAGGGAAGATCAGCAGAAGATGGCCCGAGTGCTTTGCCCTGCTCTCCATGTGGCAAAGCTAGAAGTTCCTGGCTCCCAGCGTTGGCCTGGACCATAGCTGGCAACAGCCATCTGGGGAGTGAATCAATGCATAGAAGATATCTTTCAATGTCTTCATCTGTCTTTCTGTCTCTCTCTCTGTCTCTCTCCCTCTCTCTCTGTAACTCCTTCAAGTAAATAATTATTTTTTAAAAATAAACACTAAAATGAAATATTCACCAGAACAATAAGTTCAAGAAATATAAGAATGGCTTGGTTTCTTGTCTCAGAATTCATTAATTCTATGAAATTTCCAACTAAGCACAAAAATGAAAAACACAATAGAAATAAAGAAGACATCTAATCCATCTATAGGACTATAAATAATGCTTGGAAGCTTTACATGTACTCTTTAAATACACAAAAACCCAGTGACAATTATTTTTGTTCTATTTCCTATAGTGGGTTCTGCATTCAATTATGGCTGCCACTAAAAACTTAGTGTAGACTGAAGGTATTAATAATTATCAATTATTTACCATTATTTTTCATCATCATATGCTTTTCACTTACCCTTATATCTGGATCGTGGGCATTCAATGAATAATGATTAAAAATTGAATGGAAAACTGGTTAATATTTCTAACTCATTCAGAAGCTAACTAAAACCATTCTTAAGGAATTTCTCTTGTCCTAGCAGATTCATATCAAAGATGTCAAAATCCTGCTTTGAATATTATAGGCTTAATTCACTATTTGCTAAGTTAAGATGCAGGAAACCATTAATAAAAATTATATAATAAACTCAAAGGAATATTTCCTTTACAAGTTTTTTGCAGAGAAACAATTTCTTCAGTCTGTTGGGGGATGAGAATGTAGGGGAATCACTGAGCCATGTATTTCAAATAATTATTTAACTTTAGTTTTATCATATGTGAGACAAATTCCTATGCCATTGTGTGTTCTGAACACAATAATAAAATGAAGCACATATGTTCTTCAACACATTCTGGTTGTCATAACTGAGGAAAATCATTGCATCATTACAGTGCAAGTACATGTTGCTTCCCTGAGCTTGCAGAGTGCATCTGTGAGTTACTGTCAGGGTGCCTTTCTCCCCATGGAGGCCCTGTGCTGTGAGTATGTGAGTCCAACAGGACAGTGGAAGTTCAAGCTTGGACTGGTTGAAAATTATTAATGATTGAAGAGCATTTTTGTGGTAAACAAGAGAGCAGGGAGAGAGGGATTTACATTATATGTGAAACTAAACCTTAGAGCTTGACACATTATCTTAATTTTTTTGATAGGCAGAGTTAGACAATGAGAGAGAGACAGAGAGAAAGGTCTTCCTTTGCCATTGGTTCACCTCCCAAATGGCCTCTATGGCTGGCATGCTGCGCTGATCTGAAGCCAGGAGCCAGGTGCTTTCTCCTGGTCTCCCATGCGGGTGCAGGGCCCAAGCAGTTGGGCCATCCTCCACTGCACTCCCTGGGCACAGCAGACAGCTGGATTAGAAGAGGAGCAACCAGGACAGAATCCAGAACCCCAATCAGGACTAGAACCTGGGGTGCCGGCGCCGTGGGCAGAGGATTAGCCTAGTGAGCTGCGGCACTGGCAGACATATTATCTTATAATATCAGCATTCATTTGCTTAAAAAATCCTGGAAGTAAACCTCATCAATTTTCAGAATGTAAATAGAGAGTAATACAGTATGGTTGCTTGTATTTCAATGGTAGAAGCACTAAGAAATGCAGTAAGGAGGAGGTTCGATGTGTTTGAAGGCGGTCAGGAGGAGTAACCATCAAAGTAGGATGATAAAGGGAAATTTTGTTTATCACTTTCTATTTTTCCCATTGTTTTAATCCCCTAGAGAAAGTTCTAGCAAAAAAACATAAGTAATAACAGAGAAGTGGGAGCAGAGAATGGTCAAGTTGTCCAATTTTTTAATTCTGATGGAGTCAGTTGCCAGGGACTTGTTTGATTTTCAGCCAAGCAGCAAAGCAGCTGTGTTGGAAGACCTGGCATTAAATGCATAATGTCATCAGATTTTTAGGGCCTGCAGCATTAATCAGGCATTTCATCCAATGGTAACAGTTAGGGAGCAGACAATTAGGATGTTCTCCACAAGTTATGGTCACAACTGATAAAAATAAGACAACAAATTTTATTTCAACTGTTGTTTCAAGCATTCAAGAAAATATACAATACAATTATTAAAAAGTATAAAATAGACATGATTGAAATGTGAATTACAAACAATAAAGATGGTTGTTTATTTTTTTAATTTTTTTCAGTTTATGAGTTTACACAGTTGGGAGTGCATCACTTCTAGGTATTATAGAATTCTTGGTGATAGGTTTACTCATGTGGTGCCACTGCAAAGAAGGTAACAGTGAATGACTTTCAGTCTGGAAAATGCCCTCTGGCATTCTGTATTTTGACAGAGGGAACTTGAGTTGGTTGCCTTGCATTTACTGTCTAATACACATACATACAATGAAATGCACGTTCTTTGGAAGTTTTATGTAAGTCTTATCTGGGTAAGCACCAATGTATCTGAGATCATGAAAAATTCTTCTTCACCTCCATTTCTATTTCCCCAGACTTATCCTCTAGGGGAAAATAACCAAGGAGTAGAGGAGTGAAAAGAAATGAAAAATTCAATGTATATGACTTGAAAAATAAACTACAGATGAATTTTTTTCTTTAGAAATTCATATGTAATACTTGAAACAGTATTTTAAAAATCAGGTTCTGTTTCTGATAACAATCCCTTCTACAAATCACTTTGCAGACCTTTCATTAATTTACCTAGAAGAAAAAATACATATAAAGCATCCTATTATTTTATAAGAAACCATATTTTGAACATCAAAGTTCACACACAGAAACATATGTATATAAAACACATATATACTATGAAACTGTATAAGCACATGACACCAAATTAAGTAGCTATCTAAAATGCTGTATCATTGTTGCCTTGTAATTAAAAAAAACTGTAAGACATTTTTATACAGTTTAATGTAATTTGTCTAAATACCATGACTCACAAAGGAACAATATTGTATTTACATGGCTTAGTGTGACACAGACATTAATGTCCTATTCATAATTTTATCATAAGCTTTAGTACAATTATGCAAGGAATGTAGAGAAGCAAATCCATTGTTCACACTACTACATGACAAATTCATCACATTAAAATATTTATATATATATATTTATTTTAAAGATTTATTTATTTGAAAGGCAAAGTTATAGAGAGGTAGAGGCAGGGATAGGGAGGGAGGGAGAGTGAGAGGGAGGGAGGGAGGGAGGTCTTCTATCTGCTGGTTCACTCCCCAGGTGGCATGATGGCCAAATCTGTGCCAATCCAAATCCAGGAGTCAGGATTATCTTCCAGATCTCTCACATGGGTACAGGGGCCCAAGGACTGGAGACATCTCCCACTGCTTTCCCAGGCCATAGCAGAGAGCTGGTTCAGAAACAGAACAATCAGGACTTGAACTAGTGCCCAATGGGATACCAGCACTGCAGGAGGTGGCTTTCCCCTCCATGCCCCAGTGCTCTCCCACAGTACTAGAGTCTTCCAGTGGAGTCTTCCACTGAAAATATAACTGAGCAAATCACTGTTAATATTGTTAAGCCATAATGGCCAGATTAGCGTATTTTAGAAATTATGTTTAATTAAGATGTCACAGTGATGTGTTGCCAATAGAACAATGTATTTTTTGCTTTCAGATCATTCAGTAGTTCCATTAGCAAAGGTGATAGCAATGCTGATATTTCTGGAATCTCAAGGAGAAATTTAAATGGGATTATGGAGGAGAGACCTTGCTTGTTAATGTAATATTATCAATATAAAGAGCCTTTCAAATGAAAGGAAAAAAAAAGTGCATTGCTGGCAGGCTTTGTGGCTTATCAGATTTATCCCCGCTAAACATAATTTGGAAAATAGATGTTGAAAGGGTAAGAACTGATTCCCACTATGGTAAGGCTGCCTGGCATGGCCACAGTGGCTATTGCTCAGAAGAATGGCAGGAGACTGGGCCAGCACCATGGTGTGAGCATCCCTATGAATGGTGGTTTGAGTTTCAGCTGCTCTATGTCTGATCCAGCTTTCTGAGAATGTACCTAGGAAAACAGCCAAATATGGCCCAATGTTAGGGGCCCTCCATCAATGTTGGAGACATGGATGGATTCCCAGGCTTATGACTTCATTCTGGTGCAACCTAGGCCATTGCAGCAACTTGGCCAGTAAACCAGTAGATGGAAGTGTGTGTTTGCTTTCTCTCTCTCTCTCTCTCTCTCTCTCTCTCTCTCTCTCTCTCTCTCTCTCTCTCTCTCTCTCTCCTTCTGTCCTTCTTTCCATCTCCCTCTTCTTTCCACTCACTCTATTTCTCTGACTTTCAAATAAATGAGATATTTGTAAAAACTGAAAACTATTTCTCTGAGTTCTCCAGTTTTGACTAAATTTAGTAAAGAAAATGAGAGTGGAGCCAGGTTGTTCATAACGTTTGACAGAGAAGAGCCCTGTCATGAAATTGTAGGGAGTTCACCAGTGTATGGCAGTGTAGTGGAATGAGAAGGCCATGCCAAGGTGGCCACTGGCAAGTGAGCATCAGTTAGTCAGGAATGGCTTTGAAACTGCCTGGCGACAGGCTGTGATTGGATGGCTCTGGAAACTGCCTGGCAACAGGCTGTGATTGGTTGGGGTATAGACCGCCCCTTGACCAGATTGGCTGGTCTTGGCTATATAAGCTGTTGTACCAACTGTAATAAACGAGTCTGCAGGCTGCTCGCCTCAAGCCTGCTCTCACCGGACTCCCGGGGTCTGTGTGTTGACTCCACGCCTCTTGCCCCCACCACGCTGCTCCTCTCAGAAACGAACCCACTGCTACATTGTAGAGAATTCAACGGCAACATCTGGCACCCCAACGTGACTGAGAAAGAAACAGCGTGTCGGACTAGGCGAGGTCCCCCCCTGGATTTCGGCAAGTAGGCCCCTCGGTGTTTTGTGTGCTGTTCGGTTCTGTGAGGGTGAGCACAGAACCCCCTCCTACGCCCCTTTCCTTGTCCTTGTCCTCGGTCTAAGTGACCCCAGGTTAGCTCACACCGCCCTGAAGCGTACGTCGCTTCTCGGCTCCTCCTTTTACTTTCGGTTCGCCCGGCGAATTCACATAAGGGACTGATCATCCCAGAATTCGGAACCAAGTCATCTTCCCTCACTCGAGAGAGGTGACACTCCGGAGACACCGTGTGGGCATACGGCCTTGACCTAACGAATCAAGGAAGTCCCCCACTAAGCACAAGACATACGTACGATCTGATACACCACTATCTGTTTGTCTAGCATAGGGAAACCTCCTACAAAATGCCATCCACAGTTGAGGTGCTAGGAATTTGCTTTGTTACGGTAGCAGTGCTATACGTGTCTTTCCTCTGGCTAGAGTTGGCGTACCGTGCCGCTCTTAAGCGCTCAGACATGGGAACGATACCCCCCTCTCAGAATCCTGTGCAGATTATCAAAGATAGTGAATCTGTGAGTGATAGGAGCCTGACACTCCAGGTCCCTGTCTCACAGACAATGGTTAATGACTTAGGGAGAGAGAACTCTGACAGTGAAAAAAACAACGTAGCAAACAAGGTAGCAATGCCTAGTCAGCTACCCACCACATACCCGTGGGATGAATTCAGAGGACCTCTAGACAATAACTCATGCAATGTCATCCCATCCGCACCAAGTGAGGATCCCCACATTTGTGGCAGTACTTGGGTACCCCAATCTCTCAGGGCAGCCGCTAGATCCCATGCCATCAGCATGTTTGCTGCTAATGTCGAAGTGTACGCAAAATTCAGGCCCTGCATTCCAACGCCTGTAAAAAGGCTTCTATTAACCAAAGGTCGAGGATATGCTTGTGTCTTTCCAGAGAATGCGGAAAAGCCCATTTAGGTACCAGCCAGAAACATCAAGCCTGCAACTGTAAGCCAACCAGAACCAGCTGAACAAGACTGAGACTCCGCCTTGTTAGCAGACGCACCTGCCCTATCATCCTACCCTAAGAAACTGCCCATAGCCACATCTGTTACCATTGTGTACCCCACTAGCTCTGGTCAGCCATTCAAATGGCCCACAGCCTGTGTGTGGTCATGCCATTCCTGATAACCGTTATTCCTCATTCCTACCCCTATCTGAGCAAGCAATCCTGTGGTCTCTCAATTTGAGCGCTGGTTAGTCAATGATGGGTAAGATCCCCTGGGGGACAACCTAAGACAGGCACAGCTGCGTACGGAGACCACATGGAAACGGGGTCAACAATGGTATGGCCAAGAATCATGCCTCCCGTTGCTCAAAAATAAATGAAAAGGGGGAAATGTAGTGGAATGAGAAGGCCATGCCAAGGTGGCTACTGGCAAGTGAGCATCAGTTAGTCAGGAATGGCTTTGAAACTGCCTGGCGACAGGCTGTGATTGGATGGCTTTGAAACTGCCTGGCGACAGGCTGTGATTGGATGGATTTGAAACTGCCTGGCGACAGGCTGTGATTGGATGGCTCTGGAAACTGCCTGGCAACAGGCTGTGATTGGTTGGGGTATAGACCGCCCCTTGACCAGATTGGCTGGTCTTGGCTATATAAGCTGTTGTACCAACTGTAATAAACGAGTCTGCAGGCTGCTCGCCTCAAGCCTGCTCTCACCGGACTCCCGGGGTCTGTGTGTTGACTCCGCGCCTCTTGCCCCCACCACGCTGCTCCTCTCAGAAACGAACCCACTGCAACATTGTGGAGAAATCAACGACAACATCACAGTACATCACAAATACCTCTGGATAATCAACAACAACCACCACAAAGGAGCACTTTATTTTTGGACTATAGGCTCTCTGACCTGTCCCATGACATTCTCGGTTGAATGATTAACCAAACATTGGCAGGGGAAGATAGCATTGTGACTTCATCCAAGGCTGCATTATCCTGAGATGGTTGACGGATATATTCAGACACTGCTATATAGATCAGCATGGTAGGATTCAGGTGTATAATCAGCAGTATCTTCACATGGTCCTCAGAATCATATAACATCAGCCTTCTGTGATTAGCCACATAACTATGCAAGAAACACTGAAATGCCAAACATCTTACCTTTAATGAAACAGAACACAGTACTAGATTTTATATAGTTAATCTCTGAGGACTGTTAAATATGTGTATAGTTCATTCATGTTTCTGTAGTTCAGCAGTATTATTATAATGCAAATATTGCAGTTGTGATGGTATCATGATGGACACATTGGGTTTGGTAACTCTTTAATTGTACCATTGTACATATTGCATTGTCAAACTGAAAAGATGTGTCGGAATTATGCTTAGGCAAAATGATCATGTGATTTTCTAAATATCTCCTGTCCTGCAGTATAAATAAATTTTTTAACAAATAGGGACTTCAAAATAATACAGAACTTGTATGGAAGTATTTTCCTGTGTCTTATTTTAAAACAGGCATATTTATTGGAAAATACAGCATAAGCAATAAAGCAATATTTACTTACTGAAAAAATTACTTGAATTCTTCCTAAGACTTACATGGTCATCTAGATTCCGGAAGCTAAAAGACCCACCCCACTGCAAAAAAGTCCACCCCACAGCAAAAAAAAAAAAAAAAAAAGTCCAGAAAACACTTTATTCAAACTATGAAACATAAAGGAAAAGGAGAGAATCCCAAATATAGTAACAGAAAGTGACGTGCTTTTCATATTTAATATAAAGGAAAAGAAGCAAGTTTGTCAATAGAAACCATAGAGACCAGAAGAGATTGGGGTGATATATTCAATATTTGAAAAGAAAAAAAAAAACACTGAACCATGAATATTATATTCAGCAAAGCTATCCTTTAGAAATGGAGGCGAAATAAACTATTTCATAGACATACAATAACAGAGAATTCTACACCACTAGATGAGGCTTATAAGAAATTCTGAAGGGAGGCCTATATTAGAAGTAAACGATAGACACATAACACGACCAAATTCATCAACAGTGCTGATACCATCAGCAACTAATCAGCTTAGTGGAAGTTGGTAGTTCTTATCAAAACATACTAAACTTCAATGTAAGTGGATTCAATTCTCCAGTCAAATACATACTGGTTGGCTTAGTGGATTAAAATTAAAAATACCCAACTCTACATTGACTACATGAAACTAACTTCACAAGTAAAGAAACAGATAGATTAAAAGTGAAAGCCAGAAGTCATTATACCAAGCAAATGGAAACCAAAAGTGAGTGAGAATAGCAATACCCATATTAAATCAAAATAGCATATTAAATCAAAATAACATATCAAACCAAAAACTTATATTGTCACAAACTATAGAAAGAGACTAAGAAGCACATTTTATACTGATAAAAAGGTTTAAGGCCCAAGAGGTTATAGTAATCATTGACATCTATTCACCTAGCACAACACCACCAAGAGACATACAGTAACTATCATTAGACCTAAAGGGAATGATGGACTCCAATACAGTAATAGTGGGCAACTTCAATGCCATACTGTTATCAATGGATAGATAAGCCAGACAGGAATTCAATAAATATATTGAAAAAGATTAACCATACTGAGCAAATGGATCAGTTACAGATGTAGTTACAGAAGTAAATGGGTATAGTTTTATCTGACAGCTGCAGAATATACATTCTTTTCATCAGTACAGGGAGCATTTTTTTTTACTATCAATTCATATTTTAAGACTCAAATCAAGTCTTACTAAAATTTAAAAGAGTGAAATAATTCCTTGTAGCTTCTCAGACCACAGAGGAATAAAACTAGAAATCAATAAGAACAATAGAATATTTACAAATTAAGCAGCATGCTACTGAATGGCCAGAGTCCCTGAATGAATTTAAAAAGATATAAAATGCTCTTGAAAAAAAATACAATGAAAATGCATCCTATCAAATCCTGTGGGATACTGCCAAGGCAATACTAAGAGGAAAGTTTGTAACAATAAGTACTTATATTAAAGAGAAAGATTGAAAATAAATGACTGAAGCATGTATTCCTAGGACTTAGTAAAACAAGAAAAAGCCTACACAGAAATGAGGTAAGATGTAATAAAAGTCAAAATATAAGTAAGATTGAAACTAGAAAAAATACTATAAAAGAACAACAAAGCCAAAAGCTTCTTTTTAAAGAAGATAAGCATAATATATAAGCTTTTAATAGATTAAAAAATAGAGAAAAATCATAAAATTACAGGCATAGAAGGAGATATTATAGATGATACCACAGAAATAGAAAGAATCATAAAATTACTATGAATAAGTGCATGGTAACAAATTTTAAAATCTCAAATAAATGTTTAAATTCCTAGTTACATATATTTTAGCAATGACAAGTTGGTTTTTTTAAAGCTTTTTTTATTATTATTTTTTATTTGTGTTTTTATTTTTTGACAGGAAGAGTGGGCAGTGAGAGAAATAGACAGAAAGGTCTTCCTTTTCTGTTGGTTCACCCCCCCAATGGCCGCTGTCACCAGCACACCATGCTAATTTGAAGCCAGGAACCAGGTGCCTCTCCTGGTCTCCCATGCGGATGCAGGGCCCAAGAACTTGGGCCATCCTCCACTGCACTCCCAGGCCACAGCAGAGAGCTGGACTGGAAGAGGGGCAACTGGGACAGAATCCAGTGCCCCAACTGGGACTTAGAACCCGGTGTGTCAGCGCCGCAGGCAGAGGATTAGCCTAGTGAGCTGCAGCACTGGTCTTTTTAAAGCTTTTCAATTTTATTTTTTGGAAGGTAGAATGACAAAATGAGGGAGAGACAACAAAGGGATCATTAATCTATTGGTTCATTCCCCAAAGGACCTCAATTGTCAGGGCTGAGATCAGCAAAAGCCATTAGCCTGGGAATCCATCTGAGTCTCCTACATGGATGGCAGGGCCCCAGCTACTTGGTCCATCATTCTCTGCCTTTTCAGGTACATAAGCAGGGGGCTGTGTTAGAAGCAGAACAATGGTGACCTAAACAAGCACTCTAGTATGAAGTGTCAGCATCACAAGCAGTAGCTTAATCTGCTGTGCCACATGCTGGCTCTCATAGTTGGGTTTTAACCTGGGGGTAACATCATCATGTCTAAACTTTTGAAAATATAAAAGAATATCTGGCCAGCTCCGTGGCTCAGTAGGCTAACCCTCCACCTTGCGGCACTGGCACACTGGGTTCTAGTCCTGGTTGGGGCTCTGGATTCTGTCCCAGTTGCCCCTCTTCCAGGTCAGCTCTCTGCTGGCCACCCCATGGGAGACAAGGAGGAAGCACCTGGCTCCTGCCTTCAGATCAATGTGGTGCACCGGCCACAGCACACTGGCCGCGGTGGCCATTGGAGGGTGAACCAACAGCAAAGGAAGACCTTTCTCTCTGTCTCTCTCTCTCACTGTTCACTCAGCCTGTCAAAAAAAAAGAAAGAATATCTGAAAGTCTGAAAAAGATTTCAGAAGGTAAGATTGCAAGGAACAAGGTTCAAAGATTACTACAATAATATTGGGGTACATAGTATTAACCTGAACTTAGGTAAAGACATGGGAGAGAGTGGAATCAACAAAAAAGACTAGGAATGACATTCTCACTGAGAAAGGTACCCTGGGAAGTATATTAACTCCTTGGCTGAGCGTTACCTTATATGACATCTTTTTATTCAATTTAAATATAAAGGATATTTCTGAGACAGCATTATGACAGTGCTTGACGTGCACTGCTAAGCAGTATATGCAGGTATTCTTAGAATTACAGCATATGTAAAAATGTCTTATATTCTTGCACCAGTCTTATGTTTACAATGAATTCCAAGTTGTTCTTTTAGCAATATTGAAGTTTTAGAATAAGGCCACTCAAAATCCTCTCAGGTTATTTCAGGTGACTGAGTGATTATTCTAGTTAATTATTATTGTAATTAAAATTATTCTAGTTGTAACTTTAAAAATACTTGTATTTTTTGTATTACATTCTTAAATGTCCAGAAGTACTAATTATTTTTATGAGGAAAGCCACAAGTACTTGTTAATAGAACTAATTTCTTGTGTTTTAATCACAGTGTTTTAATCACACTTTCACACTAAATCCCTTTGCAAGACAAAGCTTTTTTCATTTTGCCTTTTATATTTTAAACATTTTTTGATGTTTTGAAAAAGACTACTTGTTTATTTCCAGCTACTTGAAAAGCAGAGAAAGACAAAGAAAAGAAATAGAGAGACAAATCTTCTTGCTACTGTTATACTCCCTAAATTTCAAGAACTGTCAGGGCTGGAAAAATCACAGCCAGGAGCAAGGACCCATGAGCTAGGGAGTCTATCTGTGACTCATGTGGGGAGGCAGAAACCCAAATGATCCATCATCTACTCCTTTTCACGGTGTGCTGGCTGAATGTCGGATTGGATGCCGGGTTGCCAGAACATACGTCAGCACTCAAATACTATTGTGGGTATCTCAAGTGGTGGCTTACTTCACTGTGCCACACTCACCCCTACCTTACTCTCTCACTTTGACTTTATAGTGTGTTTGTTTAGGGAAGTCAATTTGCCATCCTTTATAAGATACATAATATGTTATGCAAGTCATAGAATTCTGTTGTTAGAATTAAAGTGAATTTAACAAATTCATACTGCTTAAAAATAATAATTTCATGGAATGTCCTGTAATGAACTTAAATATTTTACAAATAATAATTTTCTGTACCCATAAATCTTGTTTTTATTGAAAATATCTTTAAGGGTGGGCATTTAGCTTAGTGGCTAAGACTTGGTATAATTGTACCTCATGTTAGAACACCTGGGTTCAAATCCTGGGTCCACTTCTGTTTCCTGTTTCCTGAATGACAAATTGTGGTCCAAGTACTTGAATCCCTGCCACTGCTGTGGGGGACTCAGATTGAGCTTTTGGCTTCTGGCTTTTGCCTAGTTCATAACTGGATGTTGCAGGCATTTGGGTAGTGCACCAGCGGGTGGACGATATATCTTGGTCTCTCTATCTCTGCCTTGCAAATCGAAAATGAATTTAAAAAATATTAAACTTGGTTTATTTCTATAAAACAGTCAGTAACTTAGTCAAAAAGCTTAATGTAAATTTGATTATATGTTGAGTTAGTATGAGTGGCATGATTTTTTTTGTTTCTTAATATTCACTCTCTTTCTAATTTAATCCCCATTGTACAATATTATTGCCCTTTAAGTTACATAGAAACTATCACTAGGAAAAAATCACTTTACAAATCGCATTACAAACACATTCTATGTAAAGAGAGTATTTTACCTATTTTAATTTTTAACTTTACCGTATTCATTTTAAATTTTATTTTCACGTTTATAATTTTTTATTTTATTTAAACATTTTAATTTTTGTCTGTTCTTCCCTGAATCCTTACTCAAAAACAAGTCCTGGACCCTAAGTTCTGGACACTGAAGTCTAAACCTTAAGTTATTTCTCTCCACATGAATTCCCCACAGTGTATACAGTATATAAAATGAAACATAAACATTAAAAATAAACTACGGGAAACAGTCAATTTTGTTCAATCACTTATCACCTGTCAGTGAAGACTATACAGGGAATTATGATGAACTTGGACACCAACTGAAGTTTAGGCTTTGCTTCTGCTGCTCTGAAAGGCGGCCTGGGTGCTTCTCCCTCTCAGGGGAGGAGGGCCTGTGGGAGCAGGGCGCCCAGTGTTCCTGGTCACAGGAGGGCGGCCTCAACCACTGTTCCTGAGCAGCAGGAGCTGCTGCCCTCAGACTTCCTCACTCGCGTTGGCAGCCTTACCTTGTCGGGAAGAGGTACCTGGGCTGTGGTTTTATCCCATTCCCCATCTCTCACCCAGCAGAGGAGCTCAAGAGACACTCGCCCCCTTCAACGGGGAGGTAAGACCTCCTTCACGGCTGATCCTTCTAGCGGCTTTTCCCAGCATGGAAACCTGAGGCAAGCCCAGGATCGGAGCAAGCCCTGGCCTCAACGTCCCAGCACACAGGCTTCCTGTTCCCACAGTCTTAACTCACAGTGACTGTAGCCAAGCAATGAGGTTAAACAGAAGTGCACGCGCACCTGCAGAGGGTAGTCACTGCGCATGCGCAAGGAAGACCGGCGGCCACCAATAATCAGTGCTTATGCTGGGTCCTCGCTTCTGAGCGATGGCCTTCCTTGCTTTCAAAATGGGTGGGTCCTGGTGACAGTTGGCAACATTTCAAGAAGGAAAGATTCAGATCTGGAACTTCAGGAGGCTGAAGACCTTGTACCTACTAAATTTCCCTAAATTCTCTGTGCCTCCCTTTATCCCTAAGGTACACATCACTCTGTTCTAGACAGTTTCTTTGGGAATTTAACAGCTGCAGCAAAACTATGTTTTCATGACTTTAGAAACCGGCCATACGTGTAACCAATTGTGATTTTAGGAACAGAAATTAGTGCATGTTTGTGTTATTTCAATTTTGATTATTTTCATAGGAACAACCAAAGAAAAACCACAGTTTTATGTTATAGACCATGTAAAACATAATAAACATAGATATTTAGGAATATAGAATAAATTTAAAAACTCTTCAAGGAACCTTCAAAACAGTATTTTAAATATGACTTATTTGTATTCAGCCACTTTTTCCAAAAAATGTTTGTCTCTTTTTTGTATTTTGATGATACTCTGATTTATAAATAATTGTTGATATTTCTGACTAGTTTTTGTGCTCTGCAATTGTACAGACTATTTCTGAGAGAAGATCTGTCTTGTACAGTATCCTATGTAATAAAGGGAATGGGTTTAACTTAATTATCATTTTATTGAGAACAACTATTATGATTGCAGTATTGATAATATATTATGGAGGAAAATAAAAGAAAAACCTGCTAGCATATATATGTATTTTATATATGGAAAGGAAAATTGTTTGGCTTTTATAGTACTTTCTGATTTTGAATCTATTTTCATTCTGATCTAGAAAACAAAGCGGGATAATCTAATTACTGAATGAAAAAGAAAAGGAATTTTTACCAAAGTCTCAATGTAGAAATGAATAAGCTGGCCAGCGCTGAGGCTCACTAGGCTAATCCTCCACCTGTGGCACCGGCACACCAGGTTCTAGTTCCGGTCGGGGAGCCAGATTCTGTCCTGGTTGTCCCTCTTCCAGGCCAGCTCTCTGCTGTGGCCCGGGAGTGCAGTGGAGGATGGCCCAGTGCTTGGGCCCCACACCCCATGGGAGACCAGGAGAAGCACCTGGCTCCTGGCTTCAGATCAGTGTGGTGCACCAGATGCAGCCTGACAGCTGCAGCAGCCATTGGGGTTGAACCAACTGCAAAGTAAGACCTTTCTCTCTGTCTCTCTGTCACTGTCCACTCTGCCTGTCAAAAAAAAAAGAAAGAAAGAAAGAAAGAAAGAAAGAAAGAAAGAAAGAAAGAAAGAAAGAAAGAAGGAAGGAAAGAAAGAAATGAATAAGCTTAGTATGGTAACAGAGGGTATAAATTATAGTAAGAGTATGTTGGCTTCTCAAATGTTGCAATTTCAGTCTGGAAAATAGTTTGATTCAAAACCTGAAGTACGTTATAAAGCTGGAAACAGAATGTTTTGGCAGCTCCTCCGTTCTACTCTTTCACAATTCAGAAAAATAAGTTAAGTTTTCATCTGGAATACTGTTAAATTTCAAGAAAATTTCTAATATGGGACATCAAGATAAGAAAAATCAGTTAGGGTAAATGTTTAAAAAACTGTCCAGCAAGAAAGGTAGGAGGTAGAAAAGAGACATTTCATTGCAAAATTTGATATTGAAGACCTACAAATTGGATAAATGTAGTTTGAAAATGTTTCCTGTCATCATTTAGAAAGCCTATTGAGAATAAACACAAATGACAGGAAATTTCTTGGAAAACACTAAAGATGAAATGAAGCAGTTGAATTAAGATTTGTTTAAATATTCTCTCAAGTGCTTTATAGGTCTCCATGAAGAAATGGAGTTTAAATGTTTTTAGGGCAATTTTGGATGTTGGCATTCTGGGTAAAAAGATACTACAACATTTTCTTGCTAAAAATACATCTTTTTGAAAGACCAACCTACTTTGATAATTCATTAGAAATTCATTAGAGTTCTCTCAAAGAATAGAAAATACACTAAGGTTTCATAATGCAATATTTAATCATAGTGGTAGAAATAATGTAATAACTAACTTCTATTCAGATAAATGACTATCAAAATGTATGCTAGAATATCATTTTATATATGAAAATATATAGACATATAAAGAGGTATTCACAAAAATTGTAATTCAAATATGAAATTAATAAATTAGTAATTTTATACATTGTAATATAAATACTTGTATTTTGAGTTATTCTTAAAGATTGATGTTTTATGACTATAAAGGCACACACTATTTCTGCTTTATTGTTATTGAGACATTATATAAGACACTGACATTTCTGAAGTTTATTTTGGGTGAACATTAAATTCAGCTAAGATTTTCATTAAAATTTTTAATAATTTTTAAAAAATGAAGTCACATTTAATAACCACATCAGACCTGCATATGAGCTTAACAAATGAATAATTACAAAGTAACAAAGAAGAGCATATTTTGTTTCCCATTATAATTCCCAGTATTTTCCCCCTGTCATAACTATAATTCACTTCTTCAGTCCTCTCTGCTCACTCTGCTATGGCATAACACGACTCTGTCTTCATGAGACTGAGCTGGCTCATTCTCATTACTAGCATAGCTCCTCCTGTCAGCTGTGTCATCCCACTACAAGATGGAAACTGGCATGAGAGGGATGGTGGCCTAAACTAATAGTTACAGACAGATCAGAACCCATGGCCTCCACAGCCCACAACCTCTGTAAGTACTGCTGAGCATGAGAATATCTTATTGTTACAACTGTCTCTGACCTAGTTAGCTGAATGGTGATTTTCACTTGAAATATGGATGCCTGGACACCAGGGTTCTAAGTTCTGTTATGTTCTATCACTAAGGAAGTGATGTCACCTTACTCTCTTACTTAAATCCACTCCTCTAATAGGAAAACTCCAAATCATCCTCCTTTGATTTCCCAGGCACATTAGCAGGGAGGTGGATTGGAAATGGAGCAGCTAGGACTTGAATTGGTGCCCTTAAGGGATGCTGGCACTGCAGACCGGGGCTTTAATACACTGTTCAATAGCACTGGCCCATAATGGTTACTTTTGACTTTTCTATTTTTCATGTTTCCATCAAAATGGTTATGTTACTTTACACAAAAGCAAAACATTAAAAATAGCATTCTACCACTATCTATATTATAGATAAACATGCAGCTAAAATTGATTTTAAAATTATGTATAAAATGCAAAACCTAAAACACATCCACATGAATATTTCATTCATAAATTAATTTATTTTTATTAACTTTTATTTAATGAATATAAATTTCCAAAGTACAGCTTATGGGTTACAATGGCTTTCCCCTCCCAAAACTTCCCTCCCACCCACAACCCTCCCCTTTCCCGCCCCCTCTCCCTTTCCAATCACATCATGATTCATTTTCAATTCTCTTTATATACAAAAGATCAGTTTAGTATATATTAGGTAAGGATTTCAACAGTTTGCCCCCATATAGCAACACAAAGTGAAAAAAAAATTCTGTTGGAATACTGGTTATAGCATTAAATAAGAGTGTACAGCACATTAAAGGCAGAGATCATACATAATATTTTTTAAAAATTAATTAATTTTCTATGCCATTTCCAATTTAACACCAGTTTTTTTTTTCATTTCCAATTATCTTTATATACAGAAGATCGATTCAGTATATAATTAGTAAAGATCACATCAGTTTGTACCCACGCAGAAACACAAAGTGTAAAAATACTGTTTCAGTACTAGTTATAGCATCACTGCACATTAGACAACATATTAAGGACAGATCCCACATGGGATGCAAGTACACAGTGACTCCTGTTGCTGACTTAACAATTTGACACTCCTGTTCATGGCGTCAGTAATCTCCCTAGGCTCTAGTCATGAGTTGCCAGGGCTATGGAAGCCTTAAGGGTTCGCTAACTTTGATCTTATTCTGATAGGGTCACAGTCAAAGTGGAAGTTCTCTCCTCCCTTCAGAGAAAGGTACCTCCTTCTTTGATGGCTCCGTTCTTTCCACTGGGATCTCACTAACAGAGATCTTTCATTTAGGTCTTCTTCTTTTTTTCTTTTCAATGGTATCTTGGCTTTCCATGCCTTCAATACTCTCATGGGCTCTTGAGCCAGGTCCTAATGCCTTAAGGGCTGATTCTGAGGCCAGAGTGTTGTTTAAGACATCTGCCATTCTATGAGTCTGCTGTGTATCCCACTTCCCATGCTGGATCTTTCTCTCCCTTTTTGATTCTATCAGTTAGTATTAGCAGACACTTGTCTTGTTTGTGTGATCCCTTTGTTTCTTAGACCTATCCAGGCCATCGAATGTGAACTGAAATTGATCACTTGGTCTAGTGAGATGGCCTTGGTACATGCCACCCTGATGGGATTGTATTGGAATCCCCTGGCACATTTCTAAATCCATCATTTGGGGCAAGACTGATTGTGCATGTCCCAAATTGTGCATCTCCTCCCTCTCTTATTCCCACTCTTATATTTAACAGGGATCACTTTTCAGTTAAAATTTAAACACCTAAGAATAATTGTGTGTTAATTACAGAGTTCAACTGCTAGTACTAGAACAACAACAACAACAACAAATACTAAAAAGGATAAAGTATTACATTGTACATCTAGAGTCAGGACAAAAGCTGCTCAGGTCATTGTTTCTTATAGTGTCCATTTCACTTCAACAGGTTTCCCCTTTGGTGTTCAGTTGCCGCCGATCAGGGCAAACAAATGATATTTGTCTCTTTGGGACTGGCTTAATTCACTCAGCATGATGTTTTCTAGATCCTTCCATCTTGTTGCAAATGACTGGGTTTCATTGTTTCTTACTGCTGTATAGTATTCTATGGAGTACATTTCCCATAATTTCTTTATCCAGTCTACTGTTGATGGGCATTTGGGTTGGTTCCAGGTCTTAGCTATTGTGAATTGAGCTGCAATAAACATTAATGTGCAGATGGCTTTTTTATTAACCAAATTAATTTCCTTTGGGTAAATTCCAAGGAGTGGGATGGCTGGGTTGTATGGTAGGGTTATGTTCAGGTTTCTGAGGAATCTCCAGACTGACTTCCCTAGTGGCTTAACCAGTTTGCATTCCCACCAACCATGGGTTAGTGTCCCTTTGTCCCCACATACTCTCCAGCATCTATTGTTGGTAGATTTCTGAATGTGAGCCATTCCCACCGGGGTGAGGTGAAACCTCACTGTGGTTTTGATTTGCATTTCTCTGATTGCTAGTGATCCTGAACATTTTTTCATGTGTCTGTTGGCCATTTGGATTTCCTCTTTTGAAAAATGTCTATTGAGTTCCTTGGCCCATCTCTTAAGTGGGTTGTTTGTTCTGTTATTGTGGATTTTCTTGATTTCTTTGTAGATTCTGGTTTTCAACCCTTTATCTGTAATATAGTTTGCAAACATTTTTCTCATTCTGTCGGTTGCCTCTTCACTTTCCTGACTGTTTCTTTTGAAGTACAGAAACTTCTCAATTTGATGCAATCCCAAATGTTAATTTTGGCTTTGACTGCCTGTGCTCCTGGGGTCTTTTCCAAGAAGTCTTTGCCTGTACCTATATCTTGCATGGTTTCTCCAATGCTCTCTAATAATTTGATGGTTTTGGGTCATAGATTTAAGTCTTTAATCCATGTTGAATGAATTTTTGTGTAAGCTGAAAGGTATGGGTCTTGCTTCAAGTTTCTGCACATGGAAATCCAATTTTCCCAGCACCATTTATTGAATAGGCTGCCCTTATTCCAGGGATTAGTTTTGGATCTTTGATCAAATATAAGTTGGCTGTAGATGTTTGGATTGATTTCCGGTGTTTCTATTCTGTTCCATTGGTCTATCCATCTGTTTCTGTACAAGTACCATGCTGTTTTGATAACAACTGCCCTGTAGTGTGTCCTGAAATCTGGTATTGTGATGCCACCGGCTTTGTTTTTGTTGTACAGGGTTGCTTTGGCTATTCGAGGTCTTCTGTGTCTCCATATGAATTGCAGCATCATTTTTTCCAGATCTGAGAAGAATGTCTTTGGTGTCTTGATTGGTATTGCATTGAATGTATAAATTGCTTTTGGGAGAATAGACATTTTGATGCTATTGATTCTTCCAATCCATGAGCATGGAAGAATTCTCCACTTTTTGGTATCCTCTTCTATTTCTTTCTGTAAGGTTTTGTAGTTTTCATCGTAGAGATCTTTAACATCCTTGGTTAAGTTTATTCCAAGGTATTTGATTGTTTTGTAGCTATTGTGAATGGGATTGATTTTAGAAGTTCTTCCTCAGCCGTGGCATTGCCTGTGTATACAAAGGCTGTTGATTTTTGTGGATTGATTTTATATCCTGCTACTTTGCCAAACTCTTCGATGAGTTCCAGTAGTCTCTTACTAGAGTTCTTTGGGTCCCCTAAATAAAGAATCATATCATCTGCAAAGAGGGATAGTTTGAGTTCTGCCTTCCCAGTTTGTATCCCTATAATTTCTTTTTCTTGCCTAATAGCTCTGGCCAAAACTTCCAGAACTATATTGAAGAGCAGTGGTGAGAGTGGGCATCCCTGTCTGGTACCAGATCTCAGTGGAAATGCTTCCAACTTTTCCCCATTCAATAGGATGTTGGCCGTGAGTTTTTCATATATTGCTTTGATTGTATTGAGGAATGTTCCTTCCATACCCAGTTTGCTTAGAGTTTTCATCATGAAAGGGTGTTGTATTTTATCAAATGCTTTCTCTGCATCTATTGAGAGAATCATATGGTTTTTCTTCTGCAGCCTGTTAATGTAGTGTATTACGTTGATTGACTTGCGGACGTTGAACAATCCTTGCATACCAGGGATAAATCCCACTTGGTCTGGGTGGATGATCTTTCTAATGTGTTGTTGCATTCTATTGGCCAGAATTTTATTGAGTATTGTTGCATCTATGTTCATCAGAGATATTAGTCTGTAATTCTCTTTCAATGCTGCATCATTTCTGGCTTAGGAATTAAGGTGATGCTGGCTTTGTAGAAAGAATTTGGGAGGATTCCCTCTGTTTCGATGGTTCTGAATAGTTTGAGAAGAATTGGGGTTAGTTCTTCTCTAAATGTCTAGTAGAACTCAGCAGTGAATCCATCTGGTCCTGGGCTTTTCTTTGTTGGTAGGGCCTTTATTACTGTTTCAATATCTGTGTAATTTATGGTTCTGTTTAGGTCTTCTATGTCTTCCTGGCTCAATTTAGGGAGGTTGTATGTGTCCAAGAATCTGCCATTTATGATAGATTTCCCTGTTTGCTGGCATACAAGTCCTTTAGTAATTTCTGATGATTCTTTTTATTTCTGGGGTGTCTGTTGTTATTTTCCCTTTTCATCTCTGATCCTATTGATTTGGGTCTTTTCTCTTCTTTTTTTAGTTAGTTGGGCCAATGGGGTGTGAATTTTTTTTATTTTTTTAAAAAACCAGCTCCTCGTTTGGCTGATTTTTTGTAATGTTTTTTGGATTCAATCCTGTTGATTTCTTCTTTGATTTTAATTATTTCCCTTCTTCTACTGGGTTTGGGTTTGGTTTGCTGCAGATTTTCTAGATCCTTGAGATGACTTGAAAGCTCATCTATTTGGTGCCTCTCCAATTTCTTGATGTAGGCACCTATTAATATAAATTTTCCTCTTCACACTGCTTTTGTTGTATCCCATAGATTTTGGTATGTTGTGCTGTTATCCTCATTTACTTCCAGAAATTTTTTGATTTCTCTTTTAATTTCTTCTATGACCCATTGTTCATTCAGGAGCATGTTGTTCAGTCTCCATGTGTTTGCATGTGCTCTGGGGATTCCCGAGTTGCTAATTTCCAATTTCATTCCTTTGTGGTCTGAGAAGCTGCATGGTATGATTCTAATTCTTTTGAATTTGCTGAGACTTGCTTTATGGCCTAGTATGTGGTCAATCCTAGAGAAGGTTCCATATACTGCTGAGAAGAATGTAAAGTCCTTAGATGTAGGATGAAATGTTCTGTAGATATCTGTTAGATCCATTTGGGCTATAGTGTCATTTAAATCTACTGTCTCCTTGTTGATCTTCTGTCCTGTTGATCTGTCTATCTCTGAGAGTGGAGTATTGAAGTCCCCCAGTACTATTGTATTGGGGTCTAAGTCTCCCTTTAAGTCCCTTAACAAGTCTTTTAAATAAGCTGGTGCCCTGTGATTAGGTGCATATACATTGATAATCATTATATCTTCCTGTTGAATGGATCCCTTAATCATTATATAGTGCCCCTCTTTGTCTCTCCTGACAGTTTTGTGGTAAAGTTTATGTTGTCTGATATTAAGATGGCTACGCCCACTCTTTTTTCTTTTCTGTTGGCATGGTATATCTTTTTCCAGCCTTTCACTTTCAGCCTGTATGCATCATTGTTGGAAAGATGAGTTTCTTGTAAGCAGCAAAAAGATGGGTTTTGTTCCTTAACCCAATCAGCCAATTGGTGTCTTTTAACTGGATAGTTCAAGCCATTAACATTCAATGTGACTATTGTGAAGGAGTAACTTTGCCCTGCGATTTGCCAAAGATATTTTCTAATATCTGGTTTGAGATTCTTGTGGTCTTTTGCTGTGAGGTTTCCTTCCTTTATCTTCTTTCATATTGGTTACCATGTTTCTGTGTTGCTGTATGTAACACATTTTTAAGCATCTTTTGCAGGGCTGGATGAGTGGCGACAAATTCTTTCAATTTCTGTTTGCTGTGAAAGGTCTTTATTTCACCTTCATTCACAAATGAGAGCTTTGCAGGATATAATATTCTGGGCTGGCAGTTTTTCTCTCTTAGTACCTGGGCTATATCTCGCCATTCTCTCCTAGCTTGTAGGGTTTCTGATGAGAAATCAGCTGTAAGTCTAATTGGAGATCCTCTGAGAGTAATCTGGTGTTTCTCTCTTGCACATTTTAGGATCTTTTCTTTGTGTTTCACTGTGGTGAGTTTGATTATGACGTGTCGTGGTGAGGATCTCTTTTGATCATGTTTATTAGGGTTTCTATGAGCTTCCTGTACTAGGATGTCTCTGTCCTTCTCCAAACCTGGGAAATTTTCTGCTAGTATCTCACTAAAAAGGCCTTCTAATCCTTTCTCCCTTTCCATGCCTTCAGCAACTCCTAGAACCCTAATGTTGGGTTTTTTAATAGTATCCTGTAGATTCCTGACAGTATTTTTTAGATTTCTGATTTCTTCTTCTTTTCTTTGATTTGACTGTTTCCTTTCCTGTTCTCTGTCTTCTAATTCCGATATTCTCTCTTCTGCTTCACCCATTCTGTTTTAAGGCTCTCTAATGTGTTTGCCATTTGATCTATTGAGTTCTTCATTTCATTTTGGTTTTTGGTCACTATCTCAGTTTCCTGTTCTACTAGTTGTTTAATTTCATTTTGATTCCTCCTTAATATTTCATTTTCACGGGAGAGATTTTCTATCTTGTCCATTAAGGATTTCTGTAGTTCAAGAATTTGTTTTTGAGAACTTCTTAATGTTCTTATCAATTTTTTGAGATCTGCTTCTTGCATTTCCTCTATCTCTTCATCTTCATAATCTTGCATTGGCGTGTCTTGTTCACTTGGGGGCGTCATAGTGTCTTCCTTGCTCTTGTTACCTCGGTTTCTATGTTTGTTGTTTGGCATGTTGGAGATAATTTATGGTGGGTTTTTTTTTTTTTTTGCTGTGGTGTTTTTTTTCTCGTTATACTATGCCTCTAAGTGAGCTGTCTGCTTTGTTGAATCCTTAGTGGCTGTGATGGGTGTGGCCAGAGAGCTATGCTTGATTTTTCAGGTTTAAGGCTGTGTAAAGAGTGACTCTCCCAGATTGCTCACTCACTTGCTCCTTGCTGGCTTGCTCTCTCTCTCTCTCTGTCTTTTTTTTTTTTTGACTCAGTTGGGAGTGGAGTTGAGGGTAGTTGAAATCTGGCCTCTGTGAGTATTTGTTTGATCTACCCCAGGGACCACACAAAGAGTTTATGCAGCCCTCAATGTGTTCTCCAGTTTCACTAAAGTTACTGAGTTTGGCTGTGCTTTACATATGTAAAATCGCGGTGCTCTTTGTTTTGCTTGGTGAGTGAAGTGAGAGGCCTCTGTTTCCCCCACCCCCAATGTCTTGGGTTTCTGAGGTCTTTGTCTTACCCTCCTCGGGTTCCCGCGCTGGCAAGATTTGTGGCTCTGGCTCGTCTCCCGCCGCTCGGCTCATCTCGGTTGGTTTTCCACGTGGTGGGCTCCCTGTAAGTCCTCTGTTTCACATCCACTAGATCCGGAAGCGTTTCCTCTGCAGTTTTTTTCTTGAGTCTTTTCCTGAGGCTACAGTAATTCCACTTTTATGAAATTTTATTTTCCCAAGCTAAGGCGCACGTCCTCACTATACGCCATCTTGGCTCCGCCCCCTCATAAATTAATTGAATTTAAAATTTTAAACTATAGTCTGAATACCTCTGTTCTTTTTCACGCTAATAGTTCCTACTTAATAATTGACTCATATAGACTCATTTCATTTACTCTACAGTTGGATTTATTTTAATTGCAGTATTGTGAGAATGTAGCAAGTTAATATGCAGGTAGCAAGTAGGCAATCACTTTGGAAATCTTTAAAGTGTACTCTGATAAAATGAAAACCCATTAACCATATGAACAAAATATTATTGGCTAAGAATCTGGACTTCAACATCAGATATACCTATATTCAAATTCCAATTTTCTTAACATCTTGAATGCTTCCAAGCAATATAATGACACTTTGTAATCTTCATCATCATTTGCCAGTCACAGTGCCTGACACAAATTCATGCCTCATTCATTGAAGATTTTCAGGTGTAATACGCTTGAGATTACTTCAGAACTTAATACAGCAGAACAGGAGGTCCAAGATGGCTGAATAGATAAGATGGGCTGATTTTGACCACAGGAAGATAACAGAAAGAAGGTGAAGTAACTGCATTTCCAGGACAGAGTTTAAGAGAAGTTTGCTGTGGAAATCCTACAGGAAGTAGGAAGACTCAGTGGAGCAGCAAGGACAGTACAAATACATAGCAGTGGGTGGGGACACCATGGGGACTCCCACAGCTGGATCTGGAGGAGACACCATCTTCTTGGAGCTAGGTGAGCTCTATCTGTGACATCCTGTGTCACCTGTGATATTACCTAAGGGAGAACCATGTGGACAGCTTTGACTTTGAGTCAAGCCTGGTGAGACAGTGAGGGACAGTTTTCCCACCTTACCCTGTGACAGAAGAGCACACTGATTTCTCTCTATTCCCTCACAAAGGCAACTGGTGACTAGCAGGAAGAAAGTGCCATCTTAATAAGGCAAGTAAAGGCATCTGCAGCTCACATGTGCGTGACTAGGTTATTTATTTATTTATTTATTTATTTATTTATTTATTTATTTTTGTTTAAGGAATACAACTTCATGAATTTACTATGTAAGGATTTGGGAATATGATGCTTCTTCTCCCCCTCCCTCCCTCCCATCCAAACTCCTGCCTTTCTTCCTACTCCCTCTTTTTTACCCATAATTTTATATATATATACTTTTATTTAATGAATATAAATTTCCAAAGTACAGCTTATGGATTAAAATGGCTTCCCCCTCATAACTTCCCTCCCACCCACAACCCTCCCCTTTCCCGCTCCCTCTCCCCTTCCATTCACATCGATTCATTTTCAATTCTCTTTATATAAAGAAGATCAGTTTAGCATATATTAAGTAAAGATTTCAACAATTTGCACCCACATAGAAACACAAAGTGAAAAATACTGCTTGAGTACTAGTTATAGCATTAAATTACAATGTACAGCACATTAGGACAGAGACCCTACATGAGGAGTAAGTGCACAGTGACTCCTGTTGTTGACTTAACAAATTGACACTCTTGTTTATGGCATCAGTAATCACCCTAGGCTCTTATCACAAGTTGTCAAGGCTATGGAATCCTTTAGAGTTCACCAACTCTGATCATATTTAGACAAGGTCATAGTCAAAGTGGAAGTTCTCTCCTCCCTTCAGAGAAAGGTACCTCCTTCTTTGATGACCTGTTCTTTCCACTGGGATCTCACTAGTGGAGATTTTTCATTTAGGTCATTTTTTTTTTTTTGCCAGAGTGTCTTGGCTTTCCATGACTGAAATGCTCTCATGGGCTTTTCAGCCAGATCCACATGCCTTAAGGGCTGATTCTGAGACAAGAATGCTCTTTAAGACATCTGCCATTCTTTGAGTCTGCTGTGTCTCCCACTTACCATGTTGGATCATTCTCTCCCTTTTTGATTCTATCCATTAGTATTTGCAGCCACTAGTCTTGTTTATATGATCCCTTTGGCTCTTAGTCCTATCATTATGATCAACTGTGAGCAGAAATTGATCACTTGGACTAGTGAGATGGCATTGGCACATGCCAGCTTGATGGGATTGAATTGGAATCCCCTGGTATGTTTCTAATTATACTGTGTGTGGCAAGTCAGCTTGAGCATGTTCCAAATTGCACATCTCTTCCCTCTCTTATTCCCACTCTTATATTTAACATTGATCACTTTTCAGTTAAGTTTCAACACTTAATAATAACTGTGTATTGATTACAGTATTCAACCAAAAATATTAAGTAGGACAAACAAAAAAAATACTAAGAGAGGGATAACATATTAAGTTGTTCATCAACAGTCAGGGCAAGGGCTGATCAAGTCACCGTTTCTCATAGTGTTCATTTCACTTTAACAGATTTCCTTTTTGGTGCTCATTTAGTTGTCACCAATCAGGGAGAACATATGATATTTGTCCCTTTGGGACTGTCTTATTTCACTCAGCATAATGTTTTCCAAATTCCTAACAGGGATCCATAATTCTTTTAATTATTTATTTATTTATTTGAAAGTCAGAGTTATACAGAGAGAGAAGGAAAAGTAGAGAGATAGAGAGAGGTCTTCATCCTCAGGTTCACTCTCCAATTGACCACAACAACCTGAGCTGCACCAGTCATTTCACACTTAGCCCCTGGAAACTTGTAATATATTCTGGGCTTATGATTGGCTTTCTTAGATTCCACAAATAAGTGGCATTTATTTATTCTGTGTTATGTTAAACAGCATAAGGTCCACATTCATACTTTGGGATTCATGTAGTGACAAAATATCAGAATTTCTTTTTTAATGTTGAATTTGATTCCACTTTGTGTACGTGTCTTATTCTCTCTTTTCATCTGTTGACAGATGATGTGGTTATTTCCATATCTTGTACTTGTGAATAATGCTTACATGAACATGCATGTGCAGGTATATCCTAAAGATTGATTTTATTTCTTTTCTATACACATCCATTAGTGGGACAGCTTTGTCGTTCATTCCATTTTTAGAGGCACCTCCATCATGTTTTCCATAGTGGATGTATCAATTTACGTTCCTACAATTCATGTGTTTCCTTTTCTCTTGTTCAAAACTCATCTTTTTTTTTTTTTTTACTTTTTGGTAATATCCATTTTTACATATGTGAGGTGATAACCACTGTAGTATTGATGAGCAATGCTGAGCCCCACCTTTTTCAAAGATGTATCTGTTTATTTGAAAACCAGAGTTATACAGAGAGAGAAGGAGAGGAAGAGAGGCAGAGAGAGAGAGAGAGAGAGAGAGAGAGAGAGAGAGAGAGAGAGAGAGAGAGAGAGAGAGATACTTTCCATTTTTCCATCTGCTGGTTCACTCTCCAGATGGCCACAACAGCCAGAGCTGCACTGATCTGAAGCAAGGAGAAAGGAGTTTTTTCCAGGTCTCCCACATGGGTGCAGGAGACCAAGAACTTGGCCCACCTTTACTGCTCTCCAAAGCCATAGTTGACAGCTGGATTGGAAAGTAGAGCAGCTAAGATTTGAACCAGCACCCATATGAAATGCTGGCACAAAAGTTGTAACTTTACATGCTACAACAGATCACTGACCCTTCCATTCTTATTTTTTACAGAAATCAATTTTCCATTAATATTTATACTCATAAGATTTAACATACACCAAGTGGAGTGTTCACTGACTAGTATGAATAAAGAAAGGAGTAAAGAACAAAAACAAACAAGAAAAGCAGTATTCCCCAATAATCAAGGCATGGGCTGTTCATATCATGCCTCAAAGTGTCAATTTCACTCCTATAGATTACATTTTAAGTACTCTATTAGTTACTATAGATCAGAAAGACCATATGGTATTTGTCCTTTTGTGACTGGCTTATTTCACTAAATATAATGGTTTCCAGTTTAATCCATTTTGTTGCAAATGACAAGATTTTATTGTTTTTTTACCACATATACACATGTATATGTGTCATTATTTCTTTATCCATCCTTGAGGTGATGGAAATCTGGATTGATTCCATATCTTAGGTATTTTACATTTAGCTGAAGTGGACATGAGTGTACAGATAGTTCTTTCATATGATGATTTCATTTCCTTTGGATAAATTCCCAGGAGTGGGTTGCCTAGGTGATATGGTAGGTCTATATTCAGCTTTCTGAGCTATCTCCATACTGTCTTCAAAAGACTCTGTACAAGTTTGCATTCCCATCAACAATGGATTAAAGAACTCTTCTCCCCCCATTCTTGCCAGCATTCGTTGTTCCTTAATTTCCATATGATAGTAATTCTTTTTTATTTTTATTTTTATTTATTTGACAGGTAGAGTTATAGACAGAGAGAGAGACAGAGATAAAGGTCTTCCTTCTATTGGTTCACCCACCAAATGGCTGCTATGCCCAGGAGCCAGATTCTCCCTCATGGTCTCCCATGCAGGTGCAGGGCCCAAGCACTCCACTGCCTTCCTGGGCTACAGCAGAGAGCTGGACTGGAAGAGGAGCTACTGGGACTAGAACCCGGTGCCCATATGGGATGCTGGCACCGCAGGCAGAGGATTAGCCCAGTGAGCCACAGCACCGGCCCCTAAATGATAGTCATTCTAACAAGAATGAGGTGAAACTACGTTTGGTTTTGATTTGCATTTCCCAGATGGCTAGCAATCCTGAACATTTTTTCATGTGTCTATCTGCCATTTGAATTTCCTCTCTTTAAACTCAAAAATTCTTTAATTCCTTTACCCATTTCTTAATTGGATTGTTTGTTTCCTTGTTGTTGAGTTTCTTGAGCTCTTTATAGATTCTGGAAGTTAATCCTTTGTCAGTTATTTTGTCTGCAAATATTTCCTCCCATGCTGTTGGTCGCCTCTTCCCTTTGTTGAGTGTTTCATTTGGAGTGCAGAAACTTCTCAGTTGGATGTAACCCAATTGTTAATCTTGGCTTTGATTGCCTGTGCTTCTGGGGGGCTTTTCTAAGGAACCTTTCCCTATGCCAACACCTTGTAGCATTACCCAATATTCTCTAGTATTTTGATGGTATCAGTTTGTAGATTCAGGTCTGTGATCCATTTTGAGTGGATTCTTGTGTAAGGTGTGAGGCAGGAGACTTGTTTCATATTTATGCATATGGGAATCCAGTTTTCCCAGCACCATTTGTTGAAGAGACTGTCTTGGATCCGGGAGTTGTTTTTTGATTCTTTGTCAAGGATAAATGGGTTGTAGATGTGTGGATTTATTTCTGGGGTTTCTGTTCTGCTCTGTTGTTCTACATGTCTGTTTTGTGCCATTACTAGGCTGTTTTGATTATACCTGTCCTGTAGTATGTCTTGAGGTCTGGTATTGTGATATCTTCCACTTCATTTTTTGTTGTATAAAATTGATTTAACTATTTGGGGTCTCTTGTACTACTATATAAATTTATCATCATTTTTTCTAGATCTGAGAAGAATGTTATTGGAAATTTTGTTGGGATCACATTGAAACTATAAATTTCTTTCAGTAGTTTGGACATCTTGAAGATGTTGATGCTTCCAATCTAAAACATGGAAGATATTTCCACTTTTTATGTCTTCTATTTCTTTTTGTTTAGTTTTGTAATATTTATCACAGAGGTCATTGGAACCCTTGGTTAAATTTATTCCAAGGTGTTTGATTGCTTTTTTTAGCTATCATGAATGGGACTGGTCTTAGAAGTTCTTTCTCATTTATGGCATTGTCTGTGTATACAAATGCTCTTCATTTATTTGCCTGTTGATTTTATATCCTGCTACGTTACCAAACTTGCTTATTCATGGGGTCTTTTGGGATATATATATATAATCATGCCATCAGCAAATAGGGATAGTTTGAATTCTTCCTTCCTGATTTGTATCCCTTTGATTTCTTTTACCTCCCTGAAGGTTCTGGTTAAAACTTTCAGGACTATATTAAATAGAAATGGTGAGAATGGGCACCTTTGATTTTGAATATTAATGGGAATGCTTCAAATTTTTTTCCCATTCAGTAAAAGTTGGCTGTTGGTTTGTCTTAGATTTCTTAGATTATATTGAAGAATGCTCCTTTTATACCCAATTTGCTTAAAGTTTTCATCATAAAATGGTGTTAGATTTTGTCACATGCTTTCTATGCATCTCCTGAGATAATCATATGGTTTTTGGTTCTCTGCTTGTTAATGTGGTTAATCATGTTTATTGATTTTCAGATGTTAATCATCTCTGCATAGAGTAAATCCCACTTGGTCTGGGTGAAGGATATTTCTGATGTGTTGTTGGATTTGATCAGGTAGTATTTTGTTGAGTATTTTTGTGTCTACATTCATCAGGGATATTAGTCTATAGTTCTCTTTCTCTGTCCTATCTTTTTCTGGCTTAGGAATTAAGTTGGTGCAGGCTTCATAGAAGGATTTTGGGAGGATTGCCTCCCTTTCAATTGCTTTGAATAGCTTGATAAGAATGGGAGTTGGTTCTCCTTTAAATGTTTGGTATAATTCTGCCATGAAGCCTTCAGGACCTGGGCTTCTCTTTGTTGGAGTGGTCTTTATTACTGATTTGATCTCTGTTTTGATAAATAGTCCATTTAGATGATTTATGTCTTCATGGCTCAATATAGGTAGGTTGTATGTGCCAGGAATATATCCATTTCTCCTAGGTTTCCTACTCTATTAGCATACAGCCCTTTGTAGTATTTCCTGATGCATCTTTTTATTTGTATTGTTATTTATTTTTCATCTCTGATTTTATTGATTTGCATCATCTTCATTTTTATTTTTTTGTTAGCTGTGCCAATGATGTGTCAACTTTATTTTTTCAAGAAAAAAAAAAACCTCTTCATTTCATTGATATTTTGTACGGTATTTTGGTTTCAATTATATTTCTTCCTTAATTTTAATTATTTCCTTCCTTCTTCTAATTTGAGGTTTGGCTTGTTGTTTTTCTTTTTTCTAGGTCCTTGCAATGCATTGACACCTCATCTATTTTGTTACTTTCCCATTTCTTGATGTAGGCACATATCATTACAAAGTTCCCTCTTAACACTATTTCTGTTGTATTTCATACATTTTGTTATGAGGTATTGTCATCTTGAATAATTGCAGAAATTTTTTAAATTTCTCTTTTTATTTCTTTTATAACCCACTGTTCATTTAGGAGCATTTTAATCATTCTTCATGTGTTTGCATATGTTCTTGACATTCTTGAGTTGTTTTTTCAAGATCAATCCATTGTGATCAGTGAAGGTGCATGGTATGATTTGATTTATTTGAATTTGCTGAGACTTGTTTTATGGCCTAGTATATGGTCTATCCTAAAGAAAGTTCTGTGCACTGCTGAGAAGACTGTATATTCTGCAACTCTAGGGTGAAAAGCTCTATAGTTATCAGTTAGGTACATTTGATCTATGATATCAATTAGCTCTGTTGTTTCTTTGTTAATTTTCATTCTAGTTGATCTACCTGTTGATGAAAGTGGGATTCTGAAGTGCCTGTTACTATTGTATTGCAGTCTATATTTTCCTTTAGTAGATTTTATTTTCTATTAGTAGATTTTTTTTAAATAGCCAGGCACCCTGTAATTGGGTGTATATACATTAATTATAATCACATCTTCCTGTTGTATTGATGCCTTAATCATTGCATAGTATACTTCTTTGTCTCTTTTAATAGTTTTTGTGTAAAAGTCTATTTTGTCTGATATTAGGATGGCTACACCTGCCTTTTTTTCTAATCGCATGGAATATCTTTTTTCCAGCTATTCAATTTCAGTCTATGTGTATCTTTCTGAGTTGTGTTTCTTTTAAGCAGCAAATAGATGGGTCTTGTTTTTAATATATTTAGTCAGTCAGTATCTTTTTTTTGTTGGACAGGCAGAGTGGACAGAGAGAGAGAGAGACAGAGAGAAAGGTCTTCATTTACCGTTGGTTCACCCTCCAATGGCTGCTGCTGCCAGCATGCTACAGCCGGCGCACCACACTGATCCAAAGGCAGGAGCCAGGTGCTTCTCCCAGTCTCCCATGCGGGTGCAGGGCCCAAGGACTTGGGCCATCCTCCACTGCATTCCTGTGCCACAGCAGAGAGCTGGGTCAGTCAGTATCTTTTAACTGAAGAGTTGAGATCATTTGCATTCAAGGTAGTTATTTTTTAAAAGATTCATTTTATTTATTTGGAAGACAGAGTTATAGAGAGAGGTAGATATATAGAAAAGGACAGAGAGAGGTCTTTCATTTGCTGGTTCACCCCCAGTTGACTGCAACAGCCAGAGATAAGGTGATCTGAAGCCAGGAGCCAGGAGTTTCTTACAGGTCTCCCATGCAGGTGCAAGGGCCCAAGGACATGGGCCATCTACTGCTTTCCCAGGCTTTCGCAGAGATCTAGATCAGAAGTGGACCAGCTGGGGCATGAATTGGCTCCTATATGGGATGCTGGTGCTGCAGGCTGGGGCTTTAACCTGCTGTGCCACACCACCGGCCTCTCAAGGTAACTATTAATAAGTAACAACTTGACTGTGCCATTTTTCATCAATGTTGCTATCAATCACTTTGGGTTTCTTTTGTACTTTTAGTGGAGGATTATCTGTCTTCGCATTCTGTCATGATGGTGGGTTTCATTCTGTATTTCTGTGTGTGGCAAATCCTTCAGCATCTTTTTAAAAGCTGCATGTGTGCTGACAAATTCTTTTAATTTCCATTTATTATGGAAAGTCTTTATTTCATTGTCATTCATAAATGGATGCTTTGCAAGTTACAATATTCCTGGTTGACAGTTTTTTCCCTTAAGACTTGGATTATGTTTCATCATTCTTTTCTAACCTACAGGGTTCTGATTAGAAGTTTGTGGGAGTCTAATTGGAAATCCTCTGAAAATAATCTGGCATTTCTCTAGTACACATTTTAACATATTTTCTTTATGCTTTATTGTGGAGAGTTTGACAATAATGTGTCAAGGTGAAAATATTTCTGGACATCTCTATCAGGAGATCTATGCTTCCTGTTTTTCAATGTCCCTTTCTCCAAATTAGGGGAGTTTTCTGTAATTATTTCACTAAATAGGCCTTCTACTCCACCTTCAGGAACTCCTAATACTTATATGTTTGATTGTTTGATAGTATCCCATAAATCTGTATCACTGTTTTTTAAGTTTTCTAATTTCTTTCTTTCTTTCTTTTTTTAGATCTGACTGAATGATTTCCAAACACTTGTCTTCTACTCAGATATTCTTTATTTTGCCTCTCCAAGTCTGTTGTGAAGGGTTTCTGCTGTATTTATATTTATCAATTGAATTCATTTCTAATATTTCATTTTGATTTCTTTTTAAAATCTCAATTTCATGGGAATTTTTTCTTTTATGTCACATATCATTTTCTTTAGTTCATGGATTTGCTTTTGGTTGCTTTTTAGTAATCATATGATTAAGTTTTTGAATTTCATTTCCATCACATCATCAATATCTTCATCTTCACATTCTAATATTTAAATATTATTGTGTTCCTTTAAGTGGTCATGGTGTCTTCCTTATTCTTATTTTTTTTTTTTAATTTCTGCATTTGTTTCTAGGCTCTTGTGGAGTTAAATGTTGTTTTTTTTTTCTCCAATGGCCTTTATCTTTGAACTATGCCTATATGGTTTAGTTGATTGTGCTTCAGTGAACATGAAGAGCTGTGTGGTGAGTGTGGCTAGGGAGCTCTGGTCAGTGCTCCAGGGAGGGGTAAGTAGCCAGGGTAACAACCAAGTTGGACTCGGTAGTTCTCCTCTTATTAAAAGAAGTTGGAGGAGAGTGGTCACATCTGTTGGTGTGATCCCCCTCTCACCTTTTCTCCTCCAAGATGAATAATGCCCAGGTGTTAGT
This sequence comes from Lepus europaeus, assembly GCF_033115175.1. Taxonomy (NCBI): domain Eukaryota; kingdom Metazoa; phylum Chordata; class Mammalia; order Lagomorpha; family Leporidae; genus Lepus; species Lepus europaeus. The sequence goes on along the minus strand of NC_084851.1, from coordinate 21,053,580 downwards.
CCCCAGTGCCTTCAGCACTTATCTGTGCTGCTGTATGAACCACACAAATGAGCTGCATAGTTCTTTATGTTAGCATGATTCTTACAACAATTATCTGCCCTGGCTGTGGCTCTGTATCCAGAGCTTTCCCAGAACTATGGCTACACCTTGCCCCCTCTCATCTAGTCACAGTGTTTTCACAGTCTCAGCACCCAATGCTCCCATGATCAAGGATTCCAAGTGGGTCCACTCTGCCCTGTTAGCCTGTCCTGTCCACAGAGTGACTGAGGAGTTCCTGGAGCCACTGCCTGTGTGTCCTACCCTTGCAGATGGAGCTTCCCCGTTATATAGAAAGTCAGTAAGGAACATGAATTTTTCCCTCTGGTAAAATCCCTGGATCACATGCATGTACAATATCTGCTGGCCACAGACACACTATGTCATAATTTTTTTTCTGGGTATGTAGAAGAGTCCCCACAGATAGCACTTCTTTTTGGTTGGGTTCGATTCTCATTCTGTCCTATTGAAGGTTGGGCATGGAAAACCTGTTGGGTCAGTTGATAGTATCCCATATATCTTCAACTCTGTTTTTAAGTTTTCTAATTTCTTCCTCTTTTTTACTATGCCTGTAAAATTTCCAGAGATTTGTATTCTAACACAGATATTCTTTCTTCTGACTCACCAACTCTGTTGTTTAGGTTCTCACTGAATTTTTATATTTCATCTATTGAATTCTTAATTTCTAGTATTTCATTTTGATTTCTTCTTAAAATCTCAGTTTAATGGGAAAATTTTTCATTCATGATATATGGTATTATTTAGCTTGTGGGCTTACTTTTGATTAGTTTTGAGTAATCCTATGTTTACTTTTTTGAATTCAATTTCTGGCATTTCTTCAATCTCTTCATCTTCACATTTTAATGTTTTTGTATTTTAATGTTGTTGTACTACTTTGCAGAGGTCACAGTGTAGTCCTTTTTCTTTTTTCTTGATTTTTGAAGTTATTTTAAAAATGTTTTTTACCCTCTGATGGCTTTTTATCTTTAAACTATGCCTCTGTGTTATACTTTCTATAAATACCAAGAGGTGTGTGGTAGTTGTAACCAGGGATTTCTGCCCAGTGCTCCAGGATGTGAGTAACTGGGATAACACCCAAGTTGGGCATGGTAGGTTTCCTTTGGCTAACAGGATGGAGAAGAATGATCACCTCTGTTGTTGTGACCACTTCTCCAGGCTGAGGAGTGCACAGTGTTAGCCCCTGATGTGTACAGCAATCATCGTTCCAATTTTTAGTATATGTGCAGCCAAAGTGAGCACATGTACACACTGCTGTATGAAGTGTACATATGGTATGTCCAGCCCCTCATGTGAGCACTGTTCCATCTGCTGTGATCTGCTCTATGGAACCAATCAGCATAGAACCCAGCTACACCCTATCTCCTCTCACAGGATCACATTATTTTTTCAGTGTCAGCACTCAGGACTCAGGGTCAAGGATTGCAGATGGAGCTACTATACCCTGCTACCCAATCCTGACTGCATGAGAATTGAGGTGCTCTCAGAACCCTTGTCTCTGTGTGTTCCAGCCTGCTGGATTGAGTCATGTCCTCCTAACCAGATTCTATGCCACTGAGATATGTGGGTCTTTCTCTCTGGTAAGATATATGGGTCACTGGAATGCACAATACCTGCCAGCCACTGCTCTTCTCACTTCACAATTGTGCTGGGCACTTAGGAGAGTCCTACAGGCTACACTTCCCTTTGTAGGGTTGGTTCCCCTTCCTCTTGTTGCCAAGTGAGTGAAGTTGGTGCAGTGGAGACCAGTGTGTCAGTTGCTGCTGCACTCCTGTGACTGTGTGCATACACAGTCTGGGGCAGCCACTATGTCCTGAAGTCCAAAAGTGGTGCTAGACCTCCAACATCTGACTGCAGGTCACTGTTGCAGGAGGGAGGAGGGTAGATACAGAGACACTCTGCCTTTTTTCCTTTCCTCTTGCACTCTGGGTGGGAAGTGGCCCTGCTGTTCTGAGGGATCCTGGCTAAACTCAAAAAGGCACAGTTCACAAAGCTTTCCCTCTCACAATATCAACAATGGTGCAGGCCCTGGATATTGTCTCACCTGGTTGGCCAGGGTGGATAGGTGGGGTAATTAGGGATTTTATCATAGGGATAAATCTGCAGTCCCCAATGATTTTAAGTCTGGCCTGCGGGGTTGGCATGGGTTGAAGCATCAACTTAGTCCCATAAGACACTCATCTCTCATTCCATCATGGACACTAAGACACAAACTGCAATAGTGAAGCACTGGCAGACAGCTGATTCTGTGAACATCTTAGCTTTCTGCATGGATGACCACACTCATGGAGGCTGAGTAGAATTCTTGTTTCCTGTTAGAGTGGGAGACCTGTGTTCTATGACTTTGGGAATTCTGTGACTTCATGATAGGGCATGATGTGTAGCTACATCTCTGAGCAATCATTGTGTCTGGATTAAGAGACTCAGAGCTCCCTGTGTGCTTGGGGTGTGTCATTGAAGAGAGATCTGTGCTCACACCAAGGACTGCACAGATCCTTTGTGTGGTTCATATACATGCATGGGAAAGGTATGTACCAACTGTGGGTTCACCTTGGTCATCAGTCACATAAGCAGAGTGAAGGTGAGGCTATTGTACCAGCTGAGGGGATCATGCCACCTCCTGCTGATGGCAGAGGAATTCTATCAAACCCAACTTGCATTCTCACCCCATGTTCAAGCACTGACCACTGATCACCAAGCTCCCATGCAGCACATGCATCTGTATAATCACTAAAGAAGCAGATACTCTACTAAGACACAGATGTGTATTTCAATGACAGATACCACTAGAGGGGGGAAAAAGTGCTCCCACAAATGCCTAAAAATAAACATAGAAATACAAAATATGTCTGCAGATAAAGCAATATGACCCTTAGATTCATTGTTAGAACCTGAAGATGAAGGAAATGATGAAATACATGAAAATAAATAAAAAAGAATGATTATAAGATTATTCAAAATCATAGAAAAGCAAATATATGACTTAAAGACATCCATGCATGACATGGTGAAAATTTTTCTGGGAGACAAAGATATTAAAGAGAAATCAAATTGAAATTTCAGAAATGAATAATTCAATAGATGCAATAAAAATACATAGATATCATTAACAGCAGACTTGTTGAGACAGAACAAAGAATAAGGAATATCTGAGCTAGAAGACAAATATTTGAAAGTATCTCAGACCAAGAGAAAAAAGAAGAAAAAATAGAAATACTGAAAATAGTGTTCACAATTTAGGTGATACTATCAATTGACCTAACATATGTGCCTTAGGAGTTTCTGAAGATGTGGAAAGAGAACAGATTGCTAAGGTCTATTTAATTAATTAATAACAGAAATCTTTCTTAATTTGCACAAAGCTAGGGACACACAAATATGGAAAGCACATAGAAATCTGAATAGACAAAATCAGAAGATTTTAACCATGACATATCATAGTGAAATGTTTAAAAGTAAAATCTTGGGGCCAGCACTGGGGATCACTTGGTTAATCCTCTGCCTGCAGTGCCAGCATCCCATGTGGGTGCTGGGTTCTAGTCCCAATTGCTCCTCTTCCAGTCCAGCTTTCTGCTGTGGCCCAGGATGGCAGTGGAGCATGGCCCAAGTGCTTGGGACTCTGCACCCACATGGGAGACCAGGTGGAAGCACCTGGCTCCTGGCTTTGGTTCGGCGGGCCGCTGGTCATGGCAGCCATTTGGGGGATGAGCCAACAGGAGGAAGACCTTTCTCTCTGGCTCTCTGTCTCAGAGTCTTACTCTATTTGTCAAACAAATTAAGAAAAAAGAAAAAGAAAAAGAAGTGAAACCTAAAGATTCTAAAATATGTGTGAGAAAAATGCCACATTACCTTCAATTTATCCAATTCCACTGAGGCTAATTTCGCATCAAAAACTCTACAAGCTATGACTGAATGGAAAGACATAGCCTAATTCCTAAAAGAAAACAAATAAAAACTGTCAGCCTAGCATAGTATATTCAGAAAACCTCTAATTTATAAATGAAGATGAAATAGATGTCCCAAAGCAAACTGAAATTGAAAGAATCTGCCACCACTCCTCCAGGATTACAAATGATATTTACAGGTGTGCTACACACAGAAACAGAGAAAGATAATCATTATGAAAGAACCTGAACTCAGAATTGTGCAAGAAAAAGTAAAAAGTAATCCCAAAGCAAACAATAAGAAAATTTATGGAAAATGCCAGGTCAAGTCATTATGTATAAATGAAAGCCTAAATTTAAATGGTCAAAATATTCCAATTAGGGCAGAGCCAAGATGGCAGATAGTGAGGATGTGTGCTGTAGTTTAGGAAAATAAAGTTTCATAAAAGTGGAATTACTGTAGCCTCAGGAAAAGACTCAAGAAAAAAACTGCAGAGGAAACGCTTCCAGACCTAGTGGATGTGACACAGAGGACCTACAGCAAGCCCACCGCAGGGAAACTCAACTGCGGGAGACAAGCCACAGACTCTCCCCAGCATGGGAACGGGAGGGAGGTAAGACAAAGACAGCAGAAACCCGAGACATTGAGGGGGAAAAGCAGAGGCCTCTCTTGTCACTCAATGAGTAAAACAAAGAACAGGAACCATTTTAAATATCTAAAGCTCAGCCACAAACTCAGTAACTTTGGAATTTGGTGAATCTTGAGAACACATTGAGGCCTGCATAAACTCTTTGTGTGGTCCCAGGGGTAGATCAAATGAATACTCACAGAGGCCAGATTTCAACTACCCTCAATTTCACTCAGCCATTCGTGATTACTTCCCAACTGAGTCAAAAAAGAGAGAGAGAGAGAGCAATCCAGTAAGGAGCAAGGGAGTGAACAATCTGGATGAGTCACTTTTTGCAAAGCCTTAAAACTGAAGAATCAAGCATAGCTCTCTGGCCACACACATCATAGCCCCTAAGGAACCATCAAAGCAGACAGCCCACTTAGAGGCATAGTATAACGAGAAAAAAAACACCAGAGCAAGCCAATTCAAGATTATGAAGATGATGAGATAGAGGAAATGCAAGAAGCAGATCGCAAAAAATTGATAAGAACATTAAGAAATTCTCAAAAACAAATTCTTGAACTACAGAAATCCTTAATGGACAAAATAGAAAATCTCTCTTGTGAAAATGAAATATTAAGGAGGAATCAAAATGAAATGAAACAACTAGTAGAACAGGAAACTGTGATAGTGACAAAAAACCACAATGAAATGAAGAACTCAATAGATCAAATGACAAACACATTAGAAAGCCTTAAAAACAGAATGGGTGAAGCAGAAGAGAGAATATCGGAGTTAGAAGACTGAGAACAGGAAAGGAAACAGTCAAATCAAAGAAAAGAAGAAGAAATCAGAAATCTAAAAAATACTGTCAGGAATCTATAGGATACTATTAAAAAACCCAACATTCAGGTTCTAGGAGTTGCTGAAGGCATGGAGAGAGAGAAAGGATTAGAAGGCCTTTTTAGTGAGATGCTAGCAGAAAATTTCCCAGGTTTGGAGAAGGACAGAGACATCCTAGTACAGGAAGCTCATAGAATCCCTAATAAACATGATCAAAAGAGATCCTCACCACAACACGTCATAATCAAACTCACCACAGTGAAACACAAAGAAAAGATCCTAAAATATGCAAGAGAGAAACACCAGATTACTCTCAGAGGATCTCCAATTAGACTCACAGCTGACTTCTCATCAGAAACCCTACAAGCTAGGAGAGAATGGCGAGATATAGCCCAGGTATTAAGAGAGAAAAACTGCCAGCCCAGAATATTATATCCTGCAAAGCTCTCATTTGCGAATGAAGGTGAAATAAAGACCTTTCACAGCAAACAGAAACTGAAAGAATTTGTTGCCACTCATCCAGCCCTGCAAAAGATGCTTAAAGACATCTTACATACAAAAACACAAAAACACGGTAACCAATATGAAAGAAGATAAAGGAAGGAAACCTCACAGCAAAAGACCACAAGAATCTCAAACCAGATATTAGAAAATATCTTTGGCAAATTGCAGGGCAAAGTTACTCCTTCTCGATAGTCACATTGAATGTTAATGGCTTGAACTATCCAGTTAAAGACACCGATTGGCTGATTGGGTTAAGGAACAAAACCCATCTATCTGCTGCTTAGAAGAAACTCATCTTTCCAACAATGATGCATACAGGCTGAAAGTGAAAGGCTGGAAAAAGATATACCATGCTAACAGAAATGAAAAAAGAGCGGGCGTAGCCATCTTAATATCAGACAACATAAACTTTACCACAAAAACTGTTAGGAGAGACAAAGAGGGGCACTATATAATGATTAAGGGATCCATTCAACAGGAAGATATAATGATTATCAATGTATATGCACCTAATTACAGGGCACCAGATTATTTAAAAGACTTGTTAAGGGACTTAAAGGGAGACTTAGACACCAATACAATAGTACTGGGGGACTTCAATACTCCACTCTCAGAGGTAGACAGATCAACAGGACAGAAGACCAACAAGGAGACAGTAGATTTAAATGACACTATAGCCCAAGTGGATCTAACAGATATCTACAGAACATTTCATCCTATATCTAAGGACTTTACATTCTTCTCAGCAGTACATGGAACCTTCTCTAGGATTGACCACATACTAGGCCATAAAGCAAGTCTCAGCAAATTCAAAAGAATTAGAATCATACCATGCAGCTTCTCAGACCACAAAGGAATGAAATTGGAAATTAGCAACTCGGGAATCCCTAGAGCACATGCAAACACATGGAGATTGAACAACATGCTCCTGAATGCACAAAGGGTCATAGAAGAAATTAAAAGAGAAATCAAAAATTGTCTGCGTGTAAATGAGGATAACAGCACAACATACCAAATCTATGGGATACAACAAAAGCAGTGTGAAGACGCAAGTTTATAGCAATAGGTGCCTACATCACGAAATTGGAAAGGCACCAAATAGATGAGCTTTCAAGTCATCTCAAGGATCTAGAAAATCTGCAGCAAACCAAACCCAAACCCAGTAGGAGAAGAGAAATAATTAAAATCAAAGAAGAAATGAACAGGATTGAATCCAAAAAAAACATTACAAAAAATCAGCCGAACAAGGAGCTTGTTTTTTGAAAAAATAAACAAAATTGACACCCCATTGGCCCAACTAACTAAAAAAAGAAGAGAAAAGACCCAAATCAATAGGATCAGAGATGAAAAGGGAACATAACAACAGACACTACAGAAATAAAAAGAATCATCAGAAATTACTAAAGGACTTGTATGCCAGCAAACAGGGAAATCTATCAGAAATGGAAAGATGCTTGGACACATACAACCTACCTCAATTGGGCCAGGAAGACATAGAAAACCTAAACAGACCCATAACTGACACAGAAATTGAAACAGTAATAAAGGCCCTCCCAACAAAGAAAAGCCTAGAACCAGATGGATTCACTGCTGAATTCTACCAGACATTTAGAGAAGAACTAACTCCAATTCTTCTCAAACTATTCAGAACCATCGAAACAGAGGGAATCCTCCCAAATTCTTTCTATGAAGCCTGCATCACCTTAATTCCTAAGCTGAAAAAAGATGCAGCATTGAAAGAGAATTACAGACCAATATCTTTGATGAACATAGATGCAACAATACTCAATAAAATTCTGGCCAATAGAATGCAACAACACATTAGAAAGATCATCCACCCAGACCAAGTGGGATTTATCCCTGGTATGCAAGGATTGTTCAACGTCCGCAAGTCAATCAACGTAATACACTACATTAACAGGCTGCAGAAGAAAAACCATATGATTCTCTCAATAGATGCAGAGAAAGCATTTGATAAAATACAACACCCTTTCATGATGAAAACTCTAAGCAAACTGGGTATGGAAGGAACATTCCTCAATACAATCAAAGCAATATATGAAAAACTCACGGCCAGCATCCTATTGAATGGGGAAAAGTTGGAAGCATTTCCACTGAGATCTGGTACCAGACAGGGATGCCCACTCTCACCACTGCTCTTCAATATAGTTCTGGAAGTTTTGGCCAGAGCTATTAGGCAAGAAAAAGAAATTATAGGGATACAAACTGGGAAGGCAGAACTCAAACTATCCCTCTTTGCAGATGATATGATTCTTTATTTAGGGGACCCAAAGAACTGTAGTAAGAGACTACTGGAACTCATTGAAGAGTTTGGCAAAGTAGCAGGATATAAAATCAATGCACAAAAATCAACAGCCTTTGTATATAAAGGCATTTCCATGGCTGAGGAAGAACTTCTAAGATCAATCCCAAAAACAATCAAATACCTTGGAATAAACTTAACCAAGGATGTTAAAGATCTCTACGATGAAAACTACAAAACCTTACAGAAAGAAATAGAAGAGGATACCAAAAAGTGGAGAATTCTTCCATGCTCATGGATTGGAAGAATCAATAGCATCAAAATGTCTATTCTCCCAAAAGCAATTTATACATTCAATGCAATACCAATCAAGACACCAAAGACATTCTTCTCAGATCTGGAAAAAATGATGCTGCAATTCATATGGAGACACAGAAGACCTCGAATAGCCAAAGCGATTGTGTACAACAAAAACAAAGCCGGTGGCATCACAATACCAGGTTTCAGGACACACTACAGGGCAGTTGTTATCAAAAGAGCATGGTACTGGTACAGAAACAGATGGATAGACCAATGGAACAGAATAGAAACACCAGAAATCAATCCAAACATCTACAGCCAACTTATATTTGATCAAAGATCCAAAACTAATCCCTGGAATAAGGGCAGCCTATTCAATAAATGGTGCTGGGAAAATTGGATTTCCATGTGCAGAAACTTGAAGCAAGACCATACCTTTCACCTTACACAAAAATTCATTCAACATGGATTAAAGACTTAAATCTACAAACCAAAACCATCAAATTATTAGAGAGCATTGGAGAAACCATGCAAGATATAGGTACAGGCAAAGACTTCTTGGAAAAGACCCCAGGAGCACAGGCAGTCAAAACCAAAATTAACATTTGGTATTGCATCACATTAAGAAGTTTCTGTACTTCAAAAGAAACAGTCAGGAAAGTGAAGAGGCAACCGATAGAATGGGAAAAAATATTTGCAAACTATACTACAGATAGATGGTTGATAACCAGAATCTACAAAGAAATCAAGAAAATCCACTACAGAGCAAACAACCCACTTAAGAGATGGGCCAAGGACCTCAATAGACATTTTTCGAAAGAGGAAATCCAAATGGCCAACAGGAACATGAAAAAATGTTCAGGATCACTAGCAATCAGAGAAATGCAAATCAAAACCACAATGAAGTTTCACCTCACCCCGGTGAGAATGGCTCACATTCAGAAATCTATCAACAATAGATGCTGGAGAGTATGTGGGGACAAAGGGACACTAACCCACTGTTGGTGGGAATGCAAACTGGTTAAGCCACTATGGAAGTCAGTCTGGAGATTCCTCAGAATCCTGAACATAACCCTACCATACAACCCAGCCATCCCACTCCTTGGAATTTACCCAAAGGAAATTAATTTGGTTAATAAAAAAGCCATCTGCACATTAATGTTTATTGCAGCTCAATTCACAATAGCTAAGACCTGGAACCAACCCAAATGCCCATCAACAGTAGACTGGATAAAGAAATTATGGGACATGTACTCCATAGAATACTATACAGCAGTAAGGAACAATGAAATCCAGTCATTTGCCACAAGATGGAGGAATCTAGAAAACATCATTCTGAGTGAATTAAGCCAGTCCCAAAGAGACAAATTTCATTTGTTTTCCCTGATCGGTGACAACTGAGCACAAAGGGGAAACCTGTTGAAGTGAAATGGACACTATAAGAAACAATGACCTGATCAGCTTTTGTCCTGGCTCTAGATGTACAATGTAATACTTTATCCTTTTAGTATTTGTTGTTGTTGTTGTTGCTGTTGTTGTTGTTGTTGTTGTTCTAGTACTAGTGGTTGAACTCTGTAATTAACACACAATTATTCTTAGGTGTTTAAATTTTAACTGAAAAGTGGTCCCTGTTAAATATAAGAGTGGGAATAAGAGAGGGAGGAGATGTACAATTTGGGACATGCACAATCTGACTTGCCGCAAATGATGGATTTAGAAATGTACCAGGGGATTCCAATACCATCCCATCAAGGTGGCATGTACCAAGGCCATCTCACTAGTCCAAGTGATCAATTTCAGTTCACAACTGATGGCTCTGATAGGTCTAAGAAACAAAGGGATCACACAAACAAGACAAGTGTCTGCTAATACTAACTGATAGAATCAAAAAGAGAGAGAAAGATCCAACATGAGAAACGGGATACACAGCAGACTCATAGAATGGCAGGCATCCTAAACAACACTCTGGCCTCAGAATCAGCCCTTAAGGCATTCAGATCTGGATGAAGAGCCCATGAGAGTATTGTAGGCATAGAAAGCCAAGATACCATAGAAAAGAAAAAAAAGAAGACCTAAATGAAAGATCTCTGTGAGTGAGATCCCAGTGGAAAGAATGGGGCCATCAAAGATGGAGCTACCTTTCTCCAAAGGGAGGAGAGAACTTCCACTTTGACTATTACCCTGGCAGAATAAGATCAAAGTCAACGAACTCTAAAGGCTTCCATAGCCCTGGCAACCCATGACTAGGGCCTAGGGAGATTACTGATGCCATGAACAGGAGTGTTAAATTGTTAAGTCAGCAACAGGAGTCACTGTGTACTTACATCCCATGTGGGATCTGTCCTTAATGTGTTATCTAATGTGCAGTGATGCTATAACTAGTACTGAAACAGTATTTTTACACTTTGTGTCTCTGCATGGGTACAAACTGATGTGATCTTTACTAATTATATACTGAATCAATCTTCTGTACATAAAGATAATTGGAAATGAAAAAAAAACCCTGGTGTCAAATTGAAAATGGCATAGAAAATTATTTAATTTTTTTAAAAAATATTATGTAGGATCTCTGTCTTTAATGTGCTGTACACTGTTATTTAATGCTATAACTAGTACTCCAACAGTATTTTTTTTCACTATGTGTTGCTATATGGCAGCAAACTGTTGAAATCGTTACCTAATATATACTAATCTGATCTTCTGTATATAAAGAGAATTGGAAATGAATCATGATTGGAAGGGGAGAGGGAGCGGGAAAGGGGAGGGTTGTGGGTGGGAGGAAAGTTTTGGAAGGGGGAAGCCATTGTAACCCATAAACTGTACTTTGGAAATTTATATTCATTAATTAATTTAATTTAACAAAAAAAGAAACTGTAAAAAAAGCCATAGTGAGTAAGCAATGTTGACAAAAAAATATTCCAATTAAAAGATACAGACTGGATGAATGGACAAAAAAACAAAACTCATCTATTTTCTGCATAAAAAGCAAACTTCATCAACCAAGATACAAACAAAATGAAAGAACAAGGATGGAAAGTATATTCCATTCTAACGGGAAGCAAAAACAAGCAAGAGTGATCATTCTAATATCAGACAAAATAGACATTCTATTCAAAGAGACAAATGAGAACATTATCTAATAGTACCAGCATTCCATATGCGTGCCAGTTCAAGTCCCTCCGGCTCCACTTCTGATCCAGCTCCCTGCTAATGTACTTGGGAAGGCAGCAGAAGATGGCCCAAGTGCTTGGGCCCTTGCACCCTTTGGGAGACCCAGATGAAGCTCCTGGCTTCAGCCTGGCCCAGCCCCAGTTGTAGTGGCCATCTAGGGGAGTGAATCAGACAATGAAAAATCTCTCTCTTTCTCTCTCTCTCTCACTCTCTCTGTCTCTGTCACTCTGCCGATAAAATAGTGATAAAAAAGGAATTTAATTAACACATGGCCCTCAAGTTTTCCTTGGTCAGGGCCCTGCTGCTCACACTACCACAGTTGGGTCACTGGAGAACACAGACAAGTTTGGCTCAGGGCTGTGGGGTTCTCTGAGAGAGTCAGGATCTAGAGGCTGCACAGGTGGGTGTCTTCATGCTGCCCTGCAGTGTCCTGGGCAGGAGAGCCAGCAGGACAGAGCAAACCTCCAGGCTCAGAGCCTGATGCCCTGCTGTCAGCAGCATCAATCCTGCAGTGATGGCCATCACGAGTCCCGCCTCTTCATTCTGCTGTCCTGGGGTTGGCGGCTCCTGTTGCAGGGGACAGTCCAGCCACAGCAGCCAGGCCTCCCTAAGATGCCCAGCTCCATGATGGCAGAGCTGGGGCTGTCACCTCCACTGACTCACTTCCAGGCAGGGGAAACACTCCAGGAATCATTATGGGTGGGTGGGTGGATGAGGGGATGTGCTGGTGAGTGTGTGGTTGATGGATGGATGGATGAGTGGAAGGTCAGGTTCAGGTGGATGGGTGGGTAGGTGGCTGGAATGGCAGGTAGGTGGGTGGATGGGGGAAGATGAGGGGATGGGTTGGTGGGTGAATTCATTGATAGGTGGATAGATGAGTGAAAGGTTGGATGAATGGGTGGGTATATAAGTGGGTAGGCGGATGGGTGGATAGGTGGGTAGCTGGGTGGAATGGCAGGTAGGTGGGTGAATGGGGGTAAATGAGCATAGACAGATGAGTAGAAGGTTGGGTGGATGGGCGGGTGGATGGGTGGAATGGCAGGTAGGTGGGTGGATTAGGGATAGATGAGGGGATGGGTTGGTCCATGGATGTATTGGTAGGTAGATGGATGAGTGGGTGAGAGCATGGACAGATGGATGAGGGAGTGTGTGGGTGGATGTGTGAAATGTGCTGCTGGCCAATGTGCAGGCCAGACCTTGAACCACAGCTCTGCCTGCAGAGCCTGTCTCCGCTCTGCTGCACCCTGTAGGGTTTCCATCTTGCCTCAGATAACACCCTCCGGATCCACATATCAAAGCAGTCTGGCTCACTGGAGGCTGCCAGAGCCTGGGCCCTGGCCTGAGCACTCCTCATGACATCATTGGCACAGTTCTTAGGGCGGGCAGTGGGGTGGTCTCTGTGGTGTGAGGGAACTGAGTCATGGGAGAGAGGCATCAGGGCTCCATCTGCAGGAGTGGCTTCTCACCTGGCATCAGCCTAGGCCTGGGAGATCAGAGCCAGTGCCCAGAAAGCTACACCATGCTCAGAGCAGGCTACCCAGAGTGCTCACCAGAACCACAGGTGAGTCTCCCCAGATGGGGCAGAGGAAAACCTGTCCAGCTTGTCGCAGCTGCTGGGTGACAACATCATGAAACACGGCCTTGGAATCTGTACCACTTGGGTGGCCCAAACACCTCCCAAGGAAAACTAAATCTTACGCAGTCCAGGTTTGGAATCACTCCTTGCAGACTGTGGAAGCAAACTGAAATTTGCTCCAGAAGAACTGGATTTTCACCCAGACTTTGGGATAGAGCAAAATACAACTCTAAGGGAAATGAACATCTTGGAGTTAAAAATCAGAGTGTACCAGAGACAGAGCACTGTGAAGGAGAGACAGAAAATGAAACCCCTAATAGAAACAGGCAGGCTGTGAGATTCCAGAATTATCAAGTAAGTACTAGGAGGTACATGTTTACAGACATAAATGACCATGGTGAATGCATGATGAAACAGCCAACCAGCACTTCTAGAAAAGAAAAATGTAGCATGGATTTCCCCCCCACTTTTCATTTTAAATAATCATAGACTCATAGGAAGGTGCAAAGGTGGTGGAGAGAGGGCCTGTGCACCTGCCACCTGGTTCCATCTAACAGTTAGAGGTACCTAACTAAAAACAATGACCCTCCTTGTAGCTGCTACTGCTGCAGCCATAGGAGAATGGGAGGAGAGCCCACAATTTGATTGGTAGAGAACCAGGACACTGCCAGATGCAAAGCACTAATGTGGACATCGATGGATGGAGAAGCAATGGGGTTGCGGCACAGATGAGAAAGACCCTGAGGTCCCCAGGTGCTCACAAGCTGAGTCCACAGGTTGGTGCTGCTGACATCCCTGTGTGGTTCCCCTTTCTTCACTTGTTCACCTACAGCACCAACTTTTCGCTCCCCAAAGCCAGGCCTGCTCACTGCCCTTTACTGCCCCTCCTGCCCAGAGCCCAGTCTGAGCCGAGCCCTCTGGCCTCTGCATCTTCAGGTCCTGGGATCACCGTGGAGGTCCCCTTTGAAGGGGCAGCACGGCCCCCACGTGCCCCTCAAACTCGCTGCCACTGAGCAGGTTTCCAAGGCAGAAGACAGTGATTTCCACCCCTGCCCCAATGCTTCTGTAAAGGAGCTCTGACAACACTTCTTTTGAGAGAGGGAGTTTGTGTTCTCTCCAGTTTCACAGAAATGCCCTAGGTGCCATGAGAGCACTGTGCCCAGCACTATGAGAACTGGGGGCTGCCGTGTGGTGAGGGTGCACAGAGGCGCCCTGAGACCACGTGAGGCTGCACAGATGCCCCACTGAGCCTGTCACTCAGGCCTCCCAGGATTCACTCCCATCTGGTGAAACACCACGAGGCAGAACCATGCAGCTGAGCCTCTCCTGACCCACAGCAACTACAGCCGAGAAAATGGTGATCACTCATCCAAGCCACCAAACCTTGCAGGTGACTGACGATGCGCTAATGGACAACTGGGACTCCTGGAAGAGCTGTTGCCCACTCTGCACATGTCCTCAGTCTTACTTCCTGCCTGACACCCTCTTCCCTTTGATTCATTTTCCCTCTTTAGGTAAGTATCTCTTCTTTACTGAAATCAGCCACTTGCCTCTGAAGCCCAGTTGAAGTTGCTCCTCCTCCATGCAGCCCCCTTGAAGTGCTAGCTGTTGCCCTCATGCCCAACCTCATGTCTCACTGTACTCACCATCCCCCCCACCCTGTGCATCTGGCACACAGCAGCAGAATTCTTTTTAATGATTGTTGTGAAACTCCTCTTGGGGCCCCTGTCCTTTCTCACCATCCCCAGAGCCCAGTACTGAATTGGTTCAGTAATTCAGGGCTTCCACTGGTGCTGAGGAGGCTGGGGCACTGTGCACAACCCTGCACAAGGGTCCCCAGTGTCCTTGGCAGGTCCAGTGCCTGAGGGCCATGGAGAAAGCAGGCAGGATGCAGAGAAGGCCCTCCAGGTGACTGGAGGGAAGAAACAAAGGTTGTATGTCCCCAGGAAGAAGGCTAGAAAATACTCAGATGCTCCAAGAGAGACAAGATCTAAAGACAAACTGTGCTATAGCAACAGCTTACCTAAATTTGCCCACACATCAGAACAGCAGAGAGCACCTGTTAAAATACACTTTCCCAGGTCTCACTGCAGGCCTGGGAGGGAGCACACAACTCTGGATTTTGAGGAAGTATCCCAGCTGATTTTTATGATAGGGAAAGTTTGGGAACAATTGTCTCATGTAAAAAAGAAATTATATGGAATGTGGAATGTGTGATGCCAAGCATCCATGCATCCATCTACCCATCTGCCATCCATCCACCCATCCATCCAGCAACCCATCCACCTATCTACTCATCTATTCATGGATCTGTCCATCCATCCATCCATCAATCTACCCATCCATCCATCAATCTACCCTTCCATCCATCAATCTACCCATCCATTCATCAAGCATTTAATGCGCAGCAACTACATGTCAGGCTCTGTGTTTAGTGGAGAAGGAACAGCAAGGAAAATGTTTAGCCTTTCAGAGTCTAAAGTCCAGCGGACAAGGCTGTAATGACTCAGTAACCGATCATTAATTAGTAAGTGCCAGGAAGCTGTCAAGGTCAAGGTTACCACAAGTGTATACTTGGCCATACAGCACCTGGATCCCTCTCCTCCCTCACATGACCTAAATGCAGCCAGCCGAGCACTTCCACTGGGGAGTTCTACATCTGGAGAAGTGACAAAGGAGCAGGGACTGTGAAAGGTAAGCACTCACTGTCAGTCTAGCAACCAGGGCTCCCCGCAGTGGTCATCATGCGCATTCATTATCAGTTGCTACAGAGCAAATTGCTGCAGACCTTTGTGACTCTCCAGTGTCTGTGGGTCATGAATGTAGGCATGGATTCACTGCATCCTCTGGCTCAGGATTTCTCACAAGGCTGCAACCAGGAGGCAGTAAGGGCTGCAGTCCCAGCTGAAGGCTCCGATAGGGAGAGATCAGCTCCCAAGCTGACTCATGTGCTTCTCAGTAGAATCTGGTGCCCACTGGGGTCTTGACACAGGGTTTGTGTTTCTTGCTGGATCTTGGCTGGAGCCTCTTTCTGTTCTTTGCCCATAGGAAGCTGACAACATGGCAGTTGCCTTCCATCAGAATAAATAAGCAAGAGGGTACAAGAGGTGAGGGAGATGGAAGCCAAAAACTCATTGTTAGGAAGCACCAGAATTGCCATTATTCTGTGAAGTACTATAGTTGTTACAAGTGGGCCACCAGGCCAAGTACACACTCAGGAAGAGAAGACCCTAGTAGGTGTGAGCACCAGTAGCTGGGAAAATGGGGGAGCCACCTCATAATTGGTTCAATGAGTCCCTGACAGGTCCTGACCATGGGTTTGGGCTGTTGCTAGCATCTCCCACCCTTGATCCCAGTGCACTCTCCGAGATCCTCTCTTTAGCCTTCAAGGGGATTCCATGTGTGGCATAGTGTCTTTCCTTCTGTGTCCTCCCTTGGATTCCATCACTGGGGACCAAGAATGTTGGCTGAGCAGAGGCTCTTCAGGCACAGCTGGGGATTCAGGGTCCCATCAGGCAAAAGGAGTGCAGGAGGTTGCAGTCAATTCAACCCATCATGGGTGCCAAGAGCCATACCCACACCAGGTGCTCAGTAGATATGTACCTAATTGACAGGTCAATGTTGCTGGCCTAGGGGGCAGAGCTGGCTTCAGCTTTAGGACAGGCATCCAGAATCCATCCATTTGATCAAGCAGTATTTATTGAGCACCTACTAGGTGTTCTAGATGTTCTAGAATGGTTTTAGATGTTGGAGACACAGCCCTCACTGTAGTTAATGGTGATAAAGATTTATAAAGAATAAAGAAATATGGCCGGCGCCGTGGCTCAACAGGCTAATCCTCCGCCTTGCGGCGCCGGCACACCGGGTTCTAGTCCCGGTCGGGGCACCGATCCTGTCCCGGTTGCCCCTCTTCCAGGCCAGCTCTCTGCTGTGGCCAGGGAGTGCAGTGGAGGATGGCCCAAGTGTTTGGGCTCTGCACCCCATGGGAGACCAGGAGAAGCACCTGGCTCCTGCCATCGGAACAGCGTGGTGCGCCGGCCGCAGCGCGCTACCGCGGCAGCCATTGGAGGGTGAACCAACGGCAAAGGAAGACCTTTCTCTCTGTCTCTCTCTCTCTCACTGTCCACTCTGCCTGTCTAAAAAAAAAAAAGAATAAAGAAATATATAATTTCATGGTACATACTGAATATTGGAAAGAAAAATAAAGCAGAAAGGGGAGGGGGTGGGTCCCTGGATAGGCATGGGAGGGGTTCAGACAGAGAAAGCCTCCCTGTGGGGCTGATTTAGCCTCCATCTTAGAGGCCATCAAATGGAAGAAGATGAGTCCTGAGTCTCTGCGGCTGAGGGTTGTGCAACTGGAACTCTATTGGGGAGAGGGGGTGATAGGTAGAGCACTGTGTGGCCCAAGAACAAGGCTAAGCCCACCTCTCAGGAGAGACCACAGGGTAAAGGTATGTGATGGTCAGTTGAGGAGCTGTCCTCTGGTGGTAACAGGAACAAGATGATGATGGTGCTGATGTTGAATATGATGGTAATGATTGTGGTGATGGTGATGATGGTAGTAATGGCAATGATGGTGCTTGCAGTGATAATGGTGATGATAGTAGTGATAATGTCGATGGTGGTGGTGATGATGGTGGTGATGGTGTTGATGAGGATGATGACAATGATGATAATGATGGTGATGGTGATGATGATGGTGATAATGATGTTAGTGGTGATGAAGGTGATGAAGGTGTTTATGATGGTAGTGGTTGTGATGATGATGGTGATGATGGTGGTGATCATGATGATGATGGTGATGATGAAGCTGTTGTTGATGATAGTGGTGGTGATGATGATGATGGTGATGATGTTGGTGATGAAGGTGATGATGGTAGTGGTGGTGATGATGATGGTGATGATGGTGGTGATCATGATGATGACAGTGGTGATGATAGTGGTGGTGATGATAATTATGAACTCTATCAATTACTGCATGTGTTACACATGTTGCACAGCCTCATTCAATGCTCACAGTAACCTTGTGGTTTAGATGCTACATGTAGAAAGAGGAGCAACTTGCTCAGCATCTTACAATAGGAGGCAGGGAGAGATCCTAACCTGGCCTTGTCAGCACTGAGTCTCAGCCCCAGAAACACATGGGCAGGGGCAGGGTAGGGGAACAGATTCCTGGCCTGAGCACCGGGAGGCTTATGCAGCAGAGGACTCCAGGCCACCCTGTTTGGCAGCACCAGCTTTTGGGCCTGTGAGGAGGAGCAGCTGGCCTCACAGCCATGATAGATGAATATACAGCTTCACTGGGTATGAGAAAGGCAGGGCTGTATGGGCAACAAGAGATCAAGGCTAATGCAAGCATCCCAGGAGCTCTGCTATCAACTCGCAGTGATTGATGTTGCATGGTCATCTTGGTCCATCTGGCTTTGTCTGTAGCTCTAACAGCTCTTTCATATTGGTGGTAATGAAACAAGTTGAAACAATGAGAAAGGAATATCACCAAGAAAACTGACAATTAATGACAACAAACAAGGCCTTTTGCTTCTAACCATAGTAGTAATGGGAACTCAATTTACACACACACCTGACCTTCTACAACTGAAAAAAACAAGGCAATAATCACAGGAAATCATGGCTTTACTGGGCAACAGGAGCATGGTGCAGTGATCTCTAAGAGGAAGGAGAGAAGTAAGGGGGCCCGGGAGTGCCAGCTTACTTCCAGATGAGAGTTTCCAGGTCACAGGACAGAAGGGAGCTCAGGCAGAAAGCAGGGCTCCCCTCTAGCTGCAGGCAGAGCTGAGAACACAAAGACCTGGGGGAATCTAGCAGGATCAGGACAGAGCAGCAGGGTGTCAGAGGCTGAAGGTCAGTCAGAGTGGGTGCTGCAGAGCTGTGCTCTCAGGCAGAGGCTGGGTGTGGACCAGCCCAGGCATGAGAGGGAGCTCCTCAAGCTTTGGGGAGGAGCTGCTGGGAAGGGTTCCCAACTCCCAGAGGACCTGCTGTGGTTGACATTAACCCCAGCCAGGCAGGGGACCTCCCATAGCCCACAGTACTGAAGAGGCTGCTTGAAGGGGGATTTGTCAGTGGGCTTTACCAAAGGATGCTCTGTTCCCACCTGACAAAGCAGAAAAGCCTCAAAACTACCAAACCGTGACGCTGGTGTTGTGGTGCAGTTGTTGAAGCTGCTGCCCACAACTCCAGCATCTCATAGGGGCTCCAGGTCCTGTCCCTTTTGCTCTACTTGCATTCCAGCTCACTGCTAATGGCCTGGGAAGGCAGGGAAAGATGGCCCAAGTATTTGGGCCACTGCCACCCACATGGAAAACCTGGATGAAGCCACTGGTTCCTGGCTTTGGTCTGGCCCATCCTTGGCCATTGCAGGCATCTAGGGAGTGACTGATGGTTGGAAGATTTCTGTCTCTAGCTCTTTCTGTGCAACTCTTTCAAATAAATAAATACAAATCTTTACTTAAAAAAAAATACATCAAAATCTGCCCTGGGAGCATGACTGCAACTCACACAAAGTTCAAGCTATGGAAAATGAAAGAAACCCATTACCCAACATGAGATGCACAATAATCTTTTTAATTATCAGCCATGCACAGAAACAAGAAAATGTGACCCAGAACGGATGGACTGGAACAGAACTGGACAGGATGCAGGTGCTGAAGTGAGTGGCAGGACACTAGTGCAGCCAGCGAGCAAGCCCTATGTGTGCTGGGGAAGGCATAGGAAGAACAGGCACTCGGGTGGAGCTCCTCTGTCAGAGATGACAGGGGCCAAATCAGACATCAAGACATGAAAAGTGCAATGCTTGGGATGTGGATGGGTCTAGCAGCCAGTCAGGGAAGCAGAGCAGAATACAAACATTACAGAGCTTCTGAACAGCAGAGAAAGTACAGAAATTGCAAAATGTGATCCAGTGGGGAGTGGGAAGGAGAGAAGGAGGAGGAAGAAAGACAGCTAAAATTTATTCAAGGAAGTATTCTTCAAACGTTTCTGAAAATGATAAAAACTAATAATGCACAGGCAAGAAACTTGATCAGTACAAGCACAGGGAATATTATAAAAGTAGGCTATGACCTTCAAGCCTCAGCCCTGTTCCTGGTTCCAGCTTCCTGCTAATGTGCACGCAGCGAGGCAGCAAGTGATGGCTCAGAAAGCTGGATCACTGCCATGCATGAGAAAGACCTGGATGGAGGTCCTCGCTTCCAGCTTCTCCTTGTCTCAGTCCCAGCTACATGGGGATTTGAGCAGTGAACCAGTGGATGTGAGTCTCTGTCTCTCTGCTTAAAAAAAAAAAAGTAGCCAGAGAGAAAGCAGAGGTTATGAAAATGAGAGGAAGAACAGAAGACTTTTCACTGGAAACACTGAAAGCCAGAAGGAAGTGGAATCATATTTTTAAGGAACTGAAAGGAAAAAGCTGTCAACCCAGAATTCTGCACAACAGGGAAATGACTTTCAAAGGTGAAAGTGAGTGAACAACAGGGGTTGGTGAAGACCAGGAGATGGAAGAGCCTCAAACACTGCTGGTGAGGCTGTACCACAGGGCAGCTGCTGTGCACAGGAGACTGGCAGTCTCTCAGAGCTTCTGCTAGACCCGGCAACCCCATGGCCAGGCGGAAGACAGCCCAAGGTAACTGAAGAAACATTTCCTTAAGAAACTTGCACATGAATTGTGTCCAGAACAGCTGAAGCATCAAAACCCTAATCCCCAGCAGCTGGGGAATGGACAGCACATCCAGTCATATGGTGGAATATGACTCAGCCCTCAGAAAGACCGAGTCACAGTCAGCTGCAACATGGCGGATGACAACAGCAAGGCAGTAGGGCCACACAGCATGTGAGTCCAATGACAGGAAGTGACAAGAATAGGCAGGACCTTAGACAGAGGGCAGAACTGGGCTGCCCAGGCTTGGGGAGTGAGTCAAGGAGGCCTGAGTGGCTGGAGAGCAGGCATGGCTGTGAGGTTTTCTTGTGCAGGTCACAAAAGTGTTCTAAACTAGACAGTGGTGGTGGTTGAACTGTACACAACTTCAAAGGATGAATTTTATAATTTAAAGTTGTATCACAATGAGACTATTACATTTAAAAACTAAGGTGAGATGAAGACTTTAAAAAAGATTTATTTGGAAGGGGAGAGAGGGGAGTAGGGAGCAGAAGAAAGAGAGAGAGAGAATATCTTCCATCTCATGGTTTACTTCCCTAATATCCACAACAACCAGGGCTTGGCCAGGTTGAAACTGAGAGCCTGGAACAGCACCTAGGGCTCTCACATGGGTGGCATGGGTCCAGGTACCTGGCCCATCTTCTGCTGCCTTCCCAGGCCATTAGCAGAAAGCTGGGTTGCAATGGAGCAGCAGGGACTTGAATCAGTGCTCTGATTTGGGATGATGACATCACAAGGAGCAGCTCAACATGCTGCACCACAACACAGGACACAAAATAAAGACTTTTACAGACAGACACAGGGAAGCTGGCAGTCTTCATCACAGACAGACAGTAGCACAGGAAACATGAAAGGAACTGATTTAGCCAGGAGAAAAATCACAGTCAATTGGAACATATGGATTCCTCCAATGGAATGAGAAACATATAGGTTAATACAATGTTCTTTAAAATCTCCATAAGGCTATCTCTTTAAGGCTATCATCAGCTATTTATAGCAAAAATAATTGAATGTGAGGTTTATAATGTAAGTAGAAATACAGTGCGTGGCAGCCTACTGGATAAAAGAGCACAGAATTCTTGTTTAGACTTCTTAAACCCCAAGAATAGCTGTAGTGTCCCACATGGGACCCCAATGGCAGAGTGGTCACCTACAGGTGTAGGATGTAAACCCTAAAGCAAAAGCTAAAAATTGTGATATATAACAGGGCAGCAAAGGATAGGAAAGACAGTCATAGAAAACATTCAACTGGTCCAGAAAAAAAAAAAACAGGAAGAAGAAGAGACAAAATGAACAAAGACCAGCACGGACAAGGAGAAAGCACCAGGAAGTTGCTGGATTTAAATCAAATTGTATTAGCAGTCATGTTGCATTTGCACACTGTTAATTCCCCAGTAAGAAAGGCACACAGGAGAGAAAAGCAAGACCCAGATATGTGCTGTGTGCAATAAATTCACTTTGTGGTTTTTGTTATTGTTGTCTTTAAAGATTTAATTTATTTATTTGAAAGGCAGGAGAGAGAGAGACAGACAGACAGACAGACAGACAGAGACAGACAGAGACAGAAAGAGAGAATTGATCTTCCATTCACTGGTTCACTTCCCAAATGGCTGAAATGGGCCAGGCTGATGCCTTGAGCCAGGAACTCCATCAGGGTCTCCCACATTGATGCAGGGGTTCCAAGCACCTGGGCCATTCTCGACTGCTTTCCCAGGCACGTTGGCAGGATGCTGGATCAGAGGTACAGCAGGGGCTGGTGTTGTGGCACAGTGGGTTAAAGCCCTGGCCTGAAGCACTGGCATCCCATATGTGTGCTGGGTTCTAGTCCCAGCAGCTCTTCTTCCGATGCAGCTCTCTGCTATGGCCTGGGAAAGCAGTAGAAGATGGTCCAAGTCCTTGTGCCCCTGCACCCATGTGGGAGATCTGGAAGGAGCCACTGTGCCACAGTGCCAGCCCCTGCTGGGAGATCTGAAAGGAGCTCCTGGCTTTTGGCTTCGGACCGGTGCAGTTCCGGACATTGCAGCCATCTGAAGCATGGACCAGTGGATGGAAGACCTCTCTCTCTGTCTCTACCTCTCTCTGTAATTCTGTCTTTCAAATCAATAAAATAACTCTTAAAAAAAAAGGTACAGCAGCTGGAACTCAAACCTGGGCTCTGATATGGATGAAGGCATCAGAGGTGGCAGCTTAAGAACTGTACCACAATGCTGACCCCTTAACCCGCTTGGAATCTAGACACAAATTGGTTTCAAGGAAAGGGATGGGATTCTTCATCATGTGCTACCTGAACAAAGCTGGGGTGTCGCAACACCTCAGGGGGACAGATCCTTGGAGCATTCACAGACTGCCCCCAGGACTGTTGGTCTGTGGGCCCCAGCACGAGGCTGAGGAGCTAGAAGGAGGTGGGTCCCAGGAGGGTTTGGGGTACAGCCCGTGCATGCCTGGGGGTGGTGCTGTGGGCTGGAGATGAGACTCTGGAGGAGGGCCACTGGGCATGGGTGGCCCCTGGGGGACTGGACAGCAAAGGGGAAATGTGAGCCAGAGGCCCTGTGAGAGACAGAGCCGTGCATGAAGCTGGGGGATGAGGAGGGGGTGAGGAGAGTCATGCTGGGGAGGGGGGCAGCGCGCTGATGCTAGGAACCTGCACTAGGCACCTGCTGGATGACAGTCCTGAGCGGCTGACTCTGGGACAATTCAGAGAAGAGGGCTCACAGCACGGCCTCCAGGATGCTGGACCAGGTCTGTGCAGTCCCCACCTGCAGCGGGAGCCTCTGAAAAGCAGCATTCCCCACACCCCATCCCCAATAGCCTTGTGAGGCTTGCATGGAGTATCTCCATCTCTGCACAGCCCTCTCCATGGCTTCTGAGAAGCTGTGGGGATCCAGGGGAGAAACGACCCATGGGCAGGTATGGGGAGGAGACTCAGGCAGAGCTGCAGCACCCATGGGCCCGCTGGTGCTGGGGCCTCTGCCCTGTGCGGCTGACACGGGGCACCCCCTGCCAGTTGCCAGAGCCCAGGGTGCTCAGTACCACAGGGAGAACATTAAAATCAGCAGGGGCCGGCGCTGTGATGCAGTGGATTAATGCCCCGGCCTGGAGTACTGGCATCCCATATAGGTGCTGGTTCTAGTCCCAGCTGCTCCTCTTCCAGTCCAGCTCTCTGCTATGGTCTGGGAAAGCAGTGAAAGATGGCCCAAGTGCCTGGGCCCCTGCACCAATGTGGGAGTCCCAGAGAAAGCTCCTGGCTCCTGGCTTCAGATCGGTGCAGCTCTGGCCATTGCAGCCAGCTGAGGAGTGAACCAGCAGATGGAAGACCTCTCTCTCTCTCTCTTTCTTCCTCTCTCTCTCTCTCAAATAAATAAAATAAATCTTAAAAAAAAATACACGGCAGGAAAAGGATCTCCAGGAGAGCCTGCCTAGGAAAGGCCTCCTTCTTGCCCAGTGAGGCAGTAGGGCTATCCTGCCCATTGCACAGATGAGGAAAACTGAGGCTGTTAGTGGTTGGTGGGATCTGAACCCCCGCCCAGCCTGTGCCTTCAGAACATCTGGTGCCAGGAGGCACTCCAAGCATCACTAGAACAGTCAAGGTGACCGGTCAAACCTGGGGTAACTTCAGCATGTGGAGTTTCAACATCAATTCTCACAGCACTGGGTCATAACCAACAGAAGCAAACTGGAACCCGGGAGTCCGTGGAAGGAAGGGATGCAGGGAAAGGGAGGGTCTCCTTGCAGGGTGGGGGGTGGTATCTGCCCGTTGGCGACTTTCAAAGGACAGGTGGGACTAGAACAGCACGGCTCGGCACAGACAGCCCCTGGTTTCTGCTGCTTCCTGCCTGGATATTTCCTAAAAGGATGATGCGACAGCACACCCATGTAACCACCCTGCAGCAGCCAGCCCACAGGTCGTCCTGAAGCAGGCGCTGTACTGCCGGCGACACCTCAGCCTGACTGCAGGCGCAGGACCCACGGTGGGCGGGGCCGAACCCTGAGCAGGCAGCCGGGTGCGGGGCCAAGCCAGGAGAGGGAGGGGGCGGTGGGCGGGGCCGGGCCTCGGCTCCCCAGTGCCAGGCGCCCTGGAGGCACCTGCAACTTGCCGGTGCTCTGAGCTCACAGTGGGTTCGCTGGGACGGACGCCCGTCAAGGAGCGCCTGCACTTCATTCAGGCAAACCTCATCAAAACTCAAACTTCATGGGTGGGAGTCTGGCATGGAAAGACAGGCCGGTAATCCCAGAGACCTCGCCCACGAGGGTGACCCAGGGGGGAAGCCACCGCCCCAAGTGAGCAAAGTGAACCGGAGCAGGGACCAGCAATCCTGTGCATCCGTTCCATGGCGCCCCCACCCCAAGCGGCCATCCTGGAACCCCGAATGCAGGGACGGCATGGAGGGATCGGGCGGCCTGCGACCGCAGTGCTGGGGGCGCACAGCTCTGCGGAAGACACAGCGGCTGTTGCAGAACACAGAGGGGCTCTGTAGCCGGTACGGGAGCCCAGGCTCTCAGGGGTGATGCTGCGGGTGCTGGGTGGAGCACGCGTGTGCTCTGAGGACCAGGGAGCTACAAGGCACTGGCACGAACTGCAATGTGGGTGCCTGTCGCAGTGTGGCCTGTTCTTGTTCCTGGAAACACGCCGAGACCTGGCTCCCCTTCCTCAGGCAGGTGGGGATGCAGCCCTGGTGCAGCTCCCCCACTCCCGAGGCAGCCCCAAGGTCAGTAGCCTTAGATACCTCGGGGAAGGCCTGGAAGGGCTCCACAGACCGGGGCTGGAGCCGCTTCTGCTAGGCCACCAGCAAGGCTGAGCTCACCACCCGAGTTGGGAGAGGATGCCACTGCTGTGACCCACACTTGGTTCCAAGGCAAGACTGACCTGTGCCCTGGCCCCAGGTTCTCAGGCCTCTGAGTCCTTGTCTCTTCAGTCCAGACCTTGCGGTGACGGCGCCCCCTTGTGTCCAGAGAGAGAAGTGCAGCTCATCACCCCACCCTCACTCCAGAATTCCTCCTCGTTCCACCACCCCGTTCATTTCATCTTCGTTTTATTCTTGCATTCGCTCACTCGTTCTTTCAGGCACTCGCTGCATACGGGGTACCGACATGACCCTTGGAAGCCCAAGGACTGGTTGCTCCCAAGCTTTAGCTGCCAGGACCGCTCAGTCCAGTGGAGGAACAAGGTAGGTCCTGTGCTTCCTGGAGGGAAGGCATCACAGATTATCAAGGAAGGCTTCCAGGAGGAGACCGTTTTGGGCTCCTTTCAGCTTTCTGATGCTGCCAGCCTGCAGTTCTCCAAAGCTCTGCCTGTCTGCCCTGTGGCTGGGGCACCACCATCCTCTTCTTCATAACCGAGACATGACCATGGTGATGGCATCGGCCCATTGTTGGGGGCGGAGTCCTGATGGCCCAGTCACCTCTGAGGGTCCACCCCAAGCACCATCACGACAAACTAGTCTTGTAGGGACGTTCTATCTCCCCTCTGTGGGATGCTGCAGCTCTCAGGGGCTGGGATGTCCCCTAACTGTGAAGTCCCACTGCTCAGCCCTTGGGGATGCTCAGTGGACATGTGCTGCCTACAGGACACAGCCTCCCATGTCAGCTCCTCTGTGGGTCCAAAAGACACCGCGACTCTCATTTCCCACACTCATCGACCTTTGGCTGGAATCTGCCCTTGCCACTCCCAGGGACACACTGGGGGCAGTGGTAGACCTCTTCCCAGAGCCACGATGGGCCAGACATGGCTCCTCCCACAGCTCCTCAGGGGGTTCTACCTGGTGGCCAGTGCGGCCTCAGAGATCTGAGACCCTGCAGTGCCCCAGGTGCCCCAGGCCCAATGCCCAGGCCCTGGCCTCCCTCCTGCTCCCCCCACAACCCCGAGCACACCCCTCCTCCTCTCTGTTCTTCCCCTGGAACCTCCAGCTGGTTCTGCTCCATCAGGAATCCTCTGCTGACCGCCACCTCCTGGGCCCCCTTGCCCTGCCCCATCCCCCTATCTAGGGTTTTGAACAGGCCCTCCCTGTCCCCCTCCCTAGGGTTCTGAGCAGGCCCTGCCCCATACCCCTCCCTAGGGTTCTGAGCAGGCCCTTCACCCTGTCCCCCTCCCTAGGGTTCTGAGCAGGCCCTGCACCCCATCCCCCTCCCTAGGGTTCTGAGCAAGCCCTACCCTGTCCCCCTCCCTAGGGTTCTGAGAAGGTCCTGCACCCCATCCCCCTCCTTAGGGTTCTGAGCAGGCCCTGCACCCTGGCCCATTGCCATGCTTGCTGCTGCACAGACTGGATGTCCTGCAGACACAAGCGGCCCCCACATCCAGACACCGCCTGGTCCATGCCAGTGTCCCACGAGTCCTGGGGCCTGAACACCCCAAGCACAAGAGTTCAGCAAACACTTGACCTTCCCCACCCACCCCTCACCCTTCTCCCTGCTGCCACTCTCACAGCCGGGGACTCTGCCAGGGCTGGGGTCCTGTGATGCAGTCATCTTTCCACCCACACTTCTGTTCAGGCCTCATCTCCTCAGCAGTGTGGGCACCACTGTTACCATGACAACCACTGTGTGATGGCCATGATGAGCCTGTCCATCAGCACTGTGAGGATATGAGTCCCCCAGCATCCAGAGGTCTTGCTCATGTCCAGATTAGAGGTGGGGGACAGAAGCAGGGCCAGAGCAGTGCCTTGTCCAGGCTCCCTCAGCTCCAAAACCCAGCCTCGGAGTGCACAGGCGGCATCAACATGCATTATGAGCACACATCTGGGACTCGGTGGGTCTGGATGGGATCTGGGAATCTGCATTTCTGATATGTTTCTGGGTGAGGCAGCTGCTGCTAGCCCTGTACCACAAGCAACAAGAATTGTGCCGCACACCCGTGGGCAGCCCAGACATCTGTCTGCAGTTCCTGGTGGCCCCTGCTCTGCCACAGCCTCGGAGTTGGCAGTCCAGAGCCTCATGGGGAGAGCCACCTGGCCCAGCAGTGTTGTGGGTCAGGTTGGGCTGGGTGGTCAACTCAGCAAGCTCCCTCGAAGCCAGCTCCCAGTGCCCTGTGTGAATCTGACTCCACCCTTGCCAAGTTGATTATCTGACCTTGAAGACTCCACGTGAGGTCTCAGCTCACAAAGCCAATGCAAGTGATAAATATTGGGCCCAGGGCCCATTCCCCCAGGGTCTCCTGTTGCTGTTTTAGTAACCATGGACAAGTCTTGAGAGCCAATTATGAAACTAAGACAGTCTTTTTTAAATTTTTTTTCTGAAACAACTTAGTTTCCAACTCCGAAAACTTGGGGGCCTGTCTGGGAGGGTTCTGCCACAGCTCCCCCAGCACAAGCCCTGCTCGGAACCTGCAGCTCTTCTCCTAAATATGGGCCCAGAAACTTCCTGCTCCCATCCCCACCATCCCTCACCCTCCACCGGTGTCCTCACCGCACCTGTCATCCTCGGACTCGAACCAGGCTGTGGCATCTGGAGTCCTCGGCCTTCACCCCTGCTCCCCATGTGTGCTCAGCCTCTGGGGAGTCTGAGCCCACTGGCCGGGCCTAGGGATCCTGGGGGAACCTGGGGGCTGCTGGGGCCAGAGTTCTGGAAGCTCATAGGCCAGGCAGCAGCAGGCCAGGACTCATGAGGACATGCTTGGGGCCCAGGGCCTAGAGGTCAGCTGTCTGACTTCTCTGCCTTCCTGGCAATTTCTTGAGTTGGGGCCCAACCTGGCCGAGGCACAATGTGCCCGCTTAAAATCAGATGACATGGAGCTGTCACAGGCTCCAGCCCAGGCCAGTGGCAGGCACAGGGTGGGCAGAAGGGGCCTCAGAATGTGTACACTGATCATCTGCCCTCTCCCCTCCCATAAGGGGTGAAGCAGGACTTCCTCTGAAGCCAGCCTGGGCCAGCCCGGCCAGCTCTTCCCCTTGCTCCGTTGGCTCCCCACTGCATGTCCTGCAGGGTGGCTTTAGCACAGCACTGCCTGCCCCTGATTCAGATCCTCAGAGGATGGCCTTCAACTCCCACCCCCTGACACAAGTGCAAATCCTGGGTCTGGGCTGCCCAGCCTGTGACCCTGGCCCAGACACCTCATGCCCAGGCCTCAGCTTCCTCACCTGCAGAGTGCAGGGTGCAGGTGTGACGGTGATGGTGGTGGGTTAAATGCAGTGTGGCCGTGCGACGTCTGCTGGTGGGCATGTGTCATTGGGGTTGTCTTAGATATTCCCCTAGGGGTGGCACTTCCTGTGTGTCTATCAAATCCCTCTTACGCAAATGAAAAGGGCAGGAAAGCTCGGCCAGGTCTGGCCATTGTCCACCACTGCATCACCAGTGAGGGTGTGACAGCTGGAGTGACTCACAGCAGCAAAGGGGCCATGTGGCCATGTCAGGGTCAGCCTGTGAACCAGGCATCCAGTGAAGATGCTGAGTGTGAAGACAGGTGGCCCAGGACACCATGAGGCATCACAGCTGAGTTACACGTGGCCATAACTATAATGAGATCTTCAAGGTCTCTTCACATCTGCATTCCTTCCACTCTACAGGTGAGGAAGCCAACACCCGAGGAGTGGAGGACACTGGTTGGGAGTGATGGGTGGGACAGCCTGAGGCAGAGGCTGGATCTGCACCCAAGTCCCCTACTCCCTGCACCCACTCGCCATGCCAGCCAATCAGCACAGACCCAGGAGCACCAGGCCTTCCCGGAGGACCGCGCACTTTTGGCTGGTCCTACCAAGGCAACCGCAGGTGGAACTTGAGATTCAACAAGTCTGCAGCAGGCTGATTTTCAAGTGCAGCCTGCTAACAGCATTAGGAGTGGCCCACGTGGCCCTCAGCAGGGCAAGCTCCCCACCACATGCTCTCAGATTTTAAGAGAAGAAAAATGGGGGAGAGGGCAGAAAAACCCACCAGGAGCAGAGCATGGCAACCTCTACTCCTGCCCCCACCGCCTCCCTCTCCCTCTCTCTGAAGCAGTTTCACTGTCACCCTCCTTCTCTCCTTCCCAGGGCCCTCATCCCTGCCTTTCAACTGTTAAAACTCTCTGGGCTGTGGCTCAGCAGGTCAAAGCCCACCCCTGCATCACAGATACAGTTCCAGTCCTGGCTGCTCCACTTCGACCCAGCTCCCCTGAAAAAGCAGTGGAAGTTGATCCAGGTCTTGAGCCCCTGCACCTATGTCGGAGACCCAGATGAAGCTCTGGCTGTTGGCTTTGACCTGGCCCAGGCCCAGATGTTGTGGCCATTTGGGTAATGAACCAACAGATGGAAAATCTCTCTCTCTCTCTCTCTAACTCTGACTTTCAAATAAATATAATAACTCTTAAACAAAAACATCCTAATCAATGGATCAAAAAAGCATTATGGGTGATGAGGTTTGCTGGTGGGAGGAAGGGAGAAGCCGCTGGACAGAGGCAGGGTCAGGTTCCCTAGGCTCCTGCTTGAGCCCCACTGCCTTCCCCTGGAAGGGGTCTTATTTCCCCTGTGTGGAGGACCCTGCGCCTCAGAGGGACCTGCTCCCAAGGCCCCCAGCTCAGAGCAGCAGAAGCATGGCCTGCACTCTGTCCCTGCGACTCCCTGTGCAGAGTTCATCGGGGGCTTTCTGACCTCTGGGGGAGACCAGCACGTGGGTGGCAGTGAGAGGGCAGGGAAGAGTGACCAGGCTCTGGGGGGCCACAGCTCGGGCCACACTGGACCATCCTATCCAGACTCCTAGCTCAGGCGGAGCCAGTCCTGGCTGGGGGACTTCTGCACCATCATGCTTCCCCCAGACAGATCAGGAAAAGGAGAAACGTGGGGTCTTCAGGGACACTGCCTCGAGCGACTGTGTGACCTCAAGTGACCCTGAGTGAAGTCCATCTCTCTGGACCTCCTTCCTCACCTGTAGAATGGGTCCATGCTTTGGCCCAGCTTATCCCAGGCATGCATGCAACCTGTGAGCCACAGAGGTGCTGTGTGCTGTGTGAGGGTCACTCTCTGAATGGTTCCTGTAGGGCAAGCTGCTGGCCAAGGGCTCAGTCCCTGAAATGTGAGGCTTTGCAAGAAGAGATAAGAAGGGGGGAGGGGGCAGGTTTATTCTCCCAATAGGAGACCCCAGTCCCTCACCACTAACATGGAGAATACACCAGTATGCTCCCCAGCGTGGGGAAGCATGTGCCCCCATTTAACCAGGGGTGGGGAGGGGAAGTAAGGTCAGCTGGCCTAGCACTCCTTAGCTCCAGAGCCACAGAGCCTGGGTGCAGCAGGCCCCCAGCCTTCAGGGTCCAAGACAGGACTGGAAGCTCCAGGTAAACTCCATGCAGTGGCCCTGGGGCCCAGCTGCTCAGGAGCAGAGGCCTCATTTGCAAAACCAAAGAGCTTCCTGAGGGGAGTGAACTGAAGAAAAGGAGAAGTCCCAGCTCAATTTGAGGACTATTTTTGGCTGAACTCAGATGAAAAGACAAAAAGGCAAGCACTGGGAATGGGGGAGAGACAAAACAGGGAGGCAGATGTCCTGAGCACCCAGTGCCCCAGGAGACACGATTGTTCACGGAATAATTAGACGCTGTCCCACAGGTACTTGGGGCTAAAAATGAAGGAAGCAGAAAGTGAAAGCCGCCAAAGGTCTCAGGCTGCTCTCCATAACTTTTTCCTTTGCAGGTTTGAAGACCCAGGGAATTAATTTGCAAAAGAACAATGAAGCGGCTGGTGCAGCGCAGCTACTCTGGGTTCTAGTCCTGATTGGGGTGCAGGATTCTGTCCTGGTTGCTCTTCTTCCAGTCCAGCTCTCTGCTGTGGCCCAGGAAGGCAGTGGAGGATGGCCCAAGAGCTTGGGCCCTGCACCCACATGGGAGACCAGGATGAAGCACCTGACTGCTAGCTTCGGATCAGTGCAGTGCGCCAGCCATTTGGGGGGTGAACCAACAGAAAGAAGACCTTTCTCTCTGTCTCTCTCACTGTCTAAATCTGCCTGTCAAAAAAAAAAAAAGAACAATGAAGCAACAGGAGAGGATCCACACAGCCTGAGCAGGAACACCCCAAATGAACACCAGCATAGCTCTCCTGCTGGGGTCCTGAGCTCTCTGGGGGTGGAGACAGCCAGGAAATGTTCTCAGCTGTGAGGGCCACAAGGTCCCTGGGGCCTTTCTCCTGCTACAGCCCCATGTGTCAGCAAATGAGTGTGGCCCTGTTCCAATAAAACTTTATTGACTCCAACAGGCACTGGGCTGGATTTGGCCTGAGAGCCACAGGTGATCACATCCACACGGGTCATCACAGAAATCTCCATCAGATCTGTCCATTTGCTCGCAGCCCCACTGTTGGACAATGCTGTCCAAAGCTGACCGGGCAGCAGCCACAATGCAAAGGTTGACAATCTTCATTGTTGGCCTGTGGAGCAGGCGTGCATGTGGTTCCCACTCAGCTGTCTTTGCGACCACCCCTGTGAGGGAGGGGCGGGTTTACAGCCAGAGAGCCCAGGTCCAGAGCCCCAACATCCTCGCTCCAATTACACTGCCTCAAGTGAGTGGCTTCAAGCTCCCTTGGGCTCTGCAGCAGCCTCACAGGACCCAGTCTGCACTCCCTGGGCATCTCCCATCCCTCGGGCCTCACCTGGGACTGTAGAGAGCTGCTGCTGTCCCCCTGCCTTCCATCGCTGGTTCAGAACCACTCCCTTCCAGACTCGGCCCAAGGGTCATCCTCTCTGCACAGCCCTCCGTGACCGTCCCCCCCCCAACACCAGGTGGGTAAGCCTCCTCCCCTCCCTGGGCCTCTGTTTCACAGGGTGCAGGGTGTTGGGTGCAGGGAGGTGGGCTGACAGGCTCCCAACCATAACACCTGAGTAGGGATCTGCCTATCAGATTAGCCTTGTTGCCCAAGAACAACCAGAAGGAGTGAGAGACACAGGAAACCAAGCTGGAGGCCAGTGTCTGGCACAGGGGGTGACTTGTGCACACCTGCATTTTAGCCCTGGCTTGGCCTCTACTCCCTGCCTCCTGCTAGTGTACATCCGGGGAACCGCAGGGACCAGCTCAACCACTTGGTCCCTGCCATTCACTTGGGACAACCAGATTGAGACTTTGGCTCCTAGCTTTGGCCTGGCCCAAGCCTGGCTGACGTAGCCATCTGGGGAGTGGACCAGTGGATGGGAGATCTCTCTGTCTCTGGGGCCTGACAACCTCTGCCTCCAGCCCATTGGCCCCAGGACTGAACCTGTCCTCGGTCCCTGAGTGAGGGGAACAATTGCTCACTTGAACCCAGATTCCTCAGCTCTTGCAGCAGTACCATTTGCCAGCACCACGGTGGGTTCAGTGCTGTAGCAGCCAGGCTGGGTGGAGTGACACTGACGGCACTCCCCCTAAACCAGCTCCCCCTGATCTTACCCCTGACCCCAGAAACGGCTCCCCTTGACCTCACCCCTGACCCCAGAACCAGCTCCCCCTGACCTCACCCCTGACCACAGAACCAGCTCCCCCTGACCTCACCCCTGACCCGCCCTGCACCTCTAGACTACAAACCTGCCATTCATGGCTAAGGCTGATCTGCTGCCCCCGGGGTACCCTTCAAACCTTCTGTTGCTCTTCCATCCTGTCCCTCACTGAAACCTAGACTTGGCTCAGCTCCCTTGGCACAGCAAGAAGCTCTGCTCCTTGTCCTGATGCAGGGGCTGGGTGGCAACCGCCCGTTTCCCACATCCCCCATTTCATAGCCTCACACCCATCTCCTCCTTCAACCCAATACTTTTCTCTAAAACAACTAAGATTTTTCATTCACATAAAGCAGCTCTTTAAGGAAACCTTATGGAAGCATCAGGAATCGGAATCCATGGGACCCCACTCCCCCACCCCAGGTCAGAATGCGGCAGCATAAATAAAATAAAAATGTAATTAAAATGTAAGTAAAACAAAAAAACAAGGCTGCCTGCTGGAGGCTCTGGGCCCTCACTGCCCCAGCCCCTGTCTCTCTGTGAAAAGCCAGCAGCAAGTGTCGGGGCCTCACTGAAGACCCCGGAGCTCCAAACCACCCAGGCTTTCTCAGCGGGGATCTTGGGTGCTGAAAGACCCCTGAGGTGGATGGCCTCTCAGGGGTGCCTGGTGTCTTGCCTGCATCCTCAGAGCTCAGACTCTGAGAGATGTGCGGGCTGCCATGGGAGATCCCGACTGAGAGAGGGAGCTCGACCTGAGGGTGTGGACCGGGTCCATGCAGCTCCTTTGTGCTATGGTGTCAGGAAGTCTTTTCTTCTCCAGAAAGTCAGTTTCCTCATTTTGATGAGTGGCAGGTGGCTTGTGCCATGTTGGAGACATGGCACCCGGTCCTGTGCTTGTCCAGTGGTAAATCTAGTCTCCCACAAAATGGACCCCCCTGGCTTGTTTACAGCACTCCTGGCCCCTCTGCCCTGAGATCCTGAAGCTGTCTCCAGCATGAATGGCCACAGCTGGCTCCTGGCAGGAAGCATGTACACTTCCCAATCTCATGGGCCCAGGGCCAACCCCGAGGCTTCGCTGTTTCCCAGCTGCATGCACAGAGCTGGGGAGGATGCTCTGGGGATGGGCCATGGCCATCAGTGCCCACCTAGAATATCTGGAACCCTGTTAGACACAGGCCACAGTCTGGAGCACAGGGTGCAGGTCTGAACAGAAGGGGAAGAGCTGGGTTCCCCAGACACAGTGATGACCTCAAATCCTCTCCCCCTTGGCCCAAATCTGTGCCCTTTTCTGTCCCAGCTCTCAGATACCTGGAGCAGGCAAAGAAAAAAAAATCCATTTTTTCTTTAATTTATTTGAAAGACAGAATTACAGAGAGACAGAGACAGATACAGAGACAGAAACAGAGATTTTCCATCCACTGATGCATTCCCTAAATGGCTGCAACAGCCAGTGCTGAACCAGGCTGAAACCAGGAGCCAGGAGCTTCTTCCAGGTCTCCCACGTGGGTGCAGCAGCCCAAGGACTCAGGCCATCTTCCACTGCTTTCCCAGGCCAACAGTAGGGAGCTGGATGGGAAGTGGAACAGCCATGACTTGAACCAGCACCCATATAGGATCCTGGTGTTGTAGGCAGCAACTTAACCCATTACATCACAACGGCGGACCCAGTTCCATTTTCCTATGAACGTTTGCAGGTATACCCTTGAGTGTACAGGTTACAAGAGGCATAAAAATAGTTTCCTGTGCTCAGGTGAGACAAGGTCAGATTTAGCTCTGGATGTCAAGGCAATCAGCACTCAAGACTGTCCCCACCCCCACCAATCTCTCAACACCAACCCTCACTGTCTTCAATGCCCTGCGGGCAGCCACACCTCGGTTTAGGCTTAGCAGAATTCCCCAGAGATTTAAGAACCCCAGAGCAGGCCTGCCCCAAACACCAGTCTTGGGGTCTCTGGGGACCAGCCCAGGTCTCAGGGGCTTCCAGGGCTTCAACTGATGTCAGCACAGCAAAGGGTGGGAAACACAGCCCTCCTGGGACAGGAACTTGAGGTCCCCACAACTCTGCCATGATGACCATGAAGAGACAGCAGGAAGACTAGAGAAAGGAACAGGGTTGCAGGTGGCTCTTCCCAGTCAGGGTCCCCAGGGCCTGTGTGCCCGGCCCCGTCAGAGGACCAGGAACCTCTAGAGTCCACCTGGGAGGCATC
The DNA here is from genome assembly GCF_033115175.1 of Lepus europaeus. Taxonomy (NCBI): domain Eukaryota; kingdom Metazoa; phylum Chordata; class Mammalia; order Lagomorpha; family Leporidae; genus Lepus; species Lepus europaeus. The sequence continues at coordinate 21,018,150 of NC_084851.1, read as the reverse complement.
AGGACCAGGTGGCTGGAGTGCCGCAGGTGCTGCAGGCACTGCTTCCTGTGTACCTCCCCCTTGGCAGGCGGCTCAGTGAGACAGGTGCTAGTCCTTGGTTTCAGTGCTGGCAAGGGGCAAACAGGTGCAAGCCAGAGGGATGGACCTCATGCCACAGTCACCAGGGCAGGTCCAGCTCCTCCCTCGGCAAAGCAGCCTGGGCCAGCTCCATCCCCCCGGTGAGGAGCCTCAAGATGCACCTGCTCAGGGAGCCGAACAGGCTTCCCTTCCTGACATGCAGGGTGGCCAGGGGCTCCAGGGATGCAGAGCCTCAGGTCTCAGCCCAGCCCCAGAAGGTGGGGCTAGGGATATCACCTGCCACTTGCCTTGGAGGCCCCGTGGATCCCACCATGCACAGCAGCCTCCACCTCCCACTCTGCAGGCTGCCACGGTGGGAAGAGGATGGTTCCCCAAGCTGAGGTCCAGTCCCAGGTCCCCATCAATGTTGGCAGCCCAGGGTCCTTGAGCAGGGCCAGGGCGAGTCCACAGCCCCATCTCTTCTCTGTGACCAGCACTGCTGGGGGCCATGTGACCTCATGTTGCTGGCCCAGGAGACAAGGAGGATACTCCCTACATGGTCATTCAGATGAAGCCTGCAAAGTGGATGTGAGCAGGGACTCACTTCCTGGAACACAGCTGTCAGCTATGGCAGACACTGCCTCTGAACCCTTTCTGTTCGCACCACATATTGGGAACTTTCTTTACACTGGCCCACTCATCTGCTCCACCCCCAGAGCATGTGGTCTCATGCCCATTGCATGGAGGAAGAGCCTGAGGTCTCATCCAATGTCACTCTGATGGAGCCGGCAGTGCCAGGACTTGGATGACCCGGGCATCTGATTGCAAAGACGCTGCCCTGACCCCACATGGTGCTGGTCTCTGAGAACTGAGCTGCACAAACAGGCAGGGGCTATGGTAATGTGCCGCAGACTGGCTCTCGCGGAGACACAGACCAAGGGAGAACGAGGGCAAAGGCTCTAGGAGAATTAGGAATCGGCGGGAAAATGACAGACAGACACACACGTTATGAGTATGCTGCTGCAATTTATTATAGTAAGGCTTGGGTTTATATAGTAAAGGGCAATGCTACAGGCAAATGTTAAACTTTTATCACAATGATGTCATATGAGTGGTTTTACAAGGAACATAGTGGGGGCATTGTAATTAATGTTTTTAGACAATTTACTGAGAATGAGAATTGACCTTTGGGTTAATGGGTAATTTTGTTTTATGAACTGTTTAGGGGAATTACTGCCCAAAGTTTTGCTTGCCTTTTAGATACTTGGAGATAACCCCTGAGTAATCTTAACATTTCTCTGTCACTATAATGGGAACCTAATGATATGTTTTGACTTGCATTCCTAGCTCCCTCGTAAATAGCTTTAGTAAACAGAGGGGCAAAGATTGTTTGAATTTCTCCATAATCTTATGGGAAACATTAACTTCTTTTTCTTGATTTTCTTGTTTCTGATAACTGTGAGAGTAAGCAGTAAAGTGTAAACACAGCAGGTAGATAATGCATAATGAGATCATCAACAGAGCAGGGACACAGTGTCCCCAAAGTCAGCAAGGGCAGTCTTGGCTTCTATTATGTGAGTTGGGGGTCATTACAACCGCGGACTGCACAGGAACCGCCTGAGGCCCCACTCCACAGAGCTCAAACCTCAACCCTGCAGCCTTAGACCCAAAACGCAGCAACATTTTGCTACGCGGGTATCACAGCTGTGGGCGTAGCAGGAATGGATGCAACACACATGGGTCCTCTACCGGGCAGAGGCTGATGACTTTGTGTACATTCATGTGCATGGACACGCAGAGGCAGGGCTCAGAGCACCCAGTGACCATGCTCAGGGCCACACAGCTGGGTGGGGAGGGGGTTGAAGGAGTGGGTGCCACCCCCGCACACAGGGCCTCTGTGCAGGCTGCAGGGCTTGGCTGGGAGGTGCTCAGGAACCTGGAGGCCTCCTGCACCCAGGGACGCACACATCCTCCGGCCCCTAATTTGTTGTGTGGCTCTCTCTGCAGGGCTTGGCTCCCTTGTCTGTGAAGGAGGCCCTGTGTCTGCCTGGCCCAGCCACTGCTGTCACCAAGTGACACGGCAGGGGACAAGGGCAGCAGCAGAGGGTACCTGTCCATAGTCCCTCCTTCTCATCTCAGGACAGCTGTGACCCCGGGCCCCCGTGAGGACACTGGTGAACACGTGTGTGCACAGGGACCTGAGGACCTCTGACACGGAGCAGACCAGCGCCTACAGCCCCATCTGAGCTGCAGGGGACCTGGAAAACTGCACCAAGGGAGCTCCAGGGCAGAGGCCCTTGCTACACCAGTGCAATATTCGTTCTGTCCACATGAGGGCAGCACACACTCACACAAAGTTCAGCTCTGACCGCAGATTCCTGGGGGTGGGGCAACTCCCTGAGCCTGCAAGTGAACCCATGCCCATCTGACCCACCTGCTGACCCGTCGCACCTGTGCACCTGACCCACCTGATCCCCCTTGCCCATTGATCCACTGTGCCCACCTGCTCACCTGTCACACCTGCCCACATGACCCACCTGCCTATTCATTGCATCTGTGCACCTGACCCACCTGCCCACCTGTCAGCCTGATCCCCTGTGCCCATTGATCCAGTGTGCCCACATGTTCCACCTGACCCACCTGACACACTACCAACCTGCCCACATGACCCACCTACCTAACCATTACACCTGTGTACCTGACCCACCTGCCCACCTGTCAGCCTGATCCCCATGCACACTGATCCACTGTGCCCACCTGTCCCACTGACCCACCTGCCCACCTGTCAGCCTAATCCCCTTGCACACTAATCCACTGTGCCCACCTGTCCCACCTGACCCACCTGCCACAATATCACCTGCCCACCTATCCCACCTGATCTCCTGCCTCCTTGTGACACCTGACCCACCTGCCCACCTGCCTGTGCCCATGTTCCTCCTCCTGCCCCCTACCCAGAGACCGTCAGAGGCTCTGTAACACTGATGCTGAGTCCAGGGTCAAAGCCACAGGCTGGGTGCCTCCCCTCACTCTGAATTCAGCAGGTGTTTGCTGCCCACCTGCCCCCCACCTCAGCGGTCACACAAGTGAAGGTTGCTGTACACACGGAGCCCACGGTCCAACATGCAACACACAACATACATCATGTCATGAAGCAACATGCAGAAGCCTGCAGAGGGGCTGAGGGAAGGCTCAGTGCACCCCCAGAGCCCATGTCCATCTTAGGGCTGCCCCTTGTCCCTCTGCCCAGCCTTCCTCATGATCTAGGCATCCCCAGGTATTTCCAAATAACTGCAAACCTCACTGCACCTCTGCTCTAAATCACTACCCAGACCAGTGTTCATTTGTGCTCCTGCATTTTCAAAATTAATTTATTCAAGAAGCAGTGAGATAAAGAGACACACAGAGAGAGAGACAGACAGACAGGGTTCCCATACTCTGGTTTATTCCCCAGATGCACCCAACAGCCAGGGCTGGGCCAGGATGAAGCTGGGCACCAGCTCTCCCACATTGGTGGCAGGGACCCAGCTCCTGAGCTGTCACTGCTGCCTCCCGGGGTGCACAGGAGCAGGGAGCTGGGATTGGGAGCAGATCCTGGGCCTGCACTCAGGCTCTCTGATGTGGGCTGTGGGCAGCCCAGGTATCACCGTAACTGTGGCTGGATGCCTGCCCAGTACCTGGCCTCTCAGAGTCGGGTGCTAAGGAGACCAGTGGACAGCTTTGACAGATGCACCGAACCCAGTCATGACAGCAGCCACTCAGGTCACCTCCAGAGAGCTCCATGACCCTGCTGGGTGCTTTTCCTCAGAGGTTTACACAGGATGGCTCCCAGTAGGCCTGGGGGCTCCACGGTCAGCCTGTATGCACCCCAGGTTGCCACATTGCTTTCTGACTGCGAGTCTTTGGGCAAAGCCACATGACCTCACCCGAGCCCCCATCTGCTCCCCTGAGGTCGGCCATGTAGCTCACTTCTGAGCAATGATCCCAACCCAGGCCAGCCAGAGCCACCTTGGAATTCAGAAATGTGACCCTTTCTCATGTGCCCATGACCTGCAGGATGGGAGTGCTCAGGGCCAGGAGAGCAGGGCTCAAGGCAGACCCGATGCCATCTGTTCTCAGCCTTCTTTTGGGCTCACTGGGAAGCCCAAGCATTGCTGGGTGTGAGAGGAGGCAGGGCATGGTCAACTCTGCCCTCACATTTGGGAAGGCTGGGGTCAGAGAGAATCTTCCAGATTTCAGTTTGTCAGAATGAACCCCTTTAAAGAAGAGGAACTAAGGTAAAGGGCATAATCAAACCCCTGTAAGCCCAGCTTGGCCCTGTGATGCCTCAGACCCAGCACCACCGCCTCCCCATGCCTCCCTCCACACAGCCTCTCATCACCACACCCATGGCCATCTCTGCTTTCTGGTCTGAATTGGAGGAGCTCAGCCATGATGTATATGTCTTCCACTGTGCAGAAATAAAACCATGAAGTTTAGGGTCTGTGGGCTTCCACCACCCACCCCTGTGCCCTGAGCAGACATTAGTAATGGATGGCTGAATGTTTTCCCCCTGACAAGGCTCACGGTTGCCCGATGCAACACACAGAGAAGTCAGTCAAGCAGGTGCTACTCAACCATCAGTGCTGGCAGGAGAAACTGAACCCGCTTTGCCATTTTTCCCGAGACCAGAAATTTGAACAGACCCCACTGGGTGGCATGAGCTGCTCTGTTTCCCACCTATGGCATCATCTCTTTGAGGGCAGGGTCATGCTGCATGGTGGTCGGAGCATGGGCTGGGACTTCCATTATGCTCTGCCACCCAGGGCTGGGTGACCCTGGGTGAAGGCCCCATATCTCCTGAGCTCGTGTGTCCCACCTGTAATGTAGGGAGCCCCATGCCCCTGCCACAGGAATGCTGCTGAGGCCACAAGCCCATGCAGGTGGTCCCTGCCCAGGGCCCAGCATGGAGCAGGTGCTCAGAACGTGGCAACTCACACTGGCACTGTGAGCACCACTGCCCTGAAGGTGGAGGATGGGTGTGAGCCGAGGCCACGGAACCTGACACAGAATTAGAGGCCAGCAGCCAGCACCTGAGACAGGTGCAGGCCCAAGGGTGTGTCACCTCACACAGCAGCTATTCCAGGTGTTGACCACTGCAAAGGTGCTGCTTTCTCAGACAGGGCTAGATCAAGATATTCCCCGGGGAAGCTTTGAGCCTGGGAGAAGAGGATGAGGGTCTGGCCACACCAACCTGCTGGAGCAGGCCAGGTGTGTCTGGGAAGCCACACCTGTGTGCAGGCGTTGGGGGACAGGGAGCCAGGCAGGTGGGCCTGGGTGTTGGGACAAGAGGCCCAGCCAGCAATTGGGAGAGCATAGCATCCTAGGTGCAAGCAATGGGCAGACCCTTGGCAAGCAGGTTGCATGCAGTCAGCACCCCCACACACACACAAACACAAACACACCTGGGCAGGTGCAGAGGAGGTGCTGGTCTGGGGCCAGGAACAGCAGAGAACAAAGGAAAACTGAGGGCACAGCACAGGTCTGGGTCTTCAGAATGGGGCTCATGTCAGTTTAGCAGCCAAGGGCAAATGCAAGGTCAGAGCCAGGGCACCTATGCACCATAACTACAGTCAGCAGAGGAGGGGGAAGGGGGGAGTGAGCCCACCCCAGGCAAGCCTCATGACACTGGAGCTGTGCTGCCCGCACGTCACTGGCCACCCCTCGTCAGTGGCTGTCACAGCGTGTTTGTGTCAGCAGCGTCCATCTGTGCCCAGGAAGTTGGCAAGGCTGGGTGTTGTGGGGGCGGCCGATCTAGTGATGCGTAGTGTCCTCAGCTGACACTGGGCCCTTGCTGCCTGGCCAAGAGAGTGGAAAGTGAGCCTGGAAGAAAAGAACGAGGAGGAGGAGGAGGAGGGCACAGGAGAGCAGGAATCTGTTCACCCTGACAGCTCTGAGACCCTGACCCTGAGCATCTCTGTCACTCAGCTGCTCTGGACCTCAGCAGGCTCACCTGTTGGTTACACCTGCCCTGATGCGTGGGTGCAAAACAAGGTTCCTTAGTGAGCAGGCTCTGTGCAGAGCCCAGGAAACAGGGCAAGGGTGACACACTGCGTTCCCTTGGATGTCAGCTCCACTCAGTAGCAAAATGCCTGCCCACTGTGTTGAGAAGGATTCTGAAGCAGAGGCTATGCTGAGCCAGAAAGAGTTCTGTGATGGCCTGCCATAGTGCAAGGTGGAGGCTGCCACACCTATGCTGTGCATGTTTGACATTTCTGTCTGAAATGGCTCTTTGTTAAGATTCTTTTATTTGAAAGTCAGAGAGACAGAGCAGAGAAGGGAGAGACAGAAATATCTTTGATACGCTGGTTCACTCCCCAAATGGCTACAACACCCAGGCCTGGGCCAGGCCAAAGCCAGGAGCCAGGAGCTTCATGAGGCCCAAGCACCTAGGCCATGTTCTGCTGTTTTCCTAGGAACATTAGCAGGGAGCTGGATCAGAAGTGGAGCAGTTGGGACTTGAACTGGTGCCCACATGGGAGGCTGGCACTGCAGACTGTTCCACAGCACCAGCCTCTGTATAGCTCCCAGACAGAATTACTGTCCTGCTTTCTTCTTGAGCTGAAGCCAGAACCACTCTCAGAAGAGTGATGGCCAGAGGGCCAGGCTGTGGAGGAGGGGTAGGCCCTTCCTCTTGGTGAAAGTCTGGCCAACCTGGTACTGGGTCTGGGGTCAGAGATGGGGGTCCCAGGGCTCACAGTCATGGCTTCCAGGGTGCCCCCTGCCATGTGGCTCTGAGTCCTCACTTCTCCACCTGGTGACACCCATCTCCCGCTAGCTCTGGGGTCCCTAAGTCACTTGCTTTCTGGGAGACCAAGGGCTAAACCGAGGGCTGGACCCATGTTGTCTGGACCATCGGCCACTGCAGGCCTCTTGTGTGCCCACTCCCATCCCCGCCTGGAAGCACACAGCTCTGCAGGGGCTGGTAAGGAGGAAACACACAGCACCTCCATCCCCACAATTTTTCCAGAACCTCAGAGCACCACACATGGGCGCACATGTCCCTCAGGGCAACCAGTCCCCGCCCAGCGTCTTGGAGCCCATCTGAAGGGCACCAATGTTTCTGGGCTGCAGACACTGTAGGGTGGGGGGTGTGAGGGAAGGTGGCTGGGGTACGGGCAGCAAACCCAGGCCCTGCCAGGCCTCAGTTTCCCCCTATATGGGTCCTGGAAGCTGTGGGACTAAGGTAGTGTAAAATGCACAAGTGTGTTCTGCAAACATCAGAGCATGAAACGTCCCCTTGCCCACATCCTCCCAGACTCACGATGCACAGCCAGAGCAGGGGTGGGGAGCAGGTGGCCACCCCACCCCCATCCCGGCCTCAGTGCACCTGTGCTGCAGTGACCCGCCAATCACACCGCATTCCTTCAGACCCCAAGGCCTTTGCACAAGCAGCACCTTCTGCCTGGTAAACTCCCATAGGCGCATCAGGACCGTTCCTCCAGGAAGCCTGCCCATCCAACTCTGTCACTGGGCTTCCATGGGCCTCTGTGTTAGAAAAACTCAACCAGAATGGGTGCAGTCATGAAAGCGACTTTGCGAGTGTGTCTGCCCACCCGGCGCACAGTAGGTGCTTTGCTGGCACTGAGCTTGGGCCTCTGCCTTCCCCTCTTTGCCCTGGCGCTGGTTGTGTCTCTGACATTCCCAGAGCAAGCCAGGCTGCCCCCGGCTGCCCCCATGATGCTGTGTCTCTGTGTGTCGGGGGTGTGGCTGCAGAGAGGCAGTGGTCATCAGGTGCCAACCGGGAGCCCTGAGGGCTGCCTGTCTCCCTGGAGATAAGGTCCCTGGGCCAGCCAGGCCCAGCCGATCAGTGAATGAATAAACACTGCCCATTTTCCTGCCTTTGTTCTGAGCACCCCTGTGGCTTCCGATAGCCCAAGCTGTGGGGAAGGTGGAATTTGTCTGATAGCACGGAGCAACTGCCTGGCAGCACTGAGCCTATGGCCAAACAAGCTGTACTTTGTTCCTGTGGGAAATCCCAGCCTCTTGGCGAGAGCCCTCTCCCCTGCTGCCCAGCCTGCAGTTCATCCAGGCAGAAAAAGCCTCTGTCCACTGGTGACAACTCACAGTCCCCATGTCCACCCCCGAGTCTGCCAGGAGACCCCACAATTTGGTGGCCGGATCCTGGCCATCCCTTGGTCCTCTGCCCTGGAGGACCAGGTGGGTGCCACCTGGCAGGAGGTCTCCCCCACCAAGGGAGCGGTGTGCACAGAGCCTAGCAGGTGAGCTCTGGAGGCCCATAAGCAGCCTCACCCACCCCTGCACAGTAGCCAAGGGCTCCCCAGACCCTGGCCCTGCCAGGCCCTGCTTGGCCTGGCACTGTCTCAGTAGGGTGGGCTTCTGATGGCATAAAGAACAAACGGGCAGCCTTGGCCTTCCATTGGCCTGCAGGCCAAGGCTGAGCCCAGCTGCCTCCTGCCTCCTGAGGAGCCTCAGTTTATCTAGCACTGCTTGTGAGCTGCTCCCTGTCACCACATCCTGAGGCGTCCTCGCGCCAAGTGTGCACACCAGGGGTCCTTGGTGGAATGTGTGACACAGATTCCAGATAAACTACTTTAAAACCACCTGAGGCCCAGGTAAAACCTCCTCTGGGCCACATCTGACCACTTGCTTGTGACCATCCCCTGTGCTGTCAGAAGTAACAATACCACCATTCCTCAGAGGAAGATGCTGGATATTTGGGGTCAAGTCTTTAAAGTTCATGGCTCATCCTACCATCTGCCTGCAGCAGAGCCTGCGACCAGGATGTGAGGGCACAAGATCCCAGAGAAATCTGCTGGGGTGGGAGGGGACCAGGGACGGGGTGGCCAATGACAGGTGTGATGTCCAGTCAGTGGCCTCCTCAGCCAACTGGAGCTCCACTCCCCAGCCACGTACCCTGGAACAGCAGGGGTCAGAGAAAAGGTCATTCATCCCAGGGAGGCATAGCCAATAAATGTCTCCCCATTCCTGGGACAGGGCAGACCCGGGGAAGTGATGGGGAGGCAGAGAGTATCCCATAGGGGACGCTGACCCTCACAAGTGATGGGCGACACGTGGTCCACTGGGTGAGGTGCCCGCGGAGCTGCAGCCCTGCATAGGTGTCCGACGAGTCCCCAGTGAGTTATGTGGACACACATGCTGTGCCCACCCCCACCCCAGGGTGCAGCTTGGCCACACACAGCTCCTCCAGGGCCCCAGGGGTGTCTGGCATGGAGCTGCAATCAGAGATGCTGACTGGGAAGGCCCCGGCAGTGACCCTGCTGACGATGTCCTCCCTCAAGGCCAATGCTGATGCTGCAGGGTCCGAGGGGCCCCTAGCAAAGATGCCTGTTTACTTGAGTGCGTCCCAAACCCTTCTCACCAGGACACCCCATCATCTGCAGGCATCTGAACCTTGGGGAAAATGGCCTCCCGCGGGGCACCCAACAGGCCAGGTGCCTCCAGAACCTACAGGGGGAAGGGCTCCCGGGCAGTGGGAGTGGCCCTTCCCAGGCAGGATGGCCACAGAAGAGGACAGCACCAACTGCGATATTCACTTCCCATGCTGGCCTCTGGCTTGCCCACATGACTTGCTCTGGCCAATGAGATGTGAGAGGAAATGGCCATGTGACTAGCTCTGGCCAATGACACATAAGAGGAAAGAGCCTATGGCCCTCTGGGTAGAAGCTTCAAGAGCCACCGCGTGGCCACTAAGTCCTCTGCTTTCCTTTCATCATGAGGCAGCAGCACCTCAGACAGCGCTCCACTGAGCTGGGCCCAGAGCGAAGGGGGCGCGGACCCAGGAACTGCTGAAACCCAGTGGCCGAGGGATGTGAAAGTGCAGGTTGTGGCCACCTGGGCCACTTGGGGCCATGACGCAGCCTCTGCCAAGGGATGCAGCCTTGGACGCAGCAGGCCTGAGTGTGCTGGCCACTGGTGTCCTCTGCCCGTCACCTCCGGACCACGTGTCTCACTGAAACACACAAACGCGTTCAAGGAGCCTTTGAGTTTCACCCTCGTGGTGACCTTCAGAGATGGGGTTCCCCTGCTCAGGCTGCCACGGCTTATCAGAAGCTCAGATGCACAACAGGATGCCTTTCCTGGAGGAGATGCCTAACCTTTAAAAGCTGTCTCTCAGAACTCGGCTGTGCAGAAGCAAATGCTTGGGGAATGAGAGGTGGAAGTCAGTGAGTGCTATTTTCAGTCCCTGACCACTCACACAAGGCCACACAGGGCATGGCTCAGTGGAAATGTCTGGGCAGTCACTTGCACGGGACCGTGTGAAGCCTGTTCTGGGCATGGAGGAGCAGCAGAAAGGAAGGTGTGTCCTGCCCCCAGAAGCCCTGTCTGTCCACTGACTTCCACCCCCTCAACCACCCTGTCCCCATGCCTGCACCTCCACCAGTAAAGCTGTGTCCCCGCACCTCTGGGCCTCCCCCAGGTGCAAGGGTGGGGCCTCACCAAGTGGCCATCATGGCTGGTGTCAAGTTGGAGGATTGAAAGGGTGGCGCTCAAGGGCTGGAAGTACACAGGATGTCCACTCCAGGCCCAGGCCAGAGAGCATCTGTGACAAGGATAAACCCAGCACTGCAGACCTGTTTAGGGCTCGGGAGGAACACAGCGGGAATTTCACTAGCAAAGACTGTAAGACAAATACTGAAACTGCTTCCTCCTTCAGCAAAGAGCTTCTGTGGTTGAGGATTGAAGATTTAACCAGGCAGCAGCGGGCAGTGAGCCTCCCCGTGCCACCTTCTGAGGCCCAGCTGCCATCCCACCCTCACAGGACTCCCCTCCACATGGTGGCCAAAGACATGGAGCCATCAGGTCAGCAGACACTTGAAAAGTGATTTTTCCAAGCCAGCTCTCTGCTGTGGCCTTGGCAAGCAGTGAAAGATGGTCCAAGCACTTGGGCCCCTGCACCTGCATAGGAGACCTGGAGGAAGCTCTTGGCTCCTGGCTTGGGATTGGCCAAGCTCCAGCCATTGCAGCCATTTGGGGAGTGAACCAGAAGATGGAAGACCTCTGTCTCTCCCTCTCTCTATCTCTAACTCTGCTCTTAAATAGATAAATAAATCTTTAAAAAGGAAGGCAAGTGATTTATTTTCTTGCCAGCAGGGAGCAAGACCTGTGGGGTCATGAGCAAATAAAAAAGAGGCAACAGGGGAAGTGGATTGGGGTGTTGGTGGCAAAGACAAAGCCCTCCAGCTTCTCTGTGCTCTGAGGAGGAAGAAGAGGCATCAAGGTGCTGCTGACAGACAGGCAGTGAAGGTGTCTCCACGGCCCACATTCAGTGGACTCCCAGAGGGGCACAGCTTCCAAAGGACTCAGGATGAGGCGTCCAAGCCAGAGGGAGGAAGCCTTCAAACAAGCCCTGGATTGATGGAGTGTCCATCATATACAAAGAGCTCCCACAAATTAATAAGATACCAATAAATACCTGGGCAAGACTTGTTTTTTAAAGATTATTTATTTGAAAGTCAGAGTTACACAGAGAGAGGAGAGGCAGAGAGGGAGAGAGGTCTTCCAACCAATGGTTCATTCACCAGATGGCTGCAATGGCTGGAGCTGTGCCGATCCAAAGCCAGGAGCCAGGAGCTTCCTCAGGGTCTCCCATGTTGGCACATGGGCCCAAGACCTTGGACCCCCTTCCACTGCTTTCCCAGGCCATAGCAGAGAGCCAGATCAAAAGAGGAGCAGCTGGGACTAGAACTGGTGCCCATGTGAGATGCTGGCATGCAGGCCAGGGCATTAACATGTTGCACCACAGCACCAGTTCCTGGGCAAGACTTTTTGAACAGCCTCTTCACAAAGAGAGCTCCAAATGTGAGGAGGCTCAACCTCACGACTGGTCAGGCAAGGGCCATTTAATACAATGAACACCACACCAACAGACGGAGGCCAGGACTCAGACACCAGAAACTGCTGTGTTCGTTCACAGCAAGCTAAAAAGCAGCTGGGTAGAACCAAGGTTCTGCTGATGCTCACCAGGGGAGTGGGGCTGGGACCTGAATGACAAGGGGGCTCTAGGATGTTGGTGCCAGAAGCTTCATGACCTGTGTGCAGGCATCAGGGGTGGCAGATGATGGGACAGTGAGACCTGCTAAGCACCAGGGCTGTGCATTCCCTTTTCAGTGAATACCGGGGGAAATGCCCAGGAAGCTCCTTCTGCGTCCATACACTCCACTTTCACATGTCTGAGGGCAGACAATGCTCTGCAAGAAATCTCTTTCCCCAGAAACAAGTGCCTGACCACCTTCCCACCCCTTTCTTGCCACCTACAGACTTACACTCACACCCTGAGAGTTGTACAGGGGGCAGAGTTGCAGGAAGGAGGGCTGGCCCCAGGCAGCACCTGTGCCTCCCCTTCAGGCTCAGTGCAAGGGCTGTCTGCTCTGGGCCCCACCTGCAGTCTTTCCCATCCACGTCCATGGCAATGGGGAGAGGATGCCCCCCGCCCCCTACACAGAGGAGGAAGTCCAGGCTCCAAGAACAGGCAGAATGTTCATGAAGCCCAAGGCAGGGATGGCCAGATGTGATACCTTGCTACCCTCTCTGAGCCCAGGTGGCTCTGGCAGGTCAGAGCCCATGTCCCAGTCTCTGCAGCACATCACAGCCCTGAAACTAGGGAGAAATGATGACTGAAGCCCAGTGCCCTCTCTCATTGACTGCATGTTCTCGCCCTTCCATCTGTCACTGCTCTGCTCTCTCAAACCCACATCCTACCTCTGCTGAAGCTGTCTTCAGCCTGGCACAGGTGCCTGGGGGACTTCCAACCTCCTGACTGTGGGCCTGGAGCAGCCCTTCAGACATGCATGGACCCAAGTCCTGGCACGCGACCGAGCAGGGACGCCAAGCACACATCACAGAGAGGCTGTGTGCACTGGGGATGCCCTTGGGAAGGATTCCTGGCTCTGAATGTAGGGACAGAAACATGTGTCAGTCGTGGCATCCCTGAGGCTGGGGACAGTCATGTGGGGCTCCTCCTTGGCCCTTTCCTCTGCTCCAGGGACCCAGGAGCCCCACTCCATTTCCTCTCTGCCTCCGGGAACAGCTTGCCACCCTAAGGCGGGATGGTGGCCAGGAATCCACCTCCCTCCCAGCCTCAATCTTCACACAGAGATCACAGCCCATTTGGGACCCATGGATCTCATGGCTGCCCTCAGTGACCATGTTTGCAAGGCTCTCAAACCTGGCAGAGTGAACCTCCCAGGCCCCACCCTGCAGACTGAGGATGGCATTCAGGCTTGGGTCGTGGCTGGGGCTTCCGTGTGTCCCCACGCAATCCAGGTGCCGTCCCTCCTGGGTCAGTCATGGCACCTCTGGAGCTCAGGTGGGAAGGTAGCAGGTTTTTTCCATTTGAGGTTTTCCTAACCTGATACAGTGTGACATTTTGCTACATGAGGGTACTTCAAAATATTAGAGGACATGGAACTAACAGGTTTATTATGGTGCAAAAAATTACCTCTAGGCATGCGAGGTGTCTTTCAAAACTTCATGCAAAATTCATGCTATGAAAAAATTATGCATGGATGGAAGAACTCTCTCTCTGCCTCTCCTCTGTGTAACTCTGACTTTCAAATAAAATAAATAAGTATGCACTTAAATAAACATCTTTTTTTATTATGTGAGACAGAAAGGGCTGGGACTGGACCAGGCTGAACAACACAGGTCTCCCACATGGGTGGTAGGAATGTGGTTTTATGAGTTAATCCCATGGCCTGCCAGGGAGGCAGGAAGTTGGAGTCAGGAGCTGAAGCTAGGAATCAAACCCTGGATGCTTGACATAAGATGCAGGCACACAGCCCAGTGCCCACCCTCAACCTCACTTTCCACTCCAGTTCTCCACAACCTTTTAGATGTGCACTACCAAAGCATACACTGCACAGCCATCAGCCAAGGGAACCCTTATGTCCATCAGTCAAGGGAGCCCTCACTTCTGTCCGCCCATTCATTCCTCACTTTCTCGTGGGTGTAGTTAACAGCATTGCACTACGTGTTTCAGAGTCATTGGAAGAGAGGATTCTGGGTGGAAATCAGCATCCTACACTCCTTCCAGGGGAGAAACCCCAGTCCCCCAAGTTCCCTGGCCGGGCCCCAAAGCCAGTTCCCAACTCTGCCTGAATTAGAAACACTGGCGTCACTGTGTCTGTGATGGGTGTGAGGACCCAAGGAGGCCTGACTTTGTGGCGGGGATCCCAACCCCCAACCCCTAACTGGGGAGAGGGCTAGGCTCTGGAGGGAAGCATGCTCAGCCCCCAGCCTGCAAATCACAGGCTGGGAAACGCTGGGCAGGGGCTGTGCCTGGGTCCAGACCCCACACACATGCTACACTGCCCCCATCCCATGCAGCTCGGCGAAGGGGGCTCAGGGAAGATGGTGGACAACTGCCGTCAAGCCCAGCTCAAGATCAGCTGGTTCAGGGGTCTCCCAGCTCCCTGCTGCATGGCCCATTTTCCTCTGCAGAGGAGCGGCTCTTGGCTCTGGGTTGGGGGGCACAGAAAAGCCCTCCCACAGGGACAGTAATACATTACCTCCAGGCCAGCAATGGCCCTGGGGAGGCAGGGCTGCAGCCCTGGGATGAGCAGTCCCAGGAGACACTGAGGAGGCCTCTGGGCCTGATGGCTATAGGGAAGGCTGCCAAGGGGCCTTTCAGCTCCAGGAAACCTTGACACAGCGAGCTTCATCCCAGGCTCCCTGGTAGCAAGTGGTTCAGCCAGGGGCATCTGGGAGGCAGGGATCAGTTGCCCACCGGTGCCCAGGCCACATCCCAAATAACAGCAAAAAGTGGAAGGCTCAGGTGAGGCCGCACCCACAAGAGTGGGTGCCCTGGTCTTATTCACCTGTGCAGCCCTGGGGTGGGGCAGGGGCTGAACTCTGGAAGGTACAGGGCTGTGTCCAGTGGCTGAAACGGGGCCTGGAGACCTGTCAGAAGCATCTGTCAGAATACGGAGGTATTGGGTTGGGGGTCAGAGGCACCTGCCTGCTGGGTCTTCTTGTGGGGCTCATCTTGCAGGGAGAGATTGGATGGTGGTGCCCAGGCTGCCTATATGTCCTGCAGGGGTCCAGAAATTGGTGTGAACCTGGGGCTTTATGGCCAATGCCATGAGACAGGAGGGGTTGGAAGGTGAGAGTATTCTACAGAGATGGGGGTGAAGCACAGGAGGGGCCCTGCGTTGCCTCTGGAGCCTTGCCAGGGGCAGAGCCCATCTGTCCTCTCTCTTCACCACTTTCTTGGTCCTTTCTAAGTTTGTGTCCAGACTGCCTCATTCCGACCCAGCAAAGGAGAAGGCCAAGAGCTCACAGTGGGTCACTGTCAGGATGTGAGGCAGTGCAGCATGTGTGTGGGGCCTGGACCCAGGCACAGCCCCTGCCCAGCATTTCCTGACCTGTGATTTGCAGGCTGGGGCTGAGCATGCTTCCCTTCAGGGATGCGTGACTCAGTGGTCGGGGGCCAGGGCACTTCGAACAGGGAATGGTGTCGCCCTCGAGGCTGGCCTGGCCAGGGAGGGAAGGCCTTTCTCCCCTTGTACATTTCCTGGAATACCCAGCTAGGATGGACTCTCCACCTAGTGTGGGCAAATGTCACTAAGTGTCCCCTTCACACAGGTGAAGCAAAGGTGGCTGAGGACTGCCTGGAACAGCAGCACCTTCCAGCTGCTTCTTGGGGTCCCATACTCATGGCCAGAGAGGGGGGCATGGAGGAGTGGGAAGGGTGCTGGGTAGGGTCAGTGGGCGATGGACCAGAGCAGCATAGAGATGCCACACAGTGGAGTGTGGGGGAGGGGGCATGCTCTGGGGACAGAAAGTTCAGCTGACCCCAGCAGGGCAGTGGGAAAGCCCTCACCTGGCTGCAGAGGGCTGGGGGAGGATGATTGGCTCAGGGGACAGTGGGGAGAGCCTGTAGTACCAGAGCTGAAAAGATGCTGAGATTTCCACCAGGCATGACCATGTTCGAAGTCCTGGTTCATGCTTCGTAAGCTGTCTGACCTTGACCAGCGGATTTCACGTGGGCAGCCACGGTCTTCTTGCCTGTGAAATGGGGATGGTGCGGGTGGCACAGGCTGACTATCCCTACGTGAAAGGCTTGGGCTAGATGTGCTTCTGACTGCAGAGCTGTTTGGGTGTGGGGAGATATGTGTAGACTTTTCTGGCTGAGCCTTCCTAAACCAAGAAGCCCATGTCAGAAATGCTATGAAACCTGGAGATTTTGGAAACTCTTATTGGTACTCAGAATACATTTAGATTTGGAGCATACAGGATTTCAGAGTTTTGGATTAGGGAGGCTTCACCTGTGCCTACTCTGGAGGGTGGTCAGGAGGACTGCAAAGGAGAAGCTATCCTGCTGATACAGAGGCCAGTGCTGTGGCACAGTGTGTAAAGCCTCCACCTATGATAGTGGCATCGAGTCCCGGCTGCTCCACTTCTGATCCAGCTCCCTGCTAATGCTCCTGGGAAGCAGCAACAGATGGCCCAGGTCCACCCAAGTGGGACACCAGGATGGAGCTCCAGGCTCTTGTCTTCAGCCTGGCCTAGCCCTAGCCATTGTGGCCATTTGGGGAGTGACATCTCTGTCACTTTGCAGTGCACAGAAAATAAATCAAAGTGAAAAAAAAATCTCTATTTTTTTGAAGACCGCACAGTCACTGTCTAATACCGTGGGAGAAAGACAGATGGTTGAGGTGTAAGGAGGTCAGTGGTAGCTCAGGGAGCACCTGCTACCCACAGTGCATGAACACATGCATTTGCTCACCTGCTCAAGCAAGGATCTGGGATCAGCCATGAGACAACTGGACAGGCACACTCAGTGCCAGAGAGGGGCCATGTGGAGGGTGGGCAGGCAGCTTTCTGAGCCCCTTGGTGCCTGGTAGACAGGGCACTTGGCTTCATAGGAGCCAAATGTGGGTTGCAGGACAGCACCCTGCAGCCTGTGTGTCTGGCCAACATGGAACTCTGAGGCTCCCTCTCGACGACCGGCCAAATGTTAAGTCACTGCTCCTCTGCCTTTATGTATACAGTTGAATCCATGAGGACACAGACCTGATTTGGGGGTGCAGCCTTTGACCAAGGACAGCCCCATCTGCCAGCCGGGTTACTGTACCCTCACTCCCCACACAACATACACACTTGTGGGAGCAAAGGAAAACACAGAGGCTGGAGCACGCTCCCCTTCAGCCCTTGCTCTCCTGCAGCCACGCCAGCCAGCTCTGTGGCAGGGAGGACTCTGGAGACTGTACCCATGGCCAGGAGCACAGACTTGAGCATGGCCCAGATTGGAGGGCGCAGAGCCAAGAACAGCAAGAGCCCAGCTCCCGGAGCCTCCTATGGGCTCCAGCCTCCTCCAGGTGTGAACAGCTCACCTCCTGTTTTCCCTGATCCCATCACCCATTCAGCCAGGCTGCATGCCACCTCCTCCAGACCACTTACATGTGCTTTGGTTTTGGGTGTGTCTTGACTGACAGTGGCGTATACTGATGCCTTCTCCCAGGCGGACCAGTGGATAGGACCAAGGGCATGCACAGACCGTGACACAGGCTGAAAGCATGGTGCAGGACAAATGCTACAGTCACGGCTGAGACTTCCACGTGGGGAGTCTTTTCACTTGATGCTTAGTAAAGGCTGCATTTTTGAGCCTCTGGCTTTTGCTTGGTTCCCCAAGGAGGCTCCTTACCCTTGCAATTGACCTTCAGATGCCCAGAGAGACCTGTGTCTTCCCACCACCTGACAGCATAGCCAGGAGCCGGTGAGCAAGCTAGGCTGTGGTGAGAGGCAGCAGAGCCAGCCGGGGTGAGGGTAGGAGCCTGCAGGTTGAAGCTGGGACACACAGGGAAGCTGGAGGCCAGGGCCAAGGGATGCAGGGGGCAGCACCAGTCAGTCAGGTACTAGCGCAAAATACAGCTGGGTACCAAGAACCAAGAAAACTACATCACCTCGGGCTGATTTCTGAAAGCAAGACCACAGAGCCAGAGGCTTCGCCATAAATCTCTCCATGCAGCCCAGGTTCACCAGGTGCTTCTGAAAGCAAAACCCACTCCCCCCAACAAGGATCTGTGCACCTTGCCTCCCTCGGCACTTTTCTATATGTGCACATCTCAACCTGTGATGTCGGCTGTGATGCTGGGGGTGGGGGTACAAGGTCCCTGTCCTGGCAGTGCCCTCGGGGCTGGGCACAAAGTTGCATGACATAAGAAGGAGGACAGGGTAGGTTGGCCAGGGTTCAGAACCAGCCCAGTGCTTAGGGCTGTGGCTCGGGACAAGCAAGCAAACCCCTCTGGGACCCACGTAGCTGCAGGCTCGGCACCTGGCACCTGCTCGGGTTCCTCTCCCTGGGTGTCCTGTCCCTTCTTCCAGATCCCTGCTGGCTGCAGCCCTGCTCCCTGCTCCTGCAGCATGATGACTGGGGCTCTGGGCCCAGTCCCAACCCCAGGGCTGTCACTGAGCATGGTGGTCTCAGCCACATTATCAAAACCTACTTAAGTCAGACTGCAGTGAACTTGCTCCTGCGCCAGCAGAAGAAAGAACCTGGGATCAGGCACTCCTGGACCATCAAAGATAGTCTTAGAGACACTTCCCAGGGAAAAGGGGTGGTGGGAAGCCCAAGCCACAGCCCTGGTGGGCTGGAATGAGGCTACAGCACTGAGTGGGAGCCATGGCCCTCAGGCTGTTACTGCTGCTCCAGGTGGACGGCACTTATGGGGCCCTCTCCCAGGCACTCTGCCATGCTCAGCCGACCATGCTCCTCTGCTCACTCCTCTCAGCCACTTCCTTAGCCCCACACTCACGTAGAGCCCAGTGATACCTGGATACGTTTCTTGCACTGACCTTTCCCACACACTCAGGCCCACAGAGCCAGGAGCCTCCTAGACACAGCCCCTGGCAACCCCACAGGTGACACACGTGATGTGTTCAGTGCGAAAGCAGCCATTCCCTCTCCTCACCCTCAGCCCTGGGGCTGAGTGCAGGAAGGGAGCACCCTCCCCCACCAGGACCAGACCTCCAACCAGGCCATTGCTCTGCATTTGTTGTGTGTGGCCACACGGGCAGCAACGTGCACCTGCTGCCCAGACAACAGCAACAGCCCCTTCCTCATTACCTGGTCCCTCCACCAAAATCTTGCACTTCCCTTCCACCAAAGGTGGTGTTTCCAGAACAGAGCGCCACTTGCCACTAACCCAGATGTGCTCCTGAGAGCTGGTGTCTCATTAGCCCCTTGGACAAGGTATGGTCTCAGGAGGAGATGGGTGCTCCACACTCGAGGCTACATCACGAGACCTCTCATGAAGGGGTGGGCAGAGCTGAAAGCAGGCAGCAGTGTGGCAAGGCAGCATGGAGCACTTGGGAGCCAGCAGCAGCCCTGGCCTGCAGGGTCAGCAGAGGGTGACCTCCTGTACCCAGAGACAGCAGACTGCTGTGGCCTGGGGAGGGGAGATTCAGGCACTGCTGGGTAATCAACACCCAACTCTCTGCCTTCACTCTCAGGTTTCTGCCACCTCTCTCTAACCAGCAGCAGCAGAGGCACAGACAACTGCTGGTGCAGCCATCTGCATAGTCAACTTCCCAGGGCAAAAAGCAGCATGGACCAGGGTTCCGGTGTACCTGAAGGCCTGTGGGAGATGCCAGGACACCATCACATCACTGGCACCAGGGCCCAGCCAGGTGGATGCTGGAAAGAGAGCAACGGATCCACAGCAGTTTCCCAATGTCATGTAGAGGATGGAGGCCAGTCGCCTTGGCCTGGCATTGAAGACCCTCATGAACATAACACCACCCCTCTTCCACCTGCCCTTGCTCAACTTCCTGCTGAGACACTTACTAAATGCAACACTCAGATGTCACTACCCCTGAGAAGCCTCCCCTGGCCGCCGGCTGCCAGAGACCTAACCCACACCTTGCCTTTACTTGTTTGTTTTTAAAAACTGTAGGTAGGTATATGTGTGCATATTTGTAGGGCAGAGAAACAGAGACAGGCAGACCTACCATCTCCTGCCTATCTCCCTACATGCTTGTAATAGCCAGGGCTGGACCAGGCTGATGCCAAGAGCTGGGGACTAAGGCTGGGTTTCCCACATAGATGGCAGGGACCCAGTGACTTGAGCCATCACCTACTGCCTACAGGGTGCACAGTAGCAGGAAGCTGGGATCAGAAGGGGAGTCAGGACTTGAGCCCAGACACTGGTATGGGATGTAGGCATCCTTACTGGCATCTTAACCAGCACACTGGGCACCAAGCTCCTTGCCTTTATCATCCATGCACTGCTTCTCATGCAGCTCCCTTTACCTGCCTCACCCTCTGCACCTCCAAGAGTATCACCACATTTCATCTCTATGCCCCAGCATCTGGTACATGTGAGGCCCTCAGTAAGGCATCAGATAGCAAATTAACTTAAATAGAACCAACCCTGAGAAGGGAGCACTCCAGACACTTACACCAGAGGCAGTGATGGCAAGGGCTTCTTTACCTTCTGCCTACTTTAAAACATTTATTTATTTATTTATTTATTTTAAAGGCAGAGTTACAGAGAGAGAGAGGGAGAAAGACAGAGGGAGAGGGAGGAGGGGGAGAGAGAAATCCTACATCCACTGCTTCACTTTGCAAATGGTGTCAATGGCTAGGGTCTCCCAAATGAGTGGCAGGGTCCCAAGCACTTGGAGCATCCTCTGTGGCCTTCCCAGGCACATCAGTGAGAAGCTGGATCAGAAGTGGAGCAGCCAGGACAGCAACCAGTGCCCGTTTGCGCTGCCAGCATTATAGGCAGCAGCTCAACCTGCTATGCCCCAAGGCCAACCCCACTTTCTGATTTTTAAAGAATGAACATGGTATCTTACGGACTTGAGACCCAAGTGGACCTAACTTTGCTATTATATAAGAGCAGTACTGAAGTAAAGGAATGGAAGTGGCTTCAGCTGAGACTTAAGAAAAACCAAAGACAGAGAAGCTGGTCTTGAGGAGAGAAGCTGCTGCCAGCAGGGGAGTGTGCAGCTTGCTGCTCCTGCCTGCATCCTCAGGCACCCCAAGTGGCTGGCACTGAAAACCGCTGAGGGGAGGGAAGGTTTGCAGCCCGCTTGCCCATGAGGAGGCACCATGCAGACATGGGATATAAACTTGCTTTCCTTCTGATGTTTCTCAATCTAATTTCCATGCAATTAGCAGAGCCTAAGTGTGAGCTCTGGGATTTCTCTGAGCACCAGGCAGCCTGGATAATATTTGGGGATTGGACAGCATCCAGGGACACTTAAGGAACTCGAGGAGTACAGAGGAAGGCAAACATGTTGTGCTGAGAGCACTGAGTGACCCTGGCAAACAAACAAGCCAGCTTGCGGCTGAGCATTGTGCCTGTCCTGAGGCCTCCAAGATGCTCTGCTCCCCAGGAAGCATTATCATGGAAGGGCCTTCACTGGGATGTCACGCACATGCTTCTAAAGTGGGGCATTAAACAGTCAGAGAGAGAGGCCCTGCTCTCTGCACCCTCGGGGGTGAATGACATGGCAAGAACAAAGGCAGGACTGAGCTGCCCAGGATCTGGCCAGCCTCACCAGTGTCAGGTGTGGGGAGAGCAGCCTTATAGCATCAGCTCGAGGAACCTCTGTTGGAGCGTGATGCTCAACAACCAGCTTTGCCCGTAGGTGGGAAGAAGGGTGGGGGGGAATGGGGCAGCAGCACCATTGGCACAGGAAGCTCTTGCACTGCTGAGATTGTCTCATTTGAAAGGGGCAATTACCTCCTTCTGTCTGGTGATGGCACATGAACAGCTCAAGATATGCAAATAACCAGTGTACGGTCCCCAGGCAGAGCAGCAAGCCTCTGAGCTCGGGACCCTGGAGGCATGCAGAGGCCCCAAGGAGCAGGGCAGCTGGCACAGTGCACACATGAGAGGGCACAGCTCGGCTGTGAGCTGTCCCCATGGTGTTCCACGTCTCACACCCAGGTCCTGTACATGAGAGTCTCTGCATGCTCACTGCTGTGATTTTGATGGTTAGACCTTCCCCTAAGGGAAAGAAAACTTATGAACAAACCTGTACAGGTGCCCTGCTAAAAGGTCATGGAAACTGGAGTTAAAATAGAAGTCTATTTTGATGCAAAAAAGTTTGAAATCCACCACGCATGTTTTCATGAACTTTTTGAAGATTCCCTCCTGTGCATGAATTTCCATATAGTTTTGCACCAAAACAGACTCCTACCTTAACTCCATTTTCCTCAAACATTTTGCAGGATCCTCAGACATGGGTAGTTCACAAATGCTGCCTCCCCTAGTGGCCATCTCTGTAACTGCAGGCCTGGGCTCCTTGGCAAAGGCACTTGGGCAATGACTATGGATACTTTGATTCTACAAGGATTCCTGGTTCCATTTTTCCCAGGGCCATGAGTGGCAGGCGCTACAGGTGCTTCCATCCCCAATGCACTGCAAGAGCCAGCTGCAGTGGAAGGATTCGTGGCTTGCCACCTACTGATGGGAGACTTTGTTGGGTTCTCATTCCTGGCCTGAGAAGCCAGGCTTGCTTGTCTATGGCTGTCATGGTCCTGGATCCTGGGACCCAACACCAAGGCTCTGCTCTCTGAACAGGAAGGCAGAGAGAGGGGAAAGCATGCAGAGGTGAGAGAGGGTGAGCTGGACAGAGGGCAGGGAGGAACAGACAAGGGGCAGGCTGGCAGGAGTGATGACAACCCCTGAAGAGAGGAAGCACTAGGGCTGGGATGGACACAGGGCGGTCATCTCCAAGTCACCACATGTGCTGATGCCACAGTGCTGGCCAGCAGGTGGTGCAATGAATCCCTGACCTCTGCTCTGCTTCAGCCCATGGGGGATCAGCTGGTGGCTGTGGGAGCCAGCAGAGGGGCCTAGGGGTCTACCACTAGGAAGTGAGCTTAGCTTGGGGCTCATGGCCTGGACCTGGCCCATGTCTGTCCCTCACCCAGCTAGCCCCTTACATCCACACAGAGTGCAGGGACAGTGGTCCTGGTCTCCACTCACACATGAGCTTCTCTGGCACTAGCTTCCAGAGAACTCAGCCAGGTGTCTGATTGGAGGAACTGAAGTCCAGAGGGGCGTCTTTGCCAACCAGAGGAGCTCCCCTGCTCCAGCTGCTCTGGGCCCTGTGGGAAGGAGACTCCTAGAAGGCAACATTTCCCACTCATCTCAGAAGGCGGCCAAGCAGGAGAACCCCTTAGGTGCTCTAAGCATAGTAAGTCACACACTTAGCAGCTGGGGAGGCACCATTAGACCCCCGAAGGTGCTGGGACAGCTGTGCTACACCTGTCCGGTGGTCACTTGTGCTGGTACAGCTAAAGCAAACCCTCCGGAGGGGAGCTGACGCCAATGTTCCATGGAGAATGTCTAGTCCATCATGCCCTGGAAGACACAACTTGGAAAAACAGAACGAAAGAGAGAAGGGAGGGAGGAAAGAAGGCAGAGGGGACCCAATGATCCTTCATTCTTATTCCCTTTGAGATGCGCACAACTCTTCCTGCACATTAAAAACACCGTATGACCCATTACCAGTTCTGGGTGCTCACCCAGAGGAGCTGAAATCCTCCCATCAAAGGGACAGCTGTGCTCGCACGACTCCTGCAGCACCATCCACAACAGGAAGACAAGGTGCCTGGGCACTGCTGGATGGACAGAGAGGCCACAAGATCTGCTGCACACCGAGCAATGCTTCCCCTGCAACATCCAGCGAGAAGGACACCCATCACTCACAGCCAACGCGTGAAACTGGGCAGGCCAGCACCGCACACTCCTGGGGAGTCAGTGGGACAATGGGGACCCAGGCCAGGTGGGAGAGGGCATGACAGCTCATGTGGATGGGAGATCCAAGGCAAAGCAGTGTGACTACAGTGCATGGTCTATCTCAAGGTCACCGACAACAGCAGATTTCAGATGTCTCACCACAAAAAATGACAGGAACCTGGGGTGACAGATGTAGTTTTTGGGAAAGTTTTTTTTTAACTTATTTGAAAGGCAGAATGACAAAGAGAAACACACACACACACACACACACACACACACAGAGAGAGAGAGAGAGAGAGAGAGAGAGAGAGAGAGACCTTCCCTTCACTGGTTCACTCCTCCAATGGCCGCAACAGCCAGGGCTGGTCCAAGTCAGAGCCAGGATCCTGGGACTCCTTCCCAGTCTCTGTGTGAATGGCCAGATCCCATGTAGTTGGTCATCACCTGCTGATTTCTCAGGAACATTAGCAGGGAGCTTGCTGGGAAGCAGAGCAGCTGGGATTCAGACAAGTGCTTGGGTTTAGAGTGCCGGCACTGCAGGTGGCACCCAGCGACAGACGTCCATGTCAGTTTGACTTAATCACTCTATGTGATAAACTTCGAAACATCACATCATGCTCCATGCCCAGATACCATTATGATCTGTCAGTTGGAAATATCATTTAAAAAATACCACCCTACATCACCTGTCCAGAAACAAAGAGGGAATATTTCCTGCTTTGTATGTTGAGGCCAACAGAACTCAGAGACCGAAAACTAGCAAGCATATAATGAGCAAAGAACAATAAGAACAAATTCTCAGCAGATTGTGCACAGTGGTATGCATACATCACAGCTGAGCAGGGCTTCAATTTAAAAATGCAAAGCTCATTTAACGTTCGAATGTCAATGAATATGTTTCACCTTCTGAACAGCAAAAAATCGTGTCTCAGTGGTGTTTTTGAAAAGCTGTTAATAAAATCAACCCCTACTCATAATAAAGATTTCTAAGCACTAGGGACAGAAGAGAACTTCTTCAAGGAGATAGTGAGAGCATGCCAGACAGCACAGCTGACGTCAGTGACGAAGCACTGCCCTCCCTCTGCCATGGCTGAGGGCAGAACAGGGCTGTTGGTGTACCTGCTTCCAACCTGAGGGCACAGCAAGCAGTCATGGCAAATGCATGATGCTGTCAAGGTCATGGGGAACAGGGTGAGCACCCCAGAAATCAACCAAGTACATCATAAAAATTATGTACTTAAATACCAATACAATTACATTAGCACTCATCTACAGGCACCTGGGGAAACCCCAAACACCAGGCACCCGAACAACTGGCTTCTGATTAACCCATGGGCCCAGGAAGAGCTGATGGGGAGGTCAGAAAACAGTCTGCACAGGATGTTCTTAGCACACAGCACAGCAGATTCCATGCAGTGCAGCTAAGAAGTCCTTAAGGGGAACTCAGTGCCAACAGAAACCTGGTATTCAGACAGAAGAAAGGTTCCTCAATCTAGAGCTCCACCTTAAGAACCAAGGCAGCAACAGAAACAGGAAAAAAAAGGTAAAATTTTCTGAAAAAATAAAAGTCAATGAAATAGAAAACGGAAAAAGAAGATTTCAAATAACCTAAACTAGTTCTTTAAGAACATCAGTACAATGGGTAAATCTAAAGTCAGATAAATAAATTATAGTGCAGGAATGAGTGTGGGACATTGCCATAGACAACATGGACAGAAAGGTTTAATAAGGGATTTGCACACACAACTTTCCACCAACAGATTCAGCAATTTAGGCTGAAATAGATTACTTACCAGACACAAACCACCAAGGCTTACCCTGGAATAAACACCCTACATAGCCACGTGTCAGGCACTCACTAGCATTCATGGTTAAAATTCTCCCTGAAAAGAAGACCTCAGCCCTAGAGGGCTTTTCTGATGACCTCTGTGAAACATTTAAGAAAGGTGATTCCAATTCTACACTGACTCCTGTGGAAAAATGAGGGAGGAATCACTTTCCAACCACTGCTGGGACATCAGCACTGACCTGACAGGCAATTACAAGGACACAAAAACCCACAGGCTAATGTCTTTCATGAACATAGATGTGAAAATGTCACATTTTCCTAATGATTTCAATATATAAATACTGGAATTAATAAGTGAGTTTAGAAAGATTATAGGATATGGTTAGCATATTATAATTACTTATATATTTATATTCCAGTAAGAAACAATCACATATTGCAATTTTTAAGATGCCTATAATGACAGCATAAGAATAAAAAAATCCTTAGTGATAGCTATTTTTAATAATTATTTATTTATTTGAAAGGCTGAGGCAGAGATTGAGAGAGAGAGAGAGAGAGGTCTTCTATCCACTGGTTCATTCCCCATATGGCCACAATGGCCAGAGCTGTGCTCGTCTGAAGCCAGGAGCCAGGAGCTTCCTCTGCTTCAAGCATTTGGGCTGTCTTCTACTGCTTTCCCAGGCCATAGCAGAGAGCTGGGTGTGAAGTGGAGCAGCTGGGACTCAAACCAGTGCCCATATGGGATGCCAGCACTGCAGCCAGTAGCTTTACCTGCTATGCTACTGTGCTGGCCCCTTTAGTGATAGATTTTTAAAAAAGATTTATCTATTTGAAAGTCAGAGTTACACACACACACATACACACACACACAGAGAGAGAGAGAGACAGAGACAGAGACAGAGAGAGAGACAGAGAGAGAAAGGGCTTCCATCTGCTGGTTCACTCCCCAGATGGCCACAACATCTGGAGCTGAGCCAATCCAAAGCCAGGAGCCAGGAGCTTCCTCTGGGTCTCCTACATGGGTGCAGAGGCCCAAGGCTTGGGTCATCTTTTACTGCTTTCCTAGGCCACAGCAGAAAGCTGGATCAGAAGTGGAGCAGCCACGACTTGAATCTGTGCCCATAGGGGATGCCAGCACTGTAGGCAGTGGTTTTACCTGCTACAACACAGTGCTGGTCCCAGTGATAGATTTTTTAAAAAGAGGTAGACAAGATTCATACATCGTAAACATCAAAAACACTGCTGACAGAAACAGAAGAAACCCTAAACGTATGAAGAAACACACTATGCATAAATTGGCAAGCTGAGCATTAAGATGCCAATTCTCCCCAAACAAGTCATACTGTCCATCAATCCCAATCATA
Source organism: Lepus europaeus (assembly GCF_033115175.1). Lineage (NCBI taxonomy): Eukaryota > Metazoa > Chordata > Mammalia > Lagomorpha > Leporidae > Lepus > Lepus europaeus. The sequence continues at coordinate 20,991,217 of NC_084851.1, read as the reverse complement.
TCCCCATAAGGCTTTTCAGTAGATACTGACAAAGTGATTCTAAAATGCATATAAAATGCAAAGACCTAGATACCTAGAAAATTTTGAAAAAGGACAGAGTTGGAGGACTGAGACAACCTGGTTTCAAGACCTCTTAGAGACTGACTCTGGTATCAGCAAAACGATGCAGCATTTGTGGAACACAACAGAAAGTCTAGAAAGAGACTGGCAGATACACAGGCTCAGCTGGCTTCCAGGGAAGGCGCCAAAAGATTTCAGTGGGGGAAAGGATGTCTTTTGGACAGATGTTCCTGGAGGAACTGAATGTTCAAAAGCAAAAACGAACCCAGATTCTTACCAATCACTCTCTGTGTAAAGACCACACACCCAGAGGTAAAAGTGAAACTATAAAACTGCACAATAAGCCATGAGAGGAATCCTTCCAGACCTTAAGCTTGGCTAAGGTTTCTTTAAAAAGGACACATAAGGCCCAAATTGCAAAGGAAAGCAACAGATGACCTGGACTCCACTGAAGCTGAAACCTGTTGCTCTCCAATACCTGGTATAAGAATAAAAAGTCAGAGCCCCAGGCCAGGGGGAAAAGTGTGGAACACCAACACACAGCCAGGGACCTATGACTGCAGCTGAATGGGGAAGATGGGGGAAAGCTGCTAATGAAACACTCATGGCAAACAGATGCACAGAAAAATGCTTGACACTGTCAGTCATGGGAAACACAGTAAGTTGGAGATACCTACTGGCCACTAGGATGACTAATATTAAGTCAGATCATGCCAAGCATTAATGAGAATATGGAGCACCCATAAATTTCATTCTCTGTTGCTGGGATCTACAACACTTTGGAAAACACACTGCAGCTTCTTAAAGCATTAACCACACCCCCAGCCTGGGAACCAGTCCTCTCACTTCTGGTCACTTACCCAAGCAAGAAACTGAGAACCCAGACAAGCCTGTGCATACATGTTCACAGTTGTTTGATTTGTAACAGTCCAGGACTGGAGGTTGGTCACCTACCCAGCAGCAGTTGAATGGGTGAGGGAGCTGCTGCCTCTGTGCCATGGGTACTCAGCAACAGAAAAGGAGCACTTTGGAAACCTGGGGCAACCATGGTAGGGAGGCAGGGGTCATGCACAGCAAGTGGTAATGCCTGGGGTTAGCGGCTTCTTCCTTGCCTTCACTGCAGAGACGGGTCCATGCAACCACTTATATTCAACAGCACCATTACATGCTAAGCCACAAGCAATGGGAAATAACGATTTTCAACTATCGAGATGAAAGCATGAAAAGATTTCACAAACTGAGAATAAACCTAACAAAAGATAGGCAATCTCCCTACATTGAAAATTATGACTCATGATTGAGAGAAATCAAAGGGGACCTACATACATGGAGGAAAGTTCCACATGACAGGAAGACACAATATTTTCTTTTTTTTTTTTTTAATTTTTGACAGTCAAGAGTGGACAGTAGAGGGAGACAGAGAGAAAGGTCTTCCTTTTTGCCATTGGTTCACCCTCCAATGGCCGCCGCGGGAGGTGCGCTGCGGCCAGCGCACCGCGCTGATCCGAAGCCAGGAGCCAGGTGCTTCTCCTGGTCTCCCATGGGGTGCTGGGCCCAAGCACTTGAGCCATCCTCCACTGCACTCCTGGCCACAGCAGAGAGCTGGCCTGGAAGAGGGGCAACCGGGACAAGATCGGTGCCCCGACCGGGACTAAAACCCGGTGTGCCGGTGCCGCAAGGCAGAGGATTAGCCTACTGGCCACGGCGCCGGCCTAAGACACAATATTTTCAAACTGTCGCTTCTGTGAGTGATGGTCGCGATCACATCCCCAAGGTGGTGGGCTTGTGTTCAGCTGTGAAGATGCCAGTCGGGAAGCCAGCATCCCACAGCAGAGTGCCTGGGCTGGAGTACCAGCCCTGCCCTCCTCCAGTTTCCTGTGGATGTGCACCACAGGGGGCAGCAGTGAGGGCTCAAGTACTTGGGTCCCTGCCACCATGTGGAACACTGGGGTGGAGCTCCTGACTCCTGACTTTGACCTGGCCCAGTCTTAGCCCTTGTGGACTTTGGGGGAGAGAACCACTGGATCTCTCTTTCTCTCTCTGCCTCTCAAATAAATGAAAAAAAAATAAATGATTTAAAAAAAAAAACACAAACAAAACCCCAATGGCTTTTTAGTAGAAATTGAGAAAGAATTGTTAACATTTATATGGAAATGCAAAAGATGTAGGGTAGCCAGAACAATCTTAAAGAATAAGACAAACTTGGTGGAATGATGTCACCAGGCTTCAAAACTTAGTAGAAAAAACTACAGCGGGCAAGATGGCATGGAGCTGGTACCAGGATAAACAAAGACACCCACGGAGCAAAGCAGAGGAGCCAGAGGAAGAATATGCACATGTACCTGAACAGCAGTGCCATAGCGGTGCAACTGAGAAAGGGCACTTTGCTCCAGAAAGTGCTGCCACAGCAACCACATGTCCACATTTTGAAAAGGAGGAAGATGATCGCCCTCTAGCCCAGAAGTGTATGAGAGAGTAAATTCTAGATGGCTAGCAGAACTAAACGTGAAAGGGAAAACGGTGTAACTTTTATAAGAAGGCAAAGGAGAAACTGTGTCTGTCTTTGAATAAGCAAAGATTTCTTATTTATTTATTTATTTGAAAGGCAGAGTTACAGAGAAAGAGAGAGAGAGAGAGAGAGAGATGCCGCGGACCGGCTCTCGTGGAGTCACCAGACCCGAGGGAGAACGAGGGGCGAAAGCACAGGAGAAACAGGAATCGGTGGGGAAATGACAGACAGACACACACACTTCTTTGAGTATGCTGTTGCTGCAGTTGTCTGCCTGCAGTTTATTGGCGGGAAAACCAGAGTTTATATAGGGAAGCTTACATTGCTGAAGACAAAAGAAATTCCAAGATTACAAAAACTTGTTAAGGCTAATGGGATTACATGATTAACTTTACAAGGGACACAGGGAGACATTGCGGTGATGATTCGCAGTCCTACTTTTAAGAAAAGGTAAAGGTCAGGTTACTAGTTAACCTCTCATTAGGAGAACCTGGGACAGGGGAGTTATCAGATGGTGGTGCTTGTTAGCCCAAGTCCCATATATCACCTATGTAAGATTGAATGTAGCTTTCTCATCCCCATGCTGCCTAAACTTTCTGATAACCCAGAACCTAAATCACACCTCAGCTCTCTAAAGCTCACACCTCAGCTCCTTTGTTTTATCTTGTCTAGGGTGTGCTGTTTCTTGTCAGTGTTTAATGCCTCCTCGTAAATTGCCCTAATGACTGGTGGGCCAAAGTCTAAAGTGTTTTTTGTTGATTTTTGTGAAATGCTTATTGGCACTACTTGACTCCCTTGTTTGTAATCATGGTGCACTTGTCCTAACGCACTACGTGGCATAACTACTAAATACAAAATCACTATTAATGTTGAGACACATTGCTTTATTAACCAGCAGTAATTAGGCCTTCCACTTCTTGTTACGTGCGTGAGCCGAGAGTCTTCACGACTGTTGGCTGCACAGGAACCGCTTGAGGCCACACTTCACGGAGAGTTCTCACCTCAGCCCTGCAGCCTTGGACCCCCAATGTAACATTTTGCTACATGGGTGTCACAACAGCTGTGGGCGCAGCAGAGAGAGAGAGAGAGAGAGAGAGAGGTCTTCCATCTGCTGGTTCACTCCCCAAATGGCCACAATGACCGGGGCTGGGCCAAGCTAAAGGCAAGAGCCAGGAGCTTTTTGCAGGTCTCCCATGTGGGTGCAGGAGGTCAAGCACTTGGGCCATCTTTTGCTGCTTTTCCAGATACATCAGCAGAGATCTGGATTAGAAACTGAACAGGCAGGACTCCAGCAGGCACTGATATGAGATTCTGGGGTTGCAGGAAGCAGCTTTATCTGCTGTGCCACAACACCAGCTCCACAAGGTTTCTTTAACTGAAAACAAAGACACAAAACTTAATAAAATTAACACAGTCAATTGCATTAAATTAATTAAAACACTGAAAAAGAAAGCCATATGGCAGGAAAAGATACTTACAAAACTCTTTTGTCTTACAAGAGTCACATCCAGAATTCAATAAGCATTCCTACAGTAACTGGATTGAAAAACAAACCATGTGATGAGGAAATGGGGCAATAACCTGACACAGTAGTTCACAAAGTGGGACCTCTGACCATCAGAAAACACACGGAACAAGTCGGACATTGCTGCTTATGGAGAAATGCAAAATGCACACACACACACACAAAAAGAAACAACATAGCTCCAAGACAGAGCCTGCAGAAGGACTGAAGGCACACAACACCAAGAGATGGGAAGGATATAGGGCAAAGGGAACTCCCACACACAATGGGCAGAGCCATGGGGTGCAGAGCCACTGGGAAGCTCTAGTAGGATCCATGGCATGAGCAGACGCATGTTGCAGGTCTGGTATGGCTGTGTCTCAGCTTGCCCAATGGGACTGCATACACAGGTGCAGAACGGCCATAGGAGCACCATTCCTGAGGGCCACAGTGAGTCTGTCACCTGCCAACTGCAACATCTGCACAACACGGAAGCGAGCTAGAAACATGCATGATGCTAGGCCCAGACAACGTGGATTCAGAGTGCTGGACACATTCCTAGCCTAGGACCCTGACCACACAAACCTCACACACAGGGAAGAGTGAGGCGCAGCCTCAGGACTCGAAGTAGCACTACAGACGGGTCAGGAGGGGCTGGCAGGAGTTCTTTCTGCTCCATTCCAGGGTCTGGGTGCTGGTAATGGCAGATCATTCACCCCCTGAATATTTGCTCATGATGGAAGTCTTACATCCAAAGCCAAGGTCGACTTATGGCAAAAGATGCTGTGATAAAAACTGTCAGGGTGCTGGAGAGAGAATTTGGTTAGGGTGGTTGGTCAGGGAGGGCTCCTTAGAGGAAGTGGTCTGCAGCTGAGAGCTGGAGGGAGAAGAGCTTCCCAGGCAGAAGGAACAGCACAGACAAGGCTGTGGGTCTGGACGTGCCTGGAGCAGTGATGTGAGAGGAGTTGATGTCGAGTATCCTGCTCCTGTGTCCAGCAAGTTGGAATGTGCAATTGGTATGGAAAATCAGCAAATAATCTAAAACCAGAATCCCCAACTCTCCAGAAATAATACCACTGGCTAGCAGGCCGTGGTTGTGTCCAGCAAACCTGTCTTGCTTGGTCTTTAGCCATCTTTAGGATTCACCCCTGCACACCCTGGGCTCTGGCTCTCAGCCTCCTCCCCTGTCCCACTAGCAAAGCCAAAAGCTGCATCTGCTGCTTTTTAGCATCAACTATTTCAGTACACAGCAAGGGCTGGCACACCAGGGCCCACAGGCTATTTGGCCTGTTTTTATCACTCCTCACTATTCTGCTACAATGATGGGGGTTGAGTTGTTGCCAAGGAAACCATTAGGGCTGCAGCACCTAAAATCAAGGGATCTGGCCCTTTAAGGAAAAGGTTTGCACACTGGGTCACCCTAACACCCTTTACCTCCATGATCACTGTTTTCTGCATCCACATCAAATCCTAATACACCACGCCTGTGATGCCTTCCCTCCCACATGCACACAAAACACAGGATCCAGAGAAGACCCACACATGCACAGCTACACAAAGCTATCACTCAGCTGAGCAAATCCTGCACTGCAGAACACTGTACTCCGGGTCTGTCTATGTCCAATCAGCCACCATGGATGGGGACCTTATTTCCAGCCAAGTAGTGTGTGACCAGCTGCAAGCCCCAACTTATCACTCAGGAGGCTGAATCCCCCAGTGGTAGACACTGACGTGGACTTGGGCCATCTTCCACTGCTTTCCCAGGACAGAGCAGAGAGCTGGATCCTAAGTGGAGCAGCCAGTCTCGAACTGGCACCCATATGAGATGCTGGTGCCTCAGGTGGAGGATTAACCTACTGCACCACAGGGCTGGCCCCCAAGACTTATTTATCTTTATGAAAGGCAGAATTACAGAGAAGGAAGAGGGGGGATGGGGGGAGAGAGAAAGAGAATCTTCCATCCCCTAGTTCACTCCACAAAGGGTGGCAACAGCTGGGGCTGGGGCAGGCAAAAGCCAGGAACCAGGAGCTTCTTCTGAGTCTCCTGCCAGAAGGTACTCGAGGTCTTGGGCCATCATCTGTTGCCTCCAAGGTGTGTTAGGAGGGACCTGGGTCAGAAGTGGGGCACCTGGGAGTTGAACCAGTGCTCATATGGGATGCCAGCCGCTGGCTTTAAATTCTATGTTCTTCTCACTACGTCTTATGAAGCTATTAGCATGTGTTATGACACTGCATCAGTCAAAGGCAAACCATGGGCCATCAGCTCTGCTGATCTGCGTGAGCAGGCCAGGGTCACTCTCACAGATATGGGGACACATGCTGCTGGGTGCTCACTGGGTTTCAGACACTGTCCCAAGCATCCAGCATGGATAATATGCAAGGCACCCTGAAGAAGGTGCTACTACTATCCCTATTTCAGAGGTTAGAAGGCAGACTCCCACATGGATCTGTGTGACCACTGCATATGACTCCCTCCCACCCCAGGGAGGAGAGAGTTGGACTCCAAGCAAGCAATTACTGTGTCTGTCTGTCTGTCTTCCCGGCAGCAGGGACCTGCATGATGCAGTCCAAGGAGCCCCGCCACTGCCTCCCCAGGCCCACATGGATCAGGGCACACAGATGCCTTTACCCAAGGTAAGGACAGGCCTGGCAAGCAGGCTCTTCAGCTGGGTCCCAGTGTGAGGAGGGGTGAGGGGACCATCACTAAGCCACTGTGGGACCCTTTTGTTTGCCCACTGGCTCTGTCTGTGGATTCCTCCCATGGTGCCAGAGGGCTCAGGGGGCCTGAAGAATTTGGCCCCCCAACACTCTGCAAAAGTAGAGCCCCCTCCTCCCCTGCTTGCCTGTCTCCCAGCCTGTGTGGAACTCACTACTCATCTAAAAAGAGCCCTTGGGGGAGGGACAACCTCTTCAAGCAGAGGTCTCAGATAAACAGAACACCCAAAGGCAAAAGCTGAGGTCGGGACCTCATCAGATGCCATCCACAAAAACTAACTCAAAGTGCATCGCAGACCAAACCCACGAGTTGGTACAGAAAGGTCTTAGGTAGAAAACATGACAGAAAACTCCAGTCCTGCTAATAGTTCCCCAGATCCGATACCCAAAGCACCAGCAGCCAAGCAAAAGCAGAGTGAGACGCCATCAAATGCAAGTTCATGCACTGCAAAGCAACAATCAATAAAATGAAAAGGCAACCTGTGGAGTGGGCAGACCCATTTGCAATCCCTTTGCTGAGGGGTTACTGCCCAATAAATACAGGAAACTCCTATGGCAGTATAGCAAACAAATGCACTCCATCCTAGGACGAGCAAAGGAGCTGAATGGGCAGGTCTCTGGAGGAGACCAACGCACAGCCAACAGGTGCAGGCAGATGTGCTCAGCATCACCAACCCTCAGGTAGAAGCCCACCAGAACCACACAGAGACTTTGCCTCATGCCAATTAAGACAGCCATCATCACAAGATGCATGAAACACACATGTGGTGCACGGCCATCATAGAAGCCAATAGGGAGGGCCCTCCAAAAATTAAATCTAGAGCCACCATTCGTTCCAGCAACCCCACTCTGGGGTATATTCTGCAAAGTAATTGAAAACAGGATCTCAAAAAAGATACCTGCACTCCTGTGTTTGTAGCAGCATTGCCCAAATGTCCCCTGACCTCAGCTGCCTGCATAGTGGAGTACTATGCAGTCTGAAAAAGGAAGGGAACCCTGGCATTGGTGACTACATGGACAGCTCCCAGGGATGCTGTGCTAATGGGAACAGCCAGGTGCACCTGCTGCATGAAGAGACCGCACAGATGAGGACTCTAACCATGCTCAGGGAAGCATACAGGAAGAGCAGTGCTAGGGCAAGCAGGGGTGGGAGCCCACAGGCATGTTTCAGTCACACAAAGTGCGTAAGTCCTGGAGCTCCACACCTGTGGTTACGACCTGGGTTGCACGCCAGGAATTCACTAGGAGGGGAGAGCTCTGGTTAGGTTTTCATGTTGACAATAAAGAAGGCGGGAGGAAACTAGCAGATCATGGCAGCTATAGGCTCAGACTGCAGCTGCTGTGCCTGGGGACTTGTACTTGGGACTAGGGCAGTCTAAAGCCCTCATCCACAGTGCTGGCCTGGGCACAGGCTTCATTAGGATTTAACCAGGTTTGGATTTCACCAGCCTTGCCCTGAGTTCCAAGACCCAGTCCAGAGCCCACATCACTGCCCAATCCCCAGTGGCTGCACTCTTCCTCTTGCTGTCAGCTCATGAGTGGGGTAGGGCTGGTGAAGGCAGACCCTCATGCCCCAGGCTGACACTACAGCAGGTGGCACCTGGGTGTCACAGTCACCAGCCCTGAGGGTATGGGGGTGCATACCAGGTGCACAGGAGGCTGGCGCACCATGACACAGAGCTCTACTGGACACTGGGCTACATCTAGAAGCTGTACCTGTGAGCATGGCCCGGGGGTGGCACCTCAGGGCTTTACCTGGAGCTGGGTCTCACCCTCTCTACATCATCCCCCACTCAGGCCCCACCCAGACCCTGCCCAGGGTCTGCCCATGCCCTACCCAGGCTCTGCCCAGGCCCTGCCCGGGCTCTCTTAACAACTGCTTCTTTTGAGACCATCTTTTCAGCCTCTCCAGGTAAGTGAGGATGTGTAGTATTTGTCTCCCTATGTCTTAAGGCTGAGTCAAATTGTCTTTTTGAATTAAAAAAAAAAATAGTTGAAAGGCAGAGCCAGAGAGAGAGAAACAGAGAGAAAGATCTTCCACCTACAGGGTCACTCCTCAAATGCCCACAACAGCCAAGAATGAAACCAAGAGCTGGGAACCCCATCCAGGTCTCCCACGGGAGCAGCACCCAAGTGCTTGAGCCATCACCTGCTGTCTTCCAAAGTGTGCATGTGCAGGAAGCTGGAAACAGAAGTGGAATCAGGACCTGAGCCCAGATATTTCAATAGGGGGATGTGGGAGCCCACGTGGCATCTAAACCGCTGCCCCACTTTCCCCTCTGTGCTATTCGAGCTCTGAGCCAGAACTCAGCTAAGCTGCTCCTTCACCCCGGACCCACAGACACCAGAAGCTAATGCACATTTGTTGGTTTAGCTATTAAGCTTTGGGGTGATTTGGCACATGGCAGGCTAGTTCCTGCCAATGCAGTGTGACTGGAGTCTGAGCCACTTCCAGGGCCCCAAGGCTAAGCTCCAGTCTCTCCCCCTTCCCAGGATATGGAAGAGGTACTTGCACACTCATGGTCATAGCAGCATTATTTACAGGAGCAGGAAGCTGGGTGCCACCCAAGAGTCCATCCATGGACAAGTGGAGAAACACAGCGTGGTCCATCCACGTGAAGGATGGAGATTATAGAGGGCAGAGATGCTGACAGCCTGGGGGACCTGGAGAAAGAACAGTGTGCAGGGGGAGATGAGAAGGTCACAGAGCAACCAATGCCAGACGGCTCCACTTGTATGAGGTGCAAAGAGCAGACAGATGTGTGGACAGCCAGGAGAACTGTGGCTGCCAGGGCCCACAGGGGCAGGTTGGTGTTTCACTGGAGTGCAGCTTCCACTCAGGAGGACAGGTAAGCACTGGAGGAGGATGGCGGTGCTGGGTTCACAACCATGTGAACTTAATGCCTCCAAATCATATACCTGGGTGAGGTTAAAGCTATGTTGTGTGTATTTTAGCACACACACATACACACACACAAAGCTCACTCCTCTCCACCCAGCCAAGCTGCTGCTGAGAGATGAGTCAAATCAGTTGCCTCTTTGTGAGGCAGAGCCTTGCTGTGAACCAAAGGAGCAAAACACCTGTTTGGCATCGAGGCCAAGCAGTAAGGAACCGGAGCCCAAAGCAATGGGTCAGTCAGTTCATTTCTCTCGCATGTCATCTGCTGTCCCAGTGACTCTGGTCCGCACAATCATCCAGGGACCCAGGCTCCTTTCATGCACTCTGCCATCCTCAGGGTGTTTTCCATGCCCTTGTGCCCCAAGATGCCTTGGAACCACATCCAGGTTCAGTGGCAGGGCAGAGAGATGAGGGAAGAAGAGAGAAGCAGAGGTATGCTTTCTCCCTCTAGGACTTCATGTTGGGTCTCTGTCCTGGAAGTGCCTGGTGGGCATATTATCAGTCCCCTGCAACCTTGGCAGGATTCCATCTGTCTTCTCTCATTCCAAGCAGCCCCAGGGATTCCCAACTGAGCTCTTGGCAGCCCCACGTGTGACAGACTGCAGCAAAGGGAGCCCCTGGGTTCCTTCCCTTCAAGGAAGTCCATCTGTCAAACATGTGCACAAAGTTTGGCACAGGTAAGAATAAGCCTCAGCTGTGTTAAGGCACTGAGCCTGCAGGTACTGTCTGTTACAGCTGCCAGCAGCATCTTAACACAGTCTTATGCCTGGAACTTGGGAGGCCAGGTGACATGAGAAGGGTGAGTGACCGGGCATGGGAAAGGTGGCTATGGTGCCAACAGACTCCAGTTCAAAGTCTCTAAACCCATCCACAACCACGTGGACTCTTCCAGTTCCCAAAGGCTTGGTTTCCTTAAATAGAAACTGTAGGTCATGGGATTACAAGGCACTCTGTTTGCAGGGTGGACTCAGCAAGGGAGTCCACAAGAGAAAGATCTGCTTGGGACAGTGACAGACCTGTACATTTGCCGTTCTCCAAGGAGGAGGACAGATGGGCAGTTAGAAGTGGGCACAGCATATCAGAAAATACAGCTTGAGGGGAAGCAAATGGCCCACACCAGAGGTGTCCAGTCTCTGAGTCACGGCTAAATGTCAAGTCCATCAGATCTGGACTTGGCGCTGTCACAGATGAATGTCCAGTTTTCATCAGAGTTGAACTTGGTGCTGTCACGGATGAATGCCCAGTGGCCAGGAGACCTGGACTCTGCAGTGTCATGGCCGAATGCCCACAGTCCATCAGACCTGGACTTGGCACTGTCTTCCATCTCACACCTGATCCAGCCAGAGCCTTAGTTGATTAGCATCTGGGATCTCAAGTGTTTGCACCATGAACTTGCCTTGCTTCCAATTCAGCTCTCCACTGACGCATCTGGGAGGGTAGTAGATAATGGTCTGAGTGCTTGGGCCCTGCCACCCATGTGGGAGACCTAGATGGAGTTCTGGGCTCCTAGCTTGAACTGACCCAGACTTAGCTGCTGCAGTCATTTGGGGAGTGAACCAGCAGATGGAAGCCCTCTCTCTGTGCCTGTCCCTCTCTGTCACTCTGCTTTTCAAATAAATAAAGAAATATTAAAAAAATAAAGAGGAAGAAGAAGAGACCCACTCTGCATGTGCACAAGAAGAGACCAAGACACAGCAAGAAGATGGCCTTTTGGAAGGCAAGGAGAGGCCTCGGCAGAAACCAGTGCTGCCAGTGCCCTGATCCTGGATGTGCAGTGTCTGGAAATGTGAGAAAATAAATCTGTAGCTTGAGGCCACCCGTGGCAGATTCAGTGCATCCTCCTGTGATTCAGGTGACATTTTTCATCAGTGGACATGGAGCTGGCACCACTGCAGGACAGGACAGTGCATTGAGATCTGAGCTGGTTGCTCAGGAGTGAGATGACACACACATGCCTGCCGTTTGCTGCACAACTCACAGAAGTGCTGCTGCTGCTCCACACACTGTCCTCTTCTCTGCCTAGCCTCTTGGGCATGAGCACCTTTGACCCTGCTGTGGGCCCCAAAGTCATCACCAGACCCTCCTGCATGGTCATCCCCACACTTCTCTATACCTACAATGGCAGTCAGGATTCAATGAGGGGGCTGGTGCTGTGGCGCAGGCGGTTAAAGCCCCAGCATCCGATATGGGCACTGGTTTGAGTCCTGGCTGCTTCTCTTCTGATTCAGCTCTCTGCTATGGCCTGAGAAAGCAGTAGAAGATGTCCCAAGTCCTTGGGCCCCTGCACCCACATGGAAGAATCAGAAGAAGCTTGGCCACTGGCTTTGGATTGGCATAGCTCTGGCAGTAGCAGTCATTTGGGGAGTGAGTCAGCAGATGGAAAACCTCTCTTTCTCTGGCTCTACCTCACTCTGTAACTCTGTCTTTCAAATAAATAGAATAAATCTTTTTAAAAAAAAAGATTCAATGAGAGCAGGCCAGTGTTGTGGTACAGCTGGTAAAGCCACCGCCTGTGATGCCAGCATCCCATATGAGCACCGTTCAAGTCCTTGCTGCTCTACTTCCTATCCAGCTCCCTGCTAGTGCCTGAGAAAGTATCAGAGGATGGTCCAGATGCTTGGGACCCTGCACCCACGTGGGAGACCCAGATGAAGCTATGGCTCCTGACCCATTTCAGCAACTTGGGGATTGAATCAGCGATGGAAGATAAATGAATTTCAAATAAATTGACCTTAAAAAAAGATGCAAAGAGACAAAGGCTGGATGCTTACTCAAGTAGCTGGGACTCAAACCTGCACTCCAGTAAAGGAGGCCTGCAGCAGCTTAACCCACTTTGCCACAATGCCGGGCCGAGACATTAGCCATGCAGGATTCTGGCCTCACCCACCTGACCTCACTGAACTTCATGACTGCTTTCAAGGTCCTATCTTCATATATTAATGTGGGGGGTGAAAACTTTAACACAGAAATTAAAGAAAAAAGATTCATTTATTTAATTGAAAGACAGAGTTAAAGAATGAGAGAGAGGAAGAGACGGGAAGATCATCCATCCACTGGCTCACTTTCCAGAGGGCTGCAGTGGCCAGAGATGGCCCAGGCTGCAGCCAGGAGCCAGGAGCTCCCTTGGGTCTCCCACGTGGGTGCAGGGGCCCAAGCACTTGGGCCATCTTCCACTGCTTTCCCAGGCCATGGCAGAGATCTGGATCAGAACTGGAGCAGCCAGGACTGGAACCGGTGCCCATATGGGATGCTGGTGGTGCAGGCGGTGGGTTTACCTAATATGCCACAGCACCAGCCCCCTCTCATTGTGTCTTAACCAACTGTGCCACAGCACTGGCCCTTCAGCTCAGGAATTTTAAGGAGACACAATTGTGACAGTAATTTAAAGTGTTCTAGGAGCCACATTAAAAAAAAAGAAAGAAAAAGATTAATTTTACCAAATTTTACATGACCTAATACAGCCAAAAGGTTATCATTTGCAACATGTACTTGGAATTAAAAATACTGATGAGATTTTTTTTAACTATGAAGTCCTCAGAATCCAGGATGTGCCTTAGGCATCTCAGTCATGCTCGGCCACACTGAGGAAATGCATGGTGCTTGGGCTGCCCGGTCAGGTAGCAGACCTAGGCAGGGGGCTCCCCCAAGCCCACCAGGCACTGCCACCCCTTCCCTTCCCCACCTGAATGTCTGCTCAGACATCAGGAGCTTTGCACAGACATCAACTCCTCCCTGAAGTCTCTGGATGCCCCCAGGAGGGCTCTCCATTCCCCTGTGTTGCCCCAGGGCCTTGTACCAACCTCTCCTTTGGCACCTGCCACCCTGACAAGCCAAGGCAACTTTTGAGCCCCCAGCACCACCCAAGGAACACTGCACAGCCCAGGGTTGAGCTCACTGACAGCTGGTGGGTTTTTGGGCAATTGTGTGGCTGTGTCCAGTATGAGGATGTCAGATCACCAGGAAAATGTCCCCATTCAACATTGTGTGTGTGTGCACATGCGTGCATGTGGAAATGTGTGTGTGCTGGGGGGGTCAGGGGAAAGCTCATGGCTCAAGTGTCACTGTCATCAGAGTACTTGAACCCAACAACCATGATGTGGGGCCATGGGTGTCATCGTCATTCAGGTTCTGGTTCAGGGTCCTCTCTAGGAAATGCTTCCTGCAGCCACCCTGGTACACAGGGACCCTCACTCCACTTACACTTTCCCTGATTTCCATCACCCTTGGGGTCAAATGTGATTCAAAATTATGGGAAATTTCAAACTTAAATAATTCATAAGCTTTAAATAGACTTTATTACAGGATATTACCATCTTTTTTCTACTGCTGGTCACTGCTGTTAATTTCCTACTGCACCTAATTTATAGATTTGATTTTATTGTAGGTAATGGATGACAGGAAAGAGAGGGCTTGGCACCTGTGGTTTCATTTGCCTGCTGGGGGCCTCAGTGCAGAGTCCTCCTGGATAAGGAGGACTATGCACAGCTCCAGGACACTGCACACCAGGGCCACGGGATGACACAGTCACCACGAAACTCACGACTTCCCTGGGGTGGAGGAGTGTGAGGACTCCATGCACACAAGCCCAGGGACCCCTGGAGTCCAGCAGCACAGGTTGTCTGGCAGAGCCAGTGTTCTTGCAAGCCTTTCCCACAGGCCAGCACACATATCTGTGACATTCCACTGGCTCTGGGCATTAGGTCAGGACACAGGGAAGACCAGACTTAACACGGGGAGATGCAGAATGTAAGGCACCATATGGTCCCACACAGGCATTGCCCACTTAGAGAGGATGGCAGCTTGGAGGCCCATTCCAGGAGTCAGAGGAAGCAGCAGCAGGCCCCAGGTGAGGCCTCTGCTTCCAGGTGGGCAGCCTGGACAGCGGCATCAAGTTCTGCACACGTGTCCCTCAGACAGGAAGAAGACATCAACTTCCTCCTCTGTCCACTCCTTTTCCACCAGAGCAAGCAGGCAAAGACAAGGCCTTCTGGGTAAATCTATGGGAAGGCACTGAAGCCAGAGCCTGCATCAGGGATGCAGAGCCTAAGTCAGGAACCCGAGCTGAATTCTGGCTCTGCTGCGTGATACTGGACAGGCTGCTCAGCCTCTCTGAGTTTATAGACAGCAGTTCCCCCCCCCCCACACACACCCCATGGTGTGCACAGTGCTCTGAGCACAGCCTGCCGTCTGTGCATCAGTCAGCCCTGGCTGTGGAACAACCATGAGTACATGGCTCGCCCCAGAAACTGTGGCTTGGGCAGTGCAGCCCTGCTCCAGGCCATGGGCCTGAGGCTCTGCCATGGTGGCTCTGCTCCACACTGGGAGTCTGAGGTTTGGCTGGGGCTGCCCTTTCTTCTCTCCTTCAGGGTCCCAGGCTGGGAGGGTAGCAGTGTGATGAGATGACATCAGCAGACGAGATGACAAGTTCTATGCAAGCACGCTTCAAACTCTGATCGGCCATAGTGAGTCACACTGGAAAGCCTGGAGTCCATGGCTGGATAAGTCCACTCTGCCTGCTGCAGGGCCACAGCAAGCATGAGGCTGTGGAACAGGATTATGAAGGACCACAGAGTCAGCACCAGGAATTCAGACTCCTTTCATGCACAAGAATCACTAACCATTGTGCTCATTCATGCAAACATCTCAATGGAAAAACAGGGAATTCTTGCAGTATTCTCTCTCTCTCTCTCTTTCTCTCTCTCTCTCTTTCCCCTCCCTCTCTCTCACTTTCTCTTTGAAAAGAAATGACTGAGCAGACTGGCATTGTGGCACAGTGGATAAAGCTGACACCTGTGCTGCTGGTATCCCCTGTGGGTGCTGGTTTCAGCCCTGGCTGCTCCTCTTCCAACCCAGATCCCTGCTCAGAGCCTGGGAAAGCAGCCAAAGATGGCCCAAATGCTTGAGCCCTGCAACTCACATGGGAGGCCCTGATGGAGTGTGTGGCTCCTGGTTTTGGCCTGGGTAGCCATTTAGGAGAGAACCAGTGGGTGGAAGACATCTCTCTTAAACTCTGCCTTTCAAATAAATAAACAAATCTTTTTTTTTTTTTTGACAGGCAGAGTGGACAGTGAGAGAGAGAGAGAGAGAGAGGTCTTCCTTTTGCCGTTTGTTCACTCTCCAATGGCCGCCGCAGTTGATGCGCTGCACTGATCTGAAGGCAGGAGACAGGTGCTTCTCCCGGTCTCCCATGCGGGTACAGGGCCAAGGACTTGGGCCATCCTCCACTGCCCTCCCGGGCCATAGCAGAGAGTGGCCCTGAAGAGGGGCAACTGGGACAGAATCCAGCACCCCGAACGGGACTAGAACCCGGTGTACCAGAGCCGTAAGGTGGAGGATTAGCCTGTTGAGCCAAGGTGTCAGCTTAAATAAACAAATCTTGTCTTCTCTGATTAACAGATGAAGAACAACTATGAGAGAGAGAGGGAGAGAGAGAGAGGGAGAGAGAGAGAGAGAGGGAGAGAGAGAGGGGGAGAGAGAGAGAGAGAGAGAGAAGGAGAGAAAGGGAAGGGAAATGCCTGAGGCAGAAGCCAGCAGCTGGAGGGCTTGGGAGCCTGACTCTGCCAGAACAGGCCGCCCCCCTTCCACCACCACCTGGCCCTCCTGGTAAGGTTGGCACCCAGCACCAGCAGCAGGGCACTAAGGGAAGCGGTGCTTCTACAGACAATGGGCCAGGCAGTTCTGAATCTACCACATGCAGATCGCAAGGTGAGTCCTTCCTCCTGTACCCATTGGCGATCAGCCTGGGAGTTGAGAGGGTGGGAAATTGCTGCAGAGTTCGGCAAGATCCTGGGCATCCAACAAGGCTTCATCGATGAAGCCATGGCTGAGAAGCAAAGGGGAGCCTTCGAGGAGGGAAGGTGACCAGCACAAGATACGCTGGCGACACCCAGAACAGACTTTGTGACGCTAGGTCCGGGGGTGGGAATGTCAGCCCCCAGGCTGTACATGCTCTACCAAGGCAGTAAGTTAATGCAGGATATATATATATATATATGGTGGTAGGCAGAGTCTCTTTCTTTTTCAGATTTATTTATTTATTTGAAAGGCAGAGTTACAGAGAGAGAAGGAGAGACAGAGATTTTCCATCTGCTAGTTCACTCTCCAGGTGGCCTCATTAGCCAGGGCTGGGCCAGGCTGAAGCAGGAGCCAAGAGCTTCTTCTGGGCCTCCCATGTGGGTATAGGGACTCAAGCAGCTGGATCACTTCCCATTGCTTTTCCCAGGCACATTAGCAGGGACCTGGATCAGAAGTGGTGCTGAGGGGACACGAACTGGTGCTCAAGTGGGATGCTGTCATCACAAGCAGTGGCTTTACCTGCTATGCCACAATGCTGGTCCCCAGGCTAATTTTTAAATTGATAATTCTGTATGGCTTGTGAATTATGTTCTAAATATCCGAATGGCCCTTGAAACAAAAAAAGGTTCTCACCCCTGCTCTAGATTTAAGTCATAAGGTTGAGGCTCGGTGGAGGTGGGCAGGGCTTGCTCATCCATGTGCAGGTTAAGGGGTCTTTGCTTCTGTCTGGGCTGGCCCGTGGGAGCCTCAGCAGGGCCACGTCTGCTCTGTGCATATCTCGTTTTCCTCCTAGCCCAGCAGGCTGACCGGGGAGCATCCTTCTCAGGCCAAGGGTTGCACCGAGCACCCATCTGGCCTGCTTCATTGGAGTGGCCAGAACAAGTCACCTGGCTGAACTTGGTTGTGGGGAGGTCCCTGCTGAGTCACCTGGGAAGGGCAAAGACCTGGGACTGGGGCCACTGTTGTGACGCAGCTGGCATCCCATAGGAGGCCTATTCGAATCCTGGGTGTTTCCCTTCCAATGTAGCTCCCTGCTAATGTGCCTTGGAAAGTTCCAGATGACAGCCCAATATTTGGGCCCCTGAACCCACTTGGGTGGCCCCTCACCCACACACCAGCTCCTAGGTCAAGGGAGACATGACTCGTCAGTGTCACTCAAGTGTCACTTAGCCCCTTCCTCCTCTGCCTCCCACATCTAAGTCACCAACATGTCTTGCCAGGACCCCGGCTGCCGTCTCTTCACCACTCTCCACCCCCACCCCCACCTGTAACCCTGTTCCTGCTCATGTCACCTTCTGCTAAAATCCCCTCCCCGTCAGGCACCCAGCTCCCACGTTGTGCTTTCCACACCCAATCTCAGGGTCACCTGTGACCTCCAGCACCATCCCATGCACTCCTGCTGCACTCCCTGCAGGCTGCCCCATCAGCCCCTTGCTCAGGCAGCCCCTCCCACCCTGACCTCCCCAGTGAGGTCAGGATCCTTCCTTGAGAAGCTCACCTAGCACAGGGGCTTTGCCAGGCTGCATCTCCCACAATCTCTATCTCATTATCACACAACTGCTTGCTTCATGCCTACCTCCTGCACTGCCCTGCAGTGGTGGCCTGCATACCAGCTGGGGAGTATGGCATTTACCAGTGCTGTTGGCAGATCCCCGGGCTGTAAATGCAACTTCCAGAGCAGAGTTCACGGTACCAGTAGAGGTGGCTCACAGAAGTCACTGAAGAGGTAATAATTCCCTCTCAGGAGCTAGTGTGAGCTGGTTCTGGTACAGCCCCAGGCAAGCTGGGCACCAGGAACTGCTCCCTAGTGACCAACATCTATGCTGGAAAATAATTCAAGAGCCAGAAGTATCTGGCGAGTGAAAGAGCAAAGCTGATGTTTAAATGGGCAACTGCTCTTTCCAGAAGGTGAAAGACCCCAAGAAAGGAAGGCGGGACTCAAGACATGGCTGCTCGCTGGACACTGCATCTGTAGTGTAGACCAACATGTCTGTATCATGCACAGATCCAGCGCTTTACAAATGCTAATCCACTTAACTCTCCTAAGAAGTAGAAGGCAGATGTGATCAGTGTCAGCAGATACTTAGACCTAAGTGACTGGGAAGGGGCCACCCCCCCCCCCCACCCAGCAGTGGGTCAGTGAAGCTGAGGCCCCTGCTGTCTGCCAGGACCCACCCAGGACCACCTGCTCTGCAGTTTAGTGGATAAAATGGGAGCTCAGCAGCTGAGAAGTCTAGTTTCCAGTCACATGTGCCAAGAGCGTGAAGGCATGCAACTCCTAGGTATCAAGCACAAAAGTCAGTCATGAGCATCACGGCTCCTCGTCCCTTAGGGCTAAAAGCCCTGCACCAGGAAGATAGGGAGCCTTGTGCTTTACTCTCCCTGTCTTTATCTCTCCAAGCCATAAATCACTACTTTATCAGTGCAAAGGAACCATGGCAGGCCTGGCAGGTGCTGGTGACATTGGCATGCCCATTTTTCAGATAAGGAAACTGAGACTCAGAGATATGAGGTGATTTGTGAAGCTGGCTGAGCCTGCCAGTGTGACTGTATGTGACCTGGAGTGAGCCACATGTGCCACCTGTGTCCCAGCCCAGCACAAGCACCCACAGATACTGGCATGGGCTCTTGAGGCTACCACACCTCCCACAAAGAAAGGGTAACATGGGAAGGCCCAGAGACAACGCACAGCCTTAGTGGAGGGGATACAGGCTCTTCTGGGTCAGGACAGAGCAAGAAGACGCAGGCTTTTCAACAGCCCTGAAATTAGCCAGAGGAGAGGCCCTAAATACAGATTTACTGAATTCAGATCAGAACAGGGTGACCTGTCTGACTTCATACAGAAGAGGAAGAGACCATGGCATCAGTCTCCTTATGGTGCTCTCCCTGGCATGGAGTCTCATGCCACCTCCATGATGACCCAGAGATGCTCACTTGAAGTGAGGAACCCCCAGCTCAGAGAAGCCCGAGCTGCACCAAAGGCCACAGCGCCACCTAGTGGCAGGACAAAGCCTGCTCCCATGCCAACTGGGGCCAACCAGGAGCCCTCACACTGCCTCAGTCGCCTTTCCCATGCAGTCTCATAGAATTCCTGCTGCTCAGTACAGTCAGTGCCTGGAGATCAGCACGCTGAGCCCCAGTGCAAAGTGAAGCTGTGATCAGATCGCACTCAGCCATACATGGGGTCAGGCATGATGGCCACTACAGCAACAGCAAAGTTCAGAAACCTGACTCTAACTTTGGATGGGGCTGGTCACCGAATGGCTGGCTTCTAGCTGCTGCAGACCTACTGTGTGCCTACCGCAGGCCTACTGCATGCAGGGACCGCCAAGAATGAAGGTGAATTCTCTTTACCACCACTCTCTATGCAGTATTGAGGATCACCAGGAAGATGAAAATACCAGTGTTTTAGCATAGGAGAAAAACACCAACTTAGAGGGAATGGCTGGGAGATTGTTGGTGGGGGAGGGTTACTGTTGAGGTCAGCAGTTTGGTTCTCCCCTTCACAGAAAGGTGAACAAAGGAATGCTTTGATGCCACACTATGACGTCCCACCCCCTTCCCTGTGAGTGTCACAACAAAGTGACAGGTGTTCATGGAGTACCTGCTGAGGCTTGGAAGACAGGAACCCAGTGCACAGGTGAGTGGCTTGAGGCCATGGAGGTGATTCCGTGTCTGAATGAATTCTGATTACCCCCACCCTCCACAAGCTGCAGGATCAGCCTGGGCAGCACATAGGGACAGAGGCTTAGGGGCCACCGCTTTTATCTGGCTTCTTCAAGGCATGAGGATGGCCAAGCTTACATGCTAAAAGGAGAGGCAGAGGAGCAGGGGGCAGACAGCTGCTTAGGCTCTAGGCCAGGGGAGTTCCAAGTAGGAAAAGGAGGAACTAGGGATGCAGAGTCACCTGGAGGTCGGGCAGGGTGGGGGTGGAAAGGGGACAGCAGGGTTTGCTGAATTAAGAGGGCTCCCAGCCCTCACTGACAGCATTTCCAGAGGAGTGGAGGGGGTGGGCGCAAGATTGCCGTGTGCTGATGATTGAAAGGGAGGTGGAGACAGGGCCAGCAGTCAATTTACTCTTTTAAGAAACATGCCGGGGTGGGGGTGGGGGACTTGAACACTTGTGAGCTAGCATGCAAGGGGGCCTGAAGGCAGGCAGGGGTCTCTCTCTGAAGGTGCCCAGTGAGGGCCCCGGGGACAGAGGGAGGACTCCCCCGGCTCCTGTGCTGGGTGGGGTGGGGGGGACTGTGACACAACAGAGGCAGCTGGCGGCAGCTCTGACAGTGCTCCCTCTCCTCGCTGCTGCCCTCTCCACGTGCAGATTTACCGAGCACGTCCTAAGTGCTGCGGCTGAAGCATGAGTACAGCATCCTTAGAGCTGAGCGGCAGGAGAAACATAACACAGATCACACACTGCACGGTGACACCCATGAAGTACTGGATAGGCCCTTGAGTAACGTTTCCCGTCCTCAAGCCCCTCCTGCAAAGACCAAAACGCATGGGAAAGACACCATCAGTGTTCCCTTTGGCAGACCGGGAAACCGGGGCTCAGAGAGGTCAGATGCGCCTGTGAGACTGCAGTTAGGTGCACCTGTCCCCAGAGGCTGTTCCAACTCGCTGTTTAGGAACTGAGCTGCCCCAGCCTGCAGTGTCTCAGGGTCAGAGCCATAGCATCACCTGGGAACCCCCCCGCCCCCATCTACCAGCCCCGCAGGTGTTTGCCTTCTGGGATCTGGCCTATGCCCTACCCCTGAACCGGCGCTTTCAATATCGCCCTAAGAGGCCTGTGGGTAGGAGCGCGGGAAGAGTGGGCGTGCGCTGCTATCCAGGCCGAACAGGGCTGAGGCTGCATGGACGCCCCAAGGGCCGGTCCACCGCGCCGCGTCCCCAGTCCTGTCTCCGCACTGGCCCAGCCGGGTCCGGTCCCCAGCTCCGCCCCCTGCCTCCTCCTCCCGCCCACTCGGGCCTCCTGAAAAGCCAGCCCACCCGGGGTGGTGGTGCAGAGCAGGACCGCGGAGATCATCAGGCAACGTGGCGCTTCCCTTACCTGTGCTACAAGAACGGAGGCGGTGAGGCGACACGTGATGCGCGGCGGGTGGGGCCACTGAGGGCGGGGAGCCAGGGGACAAGCATGGGACGGTGACCCAAGAGCTTGAACTCGGCCCACCTGTGCCTGGGCGCGCCCCTGGGCCTGGCCCACCTGTTTCAGCGCGCGTGGGCACAGGCCTCTTGGCGTCCAAGCTTGCCACCCGCCGGGCGAACGACACATTCTGTGTGGAGCGCGAGGTACGAAGGGCGACGGGGACGAGGAGAACTAGTGCTTTCGGGTCGGCCCTCAGGGGACGACCCCTGGGCAAGGGACGCTGTCCACTGCGTGTTGGTGCAAACTTCGCATGCTTCCCGAGTGCTGGGTGTTGCGTGGAGCAGCTAGCTGGCAGGGACTGCTCGCGGCCAGCCTTGTGCGCAGCAGCCGGTCCCTTCGGTGGGTGAGGGAAACGAGGGTCGGAGAAGTCGAAGGGGACACTGAGGCCCAGGGTACCTTCTTGCCCTCCCCGGGGTTGGCCCTGCCAGGAAGACCCTTCCCAGGCCTTGGCGCTTGAGGTCTCCCCTGTGGAGGAATTGGCGCCTAGCAGTTTCTTATCCTGGACCCCATCTGATGTGGACATGATGCGTGGAGGTTGCCGGACTGGGGGGTGGGTGGGGGCGGCAGGACGGCGAGGGGAGCCGCGTGGTGGCTGCACCTCGGTTGGCACCAGACGCTTCCGGGAATATGTAGGTCCCCGGCTCACCGCACGGGGCTTGTGACCCAAGGACCCCCCCTTCAGGGGCCATGCGCACGGTCAGCAGGGCAGCCTGGCGGGTCCGAGGGCCAGACATCTGGTGCTAACCTTGGAATATTCAGAAATAAGAGAAACTGAAACCCAAAGAGAAAGGGCAGATTTCTCCTGGCCTAATGTCCAGGGATCCAGATTTTGATTTGACTTGTCCATCACTCATTTCCCTCAAGTATTCATGTATTGGAAATCTGTTCCCCAGTATGCTTGTGTTCAGAACTGGTGAAACAGAAAGTGGTAGGGTCTAGTACAAGATTGTCTGGGGCCCCTGACCTTGGAAGGGATTAGTGGGACCCTCATTAGTTCCCTCTGCAGTGAGTTACTCTAGGCAAGCGAGCTGCCCCTCCCTGCTCCATGGCTTCCTGTGTTGCTATGTCACCCCCTGGGTTGCACTCTCCCTTCACCAGAGGCTGAACAGATGGGGCCACCTTACCTTGTGCTTTTGACCCCCAAAATTGTGAGCTAAATAAACCCTTTCTTTATAAGCCCCTGCTTCAAGTATTTTGCCATAGTGGTGGAGATAGGCTAGTACATTATGCCAGCCACATCCACACAACCCATTCCAGCAAAGGCCCCACCAGCCTACCTGTGTCTCCTCAGAACTCCCCAGGCTCTACCATGCTGTTTTGGCTCTCCTGAAAAGTGTTTGCTGTAATCACGTGTGCTGCCACCAGAGGGCACCTGACTCACTGGTGGCAGGAGGGCTGCAAACAACCAGATTCACCTTCCCCGCTCTCAAGGCAAAATATGCCTTCGTCCCATGTCTCCCTCTCCTTACAGTTCACCAAATGAAAGCTTCCCATCTGAGGTGAGAAATCCTCTTAGGAGGCTAATAGCAAGTAGATACAGCAACAAGCATAATGATTTAATTCTTCATGGGTGGCCAAACAGGCTGCTGTTTATCCATGTCTTGACAGACAATTAAGAAGAGCTGCCAGATTGCTGTTGCCCCATAAGTGGTCATGCCGCCATCCACTTTGATAAGTAAATGGGTTGCTCTCACGGAGAAATTCCACACAAGTCACATTTTGGGAAAAATATGAGGCAAGAATTTGCACATCTCACTTCTTGCTCCTCCCTTTTCTGAAGTCTGTTTCTGCCATCACAAGGATGATCTCCTAGCTCATAACCTGTCTCCTGGAGGTTCTGTCTTCACAATCAGCTAAACCCAGGCTCAAGGAACCTACTGGCCTTCTTTATTTCCAGTTAGTAGGTATGGGTCCTCAGGACACTGACCCTGAGGGTTGGTTCTGGGTCAGGCTTTCAGGGAGCGATTCAGGGGCACTCCTGTGGTTTGAGCTTTCCCTTAGAAGTCTGGGAAGAAGGAGTGTAGCCTGAGTTTGTCAAGGCAGCCCTTGGAGGGCACAGGACCCCTGGTCAGAGAGGTGGTCCCAGAGCCCAAGTAAGAAAATGAGCATGATGTGTAAGCAGTGCAGTCTGTAAACCTCTTAGGGCCTCTCCCACCCTCACTTTGAAACATCTCAAACTCAGTGCATTCCCTCTCCAATAGTCTACTTCCCCAAAGACACCTTTCCCTAGAGGAGTCTGACTACAAAGGAACAGTCAAGAAATTATTCTAGAAATTATACTAGAATTTTCACAGAGAGGTGAAAGAGATTGCTCTGCTTGTCTCTGCAAAACTTCTGTAGGATACTCTATTTTTAAATATTTATTTTATTTATTTGTAACATAGAGTTACACAGACACACACAGAGTGTGAGAGAGTTCTTCCATGCCCTGGTTCACTCCCCAAATGGCCACAATGGCCAGGGCTGGGCCAGGCTGAAGCCAGGAGCCAGGAGCCAGGAGCTACTTCCAGGTCTCCCACTAGGTGCAATGCCCCAAGAACCAGGAGCATCACCAGAAATATGGATTGGAAGTAGAGCATCCAGACCTTGAACCATCACTCATATGGGGTGCCAGTTTAACATGCAGCGGCTTAACTCACTACACCACAATACCAGTACCTGTAAAATACTTTTTAAGGTGTGGACATTGTGGGGCTATAGAATAAGCTGTCACTTGGCAGGGAAGATTCCAGTTCTGGCACCAACACTTCCCATCCACCTTATGCTAATATGCTCTGGAAGGCAATGGATAATGAACCAATTACTTTGGCTCCTACCACTCATGTGGGAGACAACCCAGATTGAGTTCTTGCCTCCTGGCTTTTACCTGACCCAGCCTAGGCTATTTTGAGGTATGAACCAATAAATGGATGATCTCCCTCTCAGCCTCTGATTGCCCCCTCCTTTTAATTTGTCTTTTAAATAAATAGATCTTTTAAAAATATCTTTTAATATCTCTACTTATTCTCACAATTCCTTTCCTCTTCCTGGAGATTCCTCTGTTTCCTCCTTGTCCTGTGCAGCCCCATTGGCTCCCTCTGGCTCAGAGGCCTCACATAACTCCTCCATGGGCTGGAGGGATCCATCTGATTCTGAAAGCAGCTCATGTTCACCACCATAGTTTGTGCTATCCCTGTCCCAGAACTGGGTCACACGTACAGATGGAGATATTCTTCATGGTCATGGATTGGAGATGTCCCTGCCCTGGGATAGAGTCCTCCCTGAGGGAAAAAATATTTTTATAATTATGCAGTGCATACCATTACTCTTTACCCACATGCAATGAAACACCTAAAAGTGGTCTACCTCCTGTAAAGGCAAGCTATTTCCTTTGCCCAATGCCACCATACTGTGGCAGTAAATTACTTGGAAAATTTCACTTACACTGAGACATAAATGGACTCTTGACCTTAGAACTCACTAACTCCCTTGGAGAACCCAGAACACAAGCTCCTCTTTTCCTCTTCCTTGTTTCAAACTCCAAATGTCTCTATATGTCCTTCACCAACTTTGCTTCCCTCTGGGCTGAAAGTGGGAACTATTGGTTTTTCCTCAGTGTCCAGGTGTCCAGGTACTCTCCATGCCACTTTCTCCTGAGCAGACATAATTTTGATCTGCCTTTATTTATTGTGATGCCAGTTCAGGTGTTGAAGTCCAACATCATCCCACCAGACTTAGGGCAGCAATATTGCTGCTAATCACCCCAAGAACCCCTTGTAGCCAGACTTTCTTCTGAAGGCTCCATTCTACCATGAGCATGAAAGAACAGGTTCTCCAAGGATCATTCAATTGGCAGTGACTGATGTTCATTCAATAAAGCTCACAAATGTGAATTTAGTCAGAGGTATAGGAACTGTATTGAGGAATTGAAGAGCTGTAGTCAGGAAGTGCAGGTATAGGCCAAGGGACCAGAGATGTTTGGGTGAGTTCTTGACCTTCTCCATCCCCATGACCATCAGGACTGTGTAGTTTCCACCTCTGCACCTCTGGCCTTCACATTCTTTAGTCCCCCCCCTCCCCATTGACTTCAAATGTTCAAACATGGATACCCCAGCCTCAGTGCCATAAGTCAGCTGACCCATTGCTAAGGTCCCAAATTCTCCTTCCAGAAGAGACCAGTGGAAAGAAGATGCAGTGCACAGATCAAGGAATTTAAACACATGAGTGCCAAGGAAGAAGGGGGTAACATGAAGCCCACACAGGAGGGAATATGGTGGCCAGGGTCTCTGAACACAGAATGCCTTGCAGGCTCTTCCAAGAAATTCCATCCTCCCATAAGGACTTAGTTTTCCCAGTGACAGAATAAGATGCTTGGGCAACACCTCCACAGGCCATCCTGGCTCCAAAAATTCTTACTCTGACCATGACTCCAGAATACCAGGCCTGGGAGCCAGAGACTGATACTTCATGGATATGGTGTCCATTAGTCTTCAATATCCTCAGGAAGCCCTGCACACAGGAGTCTTGTTGGAGACTGACATAGCTTCTCTACAGACCCTGAGAAAGTCTCCAGTACCTGTATGTGAGTTTCCCTAACATATGAAACCACAATAACACTTTTATACAAGGATACTCATTATTTCCAAACACATGTTAAGAATTGATTATTGTGCCTGCCCAACTTGGTTGATCTTTATCAGAGGTCCTCTGAGGACATTGTTTTCTGGGTATGCAGTTGGAAAAATCATCTGAAGTAACAAAGGTCCAGGCACAGGAAAACAAATGTTTCCACGGGTTGTTCTCAGAATAGTGCAATGTGGAACAAGGAGGGAAACATCTGAAACCCTGAGAGGCCCCTTGTTTCCACTTGTGTTTTGTCTGCACATAGTCTGAGGTGGAAGAATAGGCGTCTCTAGCTGGGCAGGCATTAGCAACAAGTCACTTATTCTCCTGACCTGTTTGTCCAATGATGAAATCAGGAAGACCCCAGAACCACCCAAGCTCTGCAGAGTGTTCCATAAGCCACAACCTCAGGTGGCCAAAGATTGACATGTAGGGTGATGTATTTAAAGTCTTGAAAGAAAAATCTTCCGACCAAGAATGATTTGTACAGAAAAGCTTTCTTTTCAAAGTGAGGGAACAATATAGTATTTCCAGACAAGCAAAATCTGAGAGAACTCCTCACCACCAATCCAACTGTACAGGTTATACTGTAATCCTGAATGGAGTCCTACATTAGAAGTAACAATATTGAAAGCACACAGTGTTACAAACTTCACTAACAGAGGTGATAGAATCAGTAACCAATGAAGAAAATGACAGGAGTGAGTTTTTATCTATCAACATTAATCTTGAATGTAAGTAAAATGATTTCAGTAGTCAAAAGATACAGGTTGACTGGATTGTTTTTAAAAAAGACACAACTATATGCTGCCTACGAGAAACTCCCTTCACAGATTAAAGATACGCATAAACTGAAAGTGGATGGCTGGAAAAACATATACTATACAAATGGAAGCCAAAAACAAGCTGTAGTAAAATAGATTTTGAGTCAAAAGCTTGTACAAGATACAAAGAAAATACATATTGTGAGAAGGAACAATGTACAAGAAATGCAAGAAAATATAACAATCAAATATGTAGGTACTCAACATAAGATAATCCAAATATATACCACATATATTATTAGAAAAATAGACTCCAATACAACCATAGTAGACTTGGGTACTTCAACATCTGACAATCATTGGTAGACAGCTCATTCAGACACAAAATCAACAAATGTACATCAGATTTAACCACACGATTTAACAAAACACATATGGCATACCAAAATATTAAGAGGAATGTTTACAGCATTAAGTGTAAAAAAATTTTAAAAAAGAAATATTTCAAATAAACTCTCTCCAGGACTTACAGAAGCAATAAAAAAACTAACCAAAATCATTAGGATAGTAGAAACAATGAAGATCAGAGAAGGAAAAAATAAATTGAAACTAAGAAAACAATACAAAAGATCAACAAAAGGAAAAGATGATTTTGAAAAGTTGGTTAAAAGAAGCAAGCATGTCAGAGAAACAATGAAAAAACTGAAATTAACAAGATTTGATATGAAAAAGGAGACATTATAACTGATACAGTGCCATGGATCATAAGAAGCTATATGCTAACTAATTAGAAAACCTTAGGAAGTGGATATATGACTGAATACAAGCAACCTAATAACATTAATTCAAGAAGATATAGAAAATCTGCACAAACCCATAACAAGCAATGAGATCAAAGCAGTAACAATTTTTTTTCCTAACAAAGTCCAGGACTTGATGGTTTTATAGCTGAATTCAACAAAACATTTAAAGAGGAAATAAATCTGGGAGCATTGTTGCAGTGTAGTGGGTAAAACCACTGTCTGTGATGCCAGCATCCCCTACGGTGTTGGTCCTGTGTTCCACTTCCAATCCATCTCCTTGGTAATGAGAAAAACAGGGGAAGATGGCCCAAGTAGTTGGGCTTCTACCCTCCACCTGGGAGACCCAGATGAAACTGCCAGCTCCTGGTTTCAGCATGCCCTATCCTCAGCCACTGTGGACATCTGGGGAGTGAACCAGTGGAATGAAGTTTCTCTCCTTCTCTCTCACTGGCAATAAATCTTTTTTTTTTTAAAAAAAAGAGGAAATAACTCCAATACTCTTCAAACAATTCCAAAATATTGAAAAAGAACTCTGCCAAACTCTTTTTATAACACAAGTATTGCTATGCTACCAAAAACAAAAGAAGGATACAACACAAAAAGAAAACTACAGACTGATATCCCTGATGAACATAGGCGCAAAAATTCTCAGAAAATATTAGCAAACTAAAACCAACAGTACATCAAAAGATAATACAACATGTAAGGAGGAGATTCATTCCAGGGATGCAAGGATAACTCAACATTCACAAATCAACAAATATAATAGATCACACCAACAGAATAAGGTAAAAAAGCCATGTGATTATCTCAATAGATGTATAGAGCAAAAACCTTCATGGTAAAAGCTTTCAATAAATTTGATATAGAACAAAATAGACTTTATTAAACAACGATGGTCCATTTCACTTCTCTTATTCAAATACTATTGGAAATGTTAGCAAGAGAACTTATAGAAGAGAGAAAAAAGGTCATCAAAAATGGAAAATAGAAGCTCAAAACACGCATGTTTTCAGATTATATGACTTTTACATGCAAAACCTAAGCACTCCACCCAAAAAGCTCCTACAATTCCACCCTCAAAATGAAATCTTGTTATTTGCAGCAAATGAATAGAACTGAAGGACATTGTGTTAGGTGAAATAAGTCAGACACAGACAAATACTGCATAATCTCCCTCATATGTGGGACCTAAAAACAAAGCCGAACAAAAGTCTATCTGAATGGTTATTATTAGAGGATGAGAGGAGACAGAGGGAGTTTACATAATGGGCAGTCAGATCAAAGAATTAGTTCCTAATGTTACCCAGAATATATAGAAGACTACAGGTCACAATAACCTAGTAGTCATATGCTTGGGGTAACTTGGAGAAAAGATGCTCCTTTCCTGGAATGGACTGGCCCATTCCAGGTTGCATGGCTTGCCCAGTCATGCACGTAACTGGAGTTCAGCCCTGCATGTGCCCTATCTTTACCTACCTCAGAGAGTTCTCACAAAGAGTGGCCTCCCACCTGAATATGAGAGGAAAATGGGCAAAAACTGAGCTTCTTGGAGCTATTAACACAAAATACCATGCAACCCTCTTTTTCCCAAAACTGGTCCCAGGCAGCAATAAGAAATATAAGCACAACAGAGTCAGACATTCTGTGACTGAGCACAAATTGAAGGGCCAGGGAAGAACAGAGCTAGAGGTTGTGAGGGTCCTCCTAAGTGCTGCTCCTGTACATTCAGCCTCCAAACCTAAACCTGGCCCTAGATGACCATCCTGTCTTCCCACATCACCCATGACATACCATCTTAGGCCTTCTGCACAAATCTTCATCTCTATATGCAGGGCTCCTTGACTTTATGTCTGACTTCAGAGTCTTCTCCCCTTTTGCTCTTCCATCCAGAGGATGCCTCTGCCTCCAATGGATGGACTGATCATTGGATAGAGCACAGCTCTCATTTCATGAGGCTTTAATCTGTACACAGTACATCTTGGGCTTCTAACCTTGTGTTCTCAGGCTCATCCTCATTGGCCCTGATTTGCCAATGAAAAACCTGAGGACCAGGAAAGACAATGATATTCTCAAAGTCACACAATCAGGAAGAATGCAGCAGGGTGTGTACTCGAATATCAGGTGGGTCCCCCTTGCTGCTTCATTTGTTTAGCAGTGTGAAGAGGTAAAGTAGACATACAGCTGGGTTAGATGCGTTAGCTAACCACATGGGGCAGAAACCAGTAGCAAAAACCAGTGGTGAAATGGCAAAAAACAATCTAAACAAAATGTACTTAACTTCCACATAAAATTCCATCCCCTTCCCACTAGTGGATTTGATCATTTTTCATTGAAGCCCTAGTGCAAAAATATGAACTGTAAGACAAATGAAACATCATTTTAAGAGATTCATACATATTATATCATACTTCAAAATGAACCATGGATTAATAAAGTTTCATTTGGAGAAAATTACAAAAAAATAAAGAAAATATTAAGACCAACTGGGCCAAATGAGAGTAGGTGGATTGCAAGAACAAATTTTATTGTCTCTTTGGGAATGTTCTCTGATTTCTCCTCCCAAGAATGCCATTAATGATACACAGGGCAACAGTTACTAAAAATCATGAAAACACAATGTTTTTGTAAATTCCCATGAAAAATGGCTAGAATCCTTCCCATGCCATCCCATGGGTGGATGTGGAATTGAGGGCTAAGGCAATTTACAGAGACTTGTGGCAAGTTTACTCCAGACAAAGCCTTCAGCCTTTTAAAGTTTCAGATAGGAATCTTTCTTTCACAAAACAGTTTCCAGCAGTCAGCCAGAAACTACCCACATTTGAAAATGAAACAATGCAACAGAGGCTGAGGGCCCTGCAAATCAGCGCTGATCATTCTTGGGGACTGGGATTCTATGTGCATGCGCAGCGCCTGGCTCCTAGAGGCTGGGATCCGACATGGCATTTACCGGCGTTGCTTGGCAACAGTCATTGTGAGCCAAGATTGAGGAAGCGCTGAGCTTTTCTGTTGGGACGTGGAGGCGAGACAGGTGGCTCATCTACAGTGCTAACCTTAGGTTTCTCTGGCTGGGAAGATCGCCAGTAGTCTAGGACGTGAAAGTCTTACCTTCCCATGTAAGTAGGGTGAGTGTCTATGGATGGTTGATGTCCTCCGTCAGCTGTTGAGAACGGCAAATGAGATTAAATCAGGTTCTTAGTACTGCTTCCCACTCACGGATCTTGGGAAGCTGCGCAAAACTGCCAACGAGGGTGAAGATTCTTGAGAGAAGCCGCTCCTGATGCTCAGAAGTGGCGGGAACTATAGAGACCAGAACCCCTTACAAACCTTGGTGGATGGGGAGAAAGTGTGAGCTCAGCACCAACTGTGGCCAGCTCCTTCCATAACCCTGAACTCTGG
Source organism: Lepus europaeus (assembly GCF_033115175.1). Taxonomy (NCBI): domain Eukaryota; kingdom Metazoa; phylum Chordata; class Mammalia; order Lagomorpha; family Leporidae; genus Lepus; species Lepus europaeus. Next base: position 20,960,025 of record NC_084851.1, on the reverse strand, counting down.
GCTCCCAACCCCGCAGGCTTCTCAGCACCTGAGATGGAGAACAGCGCCTAGGCTGCCTTTCTGAGCAGCTGAAACAAAAACAAAACCTCAGCTGGTTTCTGAGCTATCTGTGATCCCCTTATAGAACACCTTCCTGATGAGGGTAAGAGATTTAACTAACACAATTACATCTGTGGAGTGGCTTATTTTAATGTACACATTCTACTGCATATCCTGTACACACTATAGAAAAATGCATCCCGAGATAAATAATTTCCATCATATATCAACTTCTCAGCCAATAATTCTTTTGGTAGAATCCAGTATCTGTTTCATATCAGTGAACATTTACATATACACATTCTTTAATGAGAGGCCTTAGATGGGAGTGTGGACAGGGAAGGTGGTTCTGTGTCAATAAGAAATTATTTTTTCTCACAATGTGAGCTCTTTATAGGGTTATTCATTTTACATAAGCAAAATAATGATATCAGGGCTTTAAAATTTCTGAGTTACCATGCTTTCATTTACCATTATAACAAAACTTGACGGGAATGCTTTAAAGACTTGCTATTGAAGATATGAAAGTGTGCTACTAATTTTCACAAAATAATCATTACAGACAGTTGAAAAGACAAGTGAATGGAACTTGATAGTAAATCCAGAAACACCAAAGAATATGTAAGAATTTAGAGCTGATACTGGTTATACTTCACAATATAGACTTGATGAATGATTACAAAATAATTATAATGAGTGTAATTAGTTTTAGTTTGTTTTCCATTATAGTCCCCAGTATTTTCCCATTTCAGCTATGTCATTTCATTGTCAATGAACATGCTATTTCCCTGGAGCTCTAAGTAGAGTGTGGTTTAGTAGTCAGTTTCCCTCCCAAGGATCCTTTAAACTGGTACCTCACACTGCAAGCAGCAGATAGAGGCTAAGGATGCACATTGGCAGCAGCAGCATCATTGCACACCTATGAGTAAACTTTATTGCCCTGCTCCGTGCTGTCTTGTAGTTATGGCAGATGAAGCAGATCATCATTTCCAATATGAAGATGTACAAGACCCGGAGAATCATGGTGTAGGTGCTTGGCAGTGCACACCTCAGCGCCCACCCATGCAGTCATGTAGTGCAGCACCAGAGGGAAGCCCAAGTCACCCTCCAGCAGGAGCAGCACTCTCCAATCTTGAAGATCCCTGGTTCTGCTCTACTAAGTGCACCTCCACAATGGCCATGCTGCCGATGACCACCAGTGAGCTCAGACATCCAGTGTGCCCATCAGAGATCAGCAGCACTGTAATTGGCACCAGGATCCTGGCCTGGAAACACATGGCCCCCACACTAGGAGGGAGAAGGCTCTGGGTGGGAGGGAGAGCAATGGAATGTGGAGTACTAAGCCCACAGGGATGGCATGGGAAGGATAGGTGCTGAGCATGTTTAGTTGCCTGGAGGGTGCCATTCTGGGTTGGTGAGCTTGGAACTTAGGGAAGACCAGAAGAGACTCAGTCAGTCTGTGGCTTGGGCAGCCCAACTCCAATTCCCAGGTTTCTCTTACATGTTTCCATGTCTGGTGCCTGAGGATCATCACACACTTGAACCAGTACAAGAGCAGAGCAAGTTCCACTGGAGCAAAACCCTCAGGGGGTGACATAGGTCCACCTGAGGCACCTAGACCTCCTTACCACCACCAGCTGGAAGGAAATGTAAAGGAGGTGGTTCCACTAAGCTGCAGGAACCCCCTAAGCCTGAGTTTGACCCTGCTGCATTCTCAGCAATACCCCTCTTTAGGCTGCAAGTGAAGGTCGAATCCACTGGTCCGAGGGTGCCATCTTTCTGTGGGGAGATAGGTCTGCCCAATCTACTGAGGTTGGAAGCCCAGGAGACCCTGTCTGCCATCCCAGACTGGAATCAGGCTCTAGGATCGAGTCCTCCTTTGCTTCCCCAACTCTGTCTTGCCGGCCCTGCTACCCCAATATTATGTCCAAATGGCAAAAGCCTTTCCAAGTCCTGTTGCTTACATGCAATGCTCCCATCTCCATTCCTGCACAAGCTCTCCTTGTCCTAACCCTCACTCACCTGTTTCCAGGGCCTGCTCACACTTCCCAGTCATGTCCCTTCCCACCCCTGCAAGGAGCCCCAGCCCTGGGGGCTCAGTTGACTGACCTGTCTAGACAAAGTCATAACTCTTAATGTTAGCCATAACAGTCGAGTGCTCAATCGTGGCACCTCCACTCAGCTCTGCCTCCCAGGGCACCCATGGCCAAATAGAGCGTTCCCTACCACTCATAGCCCCCAGAGTATGGAGTCCCTTAGTGGTCCCTGGATTCCTGCTGGCAGCAACAAGCCATTTTAGTGCCCACTGGATCTACAGTCTGGTGTGGAAACCCTCAAGGGCCCCTTCTTGCCCATCTGGGCCTCCTTTGGCTTCAATCACAGCTGGAATTTCTTCTTTCCATCTGCTGTCTACACCACCACTACATCCCCTCTTTTCCCTGATTTACTCAGAAAATCCAGGGCTGAGGTGCCCTCCTGATGGGAAAGATCCCATCCTCAGAATTAAAGGGACTGGTGACACCCTCATCCTCAGTCCAAACTTCTTACTAGGCTTCTTCTGGGCCTGGATCTTGGCTAATAGGAACTCACTCAAGGATCCTGGATTCTGGTGGCTGTCCCTCCCCATACCTCCAGTGGCTGCCATGGAAACCTTCCAGTGAGCACAAATGTTTGGACAACTTGGTGTTCAGCTGGTGGGTAGGGGTTCTGGTTTCCCCAGAGGTGCTGGGTGGCACTGGGACAGCACTGAGCAAAGGAAAGCAGATGGTGCAGAGACTGAACACAGGAAGGGATCACTTGCAGCTCTGATATTGTGCAGCAAATCTCTGGGATCTGGCATTGAACCCACTCAGGGAATCCTGCTTAGCTGCACAGGCAGCTTGCTGGGCCTGGTATCTGCCGGTCACGCTACAAGGTACAGGGCTAGCTCTTCTGCTTGATGCTGTTGGTCCCATGGATAGGTACAAGGCAGGTGTCCTGAGTCACAGTCTAAACTGGAACAAGGGTCCTCTGATCCCATAGGAAGCAGTTCAGCATTCCTAGATTTCCTGGAAGGCATGACAATGAGAAGATGAATGGCTTTCCATAGGAGTCATGGGTTGAGGTTTCAGGTGCCACTCTCCACCCTGTCCTCAGTGAGTTCCCACCTCCTGCAGTCCCATTCATTCCTAGGGCAAGGGTTATCCTTTGTGAGCCAGAAGAGGCGACTGAGGATCAGAGAAGTGACATGCATGATTGCAACGGTGTGATGCATTGAGCCAGCACCCTCCTATGCCTACCTACACAGAGGTTCTTCACAGGACACTGGGTCACTGCTGATGGTGGAGTCTGCACAAGTTGCCCCAGCTGCATCCCTGCTACATTTCTGATGGCCAGGCAAGCATGACCATGAAGGACAAGGTGAGCTGGCCACCGTGGTGTTGCCTCATACACTGAAAGGCCAGATGTACTTGCCATCCCTGAGGAAGAGCTCACAGGATCCCAAAGCTGCCTTTGCCCAGGAAGAATGCCATATCCCAGCTCATCTCTTGTGGGGTGGGAGTGTAGGAGAAAGACCACCACTCCCTCTAGTCTCAGAGTTCACAGGCAGACCCCTCTACCCTCAGTCAAGTATGTGCTCAATACTCACACAGCAGTCATTACCCACAGCCTATGATCTGATTGCCTCATGTGGGGCAGAGTCCTGTGATGTGGTGTTTCCTGGGATAACTTTAAGACCATCAGTCAGGAATGGGAAGACATAGGAGCAGACAACACACGTGCGCACACGCGCGCACACACACAGAGATCTTCTATTTGCTGTTTCATTCCTGTATTGGCCCCAATGCCCTGAGCCAAACCCGGAATCCAAGAACTGCATTTGGTCTCCCACATGGATGGCAGAGGCACTTGGACCATCTTCTTCTCCTTTCCTAGATGGATTAGCAGAGAGCTGGATCAAAAGAGGAGCAGCCAGGAGAACCCGAGCTCATAGGGAATGTCAGCATCTCAATCAGTAGCTTAATCTGCTGCAACTGCAATTTTAGGGAATTGAATTTTTATTTTGAGAAATGAAACTTCAGAATACTTTCTTTAGAGGTCTTTGTTGACATAAAAATGTCATTTATGACTTGGTTTTCTTTTGAGACTTTTGGGTTTTTTATATTTAAAATTAAGAATTTTTATTCCATCACAAGCTTACTTTTGTTTTTTCTTTATTTCTAACAATATTTCATTATGTTTTTGGGGTAACATTGTAATTTATATTGTTGTCAAAGGTTTAATGATGTTAACAACTAAAGAGATCAACACATAAAATGTTAAAAGTCTCAATCCAGTAGGAAAGGGGTATAAACAATAATCAAATCAAAAGATGTTTAACTTCTTTCAAATAATCCAAATTTTAAAATAGTCCATGATTCTTTATATTTCAGTGATATATGTTGTTACATTTCCTTTTCCATCTACAATTTTCCTGATATTAGTCTTCTTATTTTTTTGGTTAGTCAGGCCAATGGCATACCAATTTTCTTTACTATTTCAAAAAACAGGTCTTCATTTCACTGATACTTTGTATTGCTTTTTGTTTCAATTTTGTTTATTTACTCTCTAATTTTAATTATTTCTTTTCTCCTATTAATGTGCTCTTTGGTTTGCTCTTGCTTTTATAAGCCCTTGAGATACATTGATAATTCATTTATTTGCTGACTTTCCAATTTTGTGATGTAGGCACATATCACTATAAACTTCCCTCTTAATACTGCTTTTGCTATATTCCATAAATTTTGATATGATATATTGTCATCTCCATTCATTTCTAGAAATTGATTTCCCTTTTGATGTCCTATATGATCTACTGTTCATTCTACTGTTCCACATGTTCAGTCTCTTTGTGCTTGCAAATGTTTCAGAGATTCCTTAGTTGTTGATTTCCAGTTTCAATCCATTGAGTTCAAAGAAGATATATGGCATGATTTTGATCCTTTTTTAATTTACTGAGGCTTGATTTATGGCTAAATACATGGTTTATGCTTGAGAAAGTGTTGTGCACTGATGAGAAGCATGTGTATTCTGCAACTGTGGGGTGAAAGTTCTGTAGATATCATTCAGGTCCATGTGGTCTACAGTTTTAATTAGCTCTTTCATTTCATTGTTGATTTTCTGTTTGATTGATCTATTCAGTGGTAAAAGTGTGGTGTTGAAGTCCCCTTTAATATTGTATTATATTCTATGTCTACAATTAGATCAGTTAACATTTCTTTTGTATATTCAGGAGCCCTGTAATTGGTTGCATATATATCTATTATAGTGAAATCTTCTTGTTGAATTGTGCCATTCTTGGTCTCTTTTAATAGTTTTTATGTTAACTTCCATTTTATCTGATATTAGGATGGAAACACTGGCTCTTTGTTTTTTGGTCTCTGTTACCATGGAATAACTATTTCAATCCTCTGAATTTCAGTCTGCATGTATCTGTTGGTGAGATGTGTTTTTTTGTAGACAGTACAAACATGGGTCTTGTTTTTTTATCCATTCAGCCAGTCTTATAAATGGAGAGTTGAGGCCATTTATATTCACAGTGACTATTGATAAGTAATGACTTGACCCTGGCATTTTTCCATAAATATTCCTGTTGTTTACTTTGGAATTATTTTTTTTAATTCTACTTGGGGGATTATCTGACTTCTCATTCTTTCATAGTTATGGCTATTTTTCTGTGATTTTGTGTTGCACCTCCTTGTGTTTTGCCACTTGATGAGTGGCAAAAAATTCTTTCAAAATCTGTTTTTTATGGAAAGTCTTTATTTTACCTTCATTCATAAATGAGAGCTTTTCAGGTTACAATATTCTAGGTTGACAGCTTTTTCTCTTAGGATGTGGGCTAAATCTCACCATTCACCTCTAGCATGTAGGGTTTCTGATGAGAATTTATCTGTGACTAGTTGGAGATCCACTGAAAGTAATCTGGTATTTCTCTCATGCACATTTTGGATATTTTCTTTATGATTTATTATAGAGAGTTTGACTATAATGTATTGTAGTGAAGATCTTTTCTGGTCCTGTCTGCTAGGAGTTTTGTATGCTTCCTGTACTTCAATATGCCTTTTTCCAAATTTGGGATGTTTTCTGTATTTTACTAAATAGGCCTTCTAGTAAATTCTCTCTTTACACATGTTCAAGAACTCCTAATTCATATATATTGGATTGTTTGATAGTATCCCATACATCTCCAACAGTGTTTCTAAGATTTTTAATTTCATTTATTTGGTATGACTGAATTATTTCCAAAGATTTGTCTTCTAGCTTTGATATTATTTCTTTTGCTTCTCCAAGTCTGTTGTTAAGTCTTTCTACCACATTTTTCATTTGATCTACTGAATTATTCTTTTCTAATATTTCATTTTGATTTCTTTTTAAAATCTTGATTTCATAGTTAAAAATCTTATTAATGTCATGTATAGTTTTCTTTAGTTCATGGATTTGCTTCTGATTGCTTTTAAGTAATCTTATGACTGGATTTTTGAATTCTGTTTCCCTCATTACATCCATCTCTTCATCTTCACATTCTAATATTGAAAAATTGTTGTGTTCTTTTAGAGAGCCATGGTTTCTTATTCTTGTTTCTTGAATTTCTGCATTTATTTTCAGGCTTTTGTGGAGTTAATTGTTTTTCTTTCTTCTGATGGCTTGTATCTTTGAGCTATGCCTATGTGGCTTAGTGGATTGTCTGTACTTTCCTTGAATACCAAGAGGTGTGTGATGGGTGTGGCCAGGGAGTCCTGGTCAGTACTCCTTGGTGGGGTGAGTATCCAGAGTAACAATCAAGTTGGACCTGGTAGCTCTCTTCTTAACAGAAATGCAGGGAGGGTGGTCACATCATTGGGTATGATCACCCTCTCACCTCTCCAAGCGGAGCAATGTCCAGGTGTTTGTCCACAGTGTCTTTTACAGTCATCTGTTCTGCCATATGAACCACACAAATGATCTTTATAGTCCTTTCTGTGAGCATGTTTCCTGCAAAAGTGAGCTGCCCTGGAAAACAAAGAGATCTGAGGGTGTGGCTCTGTATCCAGAACTTGCCCAGACCCAGTCTACAACTTGCCCCTTCTCATGAAGATACAGTGTTTTCACAGTTTCAGCATCCAGGGCTCCTACTGTGTCCTGATAGCCTGTCCTGCCCACAGAATGACAGGAGTTCCTAGAGCCACTGTGCATGTGCTCAGTGCTGGCAGATGGAGCTCCTCAGCCAGAATGAAAGTCAGTGAGGGACATGAATTTTTCCCTATGGTAAAATCCCTGGATTACATGCATGCACAATACCTGCAAGTCACAACCCTACTCCTTTCATGGTTGTGCTGGGTGTGTATAAGTGCTCCCACAGGTAGCATTTCCCTTTGATTGCGATGGGTTATCCACTCCACCTATTGCAGGTTGGGCATGGAGGAGCTTGTGTTTACCTGATGACAAGGTGGAGACAGTCACCACAAATTTACACGAATTGCAATGGTTGCCCCTGCTAGCAGTTCTAGTTAGGTATGCACGTAAGAGCTGGAGCAGCTGCTACCTGATTATATCCAAAATGGTACCAGCCTTCCCACAATTAGCCATAGGGCACTGGTATTGAGGGGAAAGAAGGGGAGACAGATGCATCACTTTTTTATTCCTCCCCTCAAGGTGAACAGTTGCCCACTCCCATGAAGGTTCCCACTCTGATACAAAGACACTGCAATCCACTAGTTTCTCCTTCCATCTGTATTAACAATTGTGCAGGCCCATGCAGTCTGACCTCACATTGCTCAACATAGCAGGCTCTGGGTACTTTGTTGTGTTCATGCTTGCTGCTGTGCCTTCCACTCAGGTCCAGGCCATTTCCACTGCTTTTGTAGGACCTCCCACTGAGGTTTGCCCTGCAAATTTCCCCCTGAGAGTGTATTTTCTCCACTTTTTTTCTCCTGTCTGCCTAGATAGGGCAGACCTCCCTGTCACTATTCTGCCATCTTGCAATGAAGTTAATATCCCTTAAAAAAACAAATTTTTGAGGACAACTTCTGAACAAGATTCCATTCAGTAACCTAATTGGCTTTTAAGTACCTAGAAAGATTCATAAGATTCTCATTGCTATATACTTCTGACCTCAGGAATACCTTCCTCAGCATTAATAAGACCATGTAGTGGAAAGGGGTAGTCAAAGAGTGTGGGGATATAAAGTGCAGACCTGTGAGATTGTACTACAATAAAGCAAAGCTATTGCTTCAAATACTCATGGCTACAATGGTTTAAGATGAAAGGAAAAGGGAAACCAAAGAAGATCTGAAATATTTCAAAACCAGTTGTGTCATACATACCAATCCCAAGACTAATATTTAAAAAATAAGTAGACTCTCAGAAAAATCTACCAAAGATTTAATGTAACCCCAAAAAATAAATGAAGTGGCATTTTTGCTAGAATACACATTATTATTGTGACATTCCTATTTACATGTTTCTTTTATAAAATTATAGGCAGGACAGATACTGTGGTGCAGCACTTGGGACTCGGACATCCCCTATAAGAGTGCCAGTTCAAGTACTATCTACTGTGCTTCTGAGACAGCTCTTTGCTAATATATCTGGGAAGCAGTGGATTTAGGGACACTTTAGAATTCCAAAGTGACAGCAGTTCAAGGTTCCAAAATCTTAAAGACATATTCATGGCTGACTTCTTCATACAAAAGCATGTGCTGCATGTGGGCAACATTATTTTATTTGTTCAAATTGAGGAAAAACAAAATAACACTTCATATTAAGAGAAATTGCATAGTAAAAGGAATGTTATTTTGCTGCTTATTTAATCAATTTTATGTTTTCTCATAAAAAGATACTCAAGAAACATTTTCTGATTTCAGTTACGCAAAAAATTAAGCCAATTTTCCCAAATCAATTTCTAGAAAGGGATGTTTTTTAATGAAGAAAAACATTTTGGAAGGATCTGAGTTCTGACTTAATTTTAATGTGAAACAAGCACTCATTGTTTTATTTCTCAAATTTATAAAACACCTTTCACATAAGAGTGGGAATAAGAGAGGGAGGAGATGTACAGTTTGGGACAAGCTCAATCAGGCTTGCCCCAAACAGTAGAGTTAGAAACGTGCCAGGGGGTTCCAATACAATCCCATCAAGGTGATATGTACCAATGCCATCTTGCTAGTCAAAGTGATCAGTTTCGGTTCACAATTCATCATACTGATAGGTCTAAGAGTCAAAGGGATCACACAAACAAGACTAGTATCTGCTAATACTAACTGATAGAATAAAAAAGGGAGAGAATGATCCAACATGGGAAGCAGGATACACAGCAGGACTCATAGAATGGTGGATGTCCTAAAGAGCACTCTAGCCTCAGAACCAGCCCTTAAGCCATTTGGATCTGGCTGAAGAGCCCATGAGAGTATTTTAGGCATGGAAAGCTAAGATGCTCTGGTTAAAAAAAAAACCTAAATGAAAGATCTCTGCAATTGAGATCTCAGTGGAATGAATGGGCCATCAAAGAAAGAGGTACCTTTCTCTGAAGGGAGGAGAGAACTTTGATTTTGACTATGAACTTGTCTAAATAAGATCAGAGTTGGTGAACTCAAAATGCTTCCATAGCCTTGGCAACTCATGACAAGAGCCTAGGGTGATTACTGACACAATAAATAAGAGTATCAATTGTTAAGTCAACAATAGAAGTCACTGTGCAGGATCTCTGTCCTTAATGTATTGTACAATGTGAATTAATGCTATAACTAGTACTCAAACAGTAATTTACACTTTGTGTTTCTGTGTGGGTGCAAAATGTTGAAAACTTTACTAAATATATACTAAATTGATCTGTATATAAAGATAATTGAAAATGAATCTTGATGTGAATGGAATGGGAGAGGGAGTGGGAGATGGGAGGGTTGCAGGTGGGAGGGAAGTTATGGGGGGGAAAGCCACTGTAATCCAAAAGCTGTACTTTAGAAATTTATATTTATTAAATAAAAGTTTAAAAAAACACTTTTCACATCCAGGTACTATTTTTCTCACATACAAAGCCACACCAGCAGTATCCATCAGTAGGAATTTTTTATCACAGACAGGAAAGATGGTTAACATTTACAAAGTATCTTATACTCTTCTTTTATGGAGAAAAGATGGCCCGGGGCTACAGCAGAAAATCAGATGGCATTTCTAATCTTCTGGGCCCCCCTCCAACATTGAAGGCTACTGTTCACTTCATTTATGCAAAATGAGCAGTGCAGCCACCTGCAGAGAAGGAACAATAGAAACCTGCAGGGAACAACTCTGGACTAGAAAGTCTGAGGGCTAACCTGAGCTTATATGAGGCTGTGGTGGTCTTGGTGTTGGGTGTGAGACAGGCAGGGTTAGGTGCAGTGTCTGGAAGCCTCTGATAAATATGTAGTGACAAGCCAGGGTGATCAGGAGGTGGAGAGTTTCTGGGCTCTGTGAAGGATTGGAAATTCTCTGCAAGAGCAATGGAATGTCACTTAAAGGTTTGAACGTCAATGCCAAATGTGAGAGCACAGTACACCATGTGCAGGCATCACCCTGCCATTGACTGTCAACCCGGTAGCCCCCACCATGCCTCCTGGGAGCAGAAAGTGTCTGTTGTAACCCTAAACTGGACAGTGCTGAATAATCTGGAAATGGTCCTCAGCATCCTTCTTCTCAGGGTTCATACTCAGGAATTCATGGCTATCTGTTGGGTGCCCAGGCTCCTATGAAGGCAGAGATCAAGTAGAGCCAAGGAGTCCCAAGGCCCGATTAGACAAGCCAACAACATGATCAGACTTAATTTCTCCACCTGTGAAATGGGCCAGACTAGCTGATGGAGTCCCTGTGGAGTCACAGCCTGCTTGCAATCCACTTGCCTCCCCATCCTCCTTCTCCATGCCTTTCCATGTGAGCACTGACCCCTCAGGCCCACAATTTGCATTGAAGTTCACTAATTACTCAAGACCCATTGGTGTCCAGCCATTCTCAAAGTTAGAAATTATTGAATCCAATGCCATTTTTTAAAAATAAACACCAGCTGAAAACATGAAGCATAAGTGATATGTGTATATTTTCACCCCTCCCCTCATGTCTTGAAAAGTCTTCATTACTGTTGCTAAAAATAAATGACCTCAGCTCAGTTAAGGTTCATGGGGCATTGGGTACCTGGTGTCTAGGACTTCCTTCCTCTGATGAGTCCAGCCATCAGCCTGGCCTCGTACAGCTGGGGGAGACACAAACACAGAGCCCTCTCCAACCATCTGTTTGTGGGCCCCTCACACCAGTCAGGGACCAGAGTTTGTGTCACATTGCAACTCAGGCAGTACCCACATCACTTTGATCCGCAGCAGCATGACTGGGAAGGGTCCTCACAACACACTCATTTGTGCCATCATTTTGGATCTTGTACCAATTTCCCTTGCACACCCATCTTTCTTTCCTCTTTCCAAGCCCATGAGGCTCCATGGAAATCCAGACTTCCTATGACCTCTCTGCTGGTGCCAATTAACAGCTGGGGATGCATCTGCATTCTTCTGAACGTAGCATTGTCAGAGGTAGGCCTCAGAAGCAGCCCCATATTTATACAAACTAATGCCCATAACTTCATAGGTGGGGTTCCATTCCATTTATGAGAAAACACCCCAGGAAAATCTATGTTTGGCAACTACAGGCTGCCCTGATAACATTAAGTAAACCTTGGGAGGACATTCTACTATTTCACACTCAGGAAACATTTTGTCCATGACAAGGGGAGGGGAGAAAAGGTAAGATAAATTGGACCTCATACCCATATAAGCCCTAATCTGCAAACTGATCTTAGATCTTTGCTAAGATGCCCACCTGAACTGTCAAGTGTATTCTCTTCATTAAATTTTCTTATCTTGCTTAGCCAACTCTGAATGACTGGGCACTCCCTCTCAGATTCATCTGAAGAGATGTCCATCCATTTTGATGGAGCACTGCCTCATTGCACCTCATTACCTTGCTTATCATGACTCTGAGTCTCACATTGCAAAATGAAAGATCTCTGCGAGTGAGATCCCAGTGGAAAGAACGGGGCCATCAAAGAAGGAGGTACCTTTCTCTGAAGGGAGAAGAGAACTTCCACTTTGAGTATGACCCTGTTGGAATAACATTGAAGTCGGCAAACTCAGAAGGCTTCCATAGCCTTGACAACTCATGACTAGAGCCTAGGTGATTACTGACGCCATAAACAAGAGTGTCAAATTGGTAAGTCAACAACAGGAGTCACTGTGTACTTACTTCTCATGTGGGATCTGTCCTTAATGTGTTGTCCAATGTGAAGTAATGCTATAACTAGTACTAAAACAGAATCTACAAAGAAATCAAGAAACTCCACAACATCAAAACAAACAACCCACTTAAGAGATGGGCCAAGGACCTCAATAGACATTTTTCTAAAGAGGAAATCCAAATGGCCAACAGACACATGGAAAAAATGTTCAAGATCACTAGCAATCAGGGAAATGCAAATCAAAACCACAATGAGGTTTCACCTCACTCCGGTTAGAATGGCTCACATTGAGAAATCTACCAATACATAATAACCCTACCATACACCCCAGCCATCCCGCTCCTTGAAATGTACCCAAAGGAAATTAAATTGGCAAACAAAAAAGCCGTCTGCACATTAATGTTTATTGCAGCTCAATTCACAATAGCTAAGACCTGGAACCAACCCAAATACCCATCAACAGTAGACTGGATAAAGGAATTATAGGACATGTACTCTATAGAATACTATACAGCAGACAAAAACAATGAAATCCGGTCATTTGCATCAAGATGGAGCAATCTGGAAAGCATCATGCTGAGTGAATTAAGCCAGTCCCAAAGAGACAAATATCATTTGTTTTCCCTGATCGGTGACAACTAACTGAGCACAAAAGGGGAAACCTGTTGGAGTGAAATGGACACTATGAGACACAGTGACTTGATCAGCTCTTGTCCTGACTGTTGATGTACAATGTAATACTTTATCCATTGTAGTATTTTTTTGTTCTAGTACTGGTGGTTGAACTCTGTAATTAACACACAATTATTATTAGGTGTTTAAATTTTAATTGAAAAATGATCCCTGTTGAATATAAGACTGGGAAAAAGAGAGGGAGGAGATGTACAATTTGGGACATGCTCAATGGGACTTGCCCCAAATGGTGGAGTTAGAAATGTGCCAGGGGATTCCAATGCAATCCCATCAAGGTGGCATGTACCAATGTCATCTCACTAGTCCAAGTGATCATCTTCAGTTCACAATTGATCACACTGATAGGTCTAAGAGTCAAAAGGATCACACAAACAAAACTAGTGTCTGCTAATACTAACTGATCGAATCAAAAAGGGAGAGAATGTTCCAACACGGGAAGTGGGAGACACAGCAGACCCATAGAATAGCAGATGTCCTAAATAGCATTCTGGTCTCAGAATCAGCCCTTAAGGCATTCAGATCTGGCTCAAGAGTCCATGAGAGTATTTTAGTTATGGAAAGCTAAGACACTCTGGAAAAAAAAAGACCTAAATGAAAGACTCTGCAAGTGAGATCCCAGTGGGAAGAATGGGGCCATCAAAGATGGAGGTACCTTTCTCTGAAGGGAGGAGAGAACTTCCATTTTGACTATGACCCTGGCAGAATAAGATCAAAGCTGGTGAACTCTAAAGGCTTCCATAGCCTTGGCAACTCATGACTAGAATCTAGGTAAATTACTAACGCCATAAACAAGAGTGTCAAATTGTTAAATCAACAACAGGAGTCACTGTGTACTTACTTCTCATGTGGGATCTGTCCTTAATGTGTTGTCCAGTGTGAAGTAATGCTATAACTGGTACTGAAACAGTATTTTTACACTTTGTGTTTCTGTGTGGGTGCAAACTGATGAAATCCTTACTTAGTATATACTGAATCGACCTTCTGTATATAAAGATACTTGAAAATGAAAAAAAAAACGGTGTTAAATTGGAAATTGCATAGAAAATTAATCAATTATTAAAAAATATGATGTAGGAGGCCAGCACCGTGGCTCACTAGGCTAATCCTCTGCCTTGAGGCACCGGCACACTGGGTTCTAGTCCCGGTCGGGGCACCGATCCTGTCTCGGTTGCCCCTCTTCCAGGCCAGCTCTCTGCTGTGGCCAGGGAGTGCAGTGGAGGGTGGCCCAAGTGCTTGGGCCCTGCACCCCATGGGAGACCAGCAGAAGCACCTGGCTCCTGCCATCGGATCAGCACGGTGCGCCGGCCGCAGTGCATCTACCACTGTGGCCATTGGAGGGTGAACCAATGGCAAAGGGAAGACCTTTCTCTCTGTCTCTCACTGTCCACTCTGCCTGTCAAAAATTAAAAAAATTAAAAAAAATAAATAAAAATCAAAATAAAAATATGATGTAGGATCTGTGTCCTTAATGTGCTGTACATTGTGATTTAATGCTATAACTAGTACTCAAACAGTATTTTACACCTTATGTTTCTGTGTGGGTGCAAACTGTTGAAATCTTTACTTAATATATACTAGACTGATCTTCTGTATATAAAGAGAATTGGGGGCGGAGCCAAGATGGCAGAAGAGTGAGGGCACATGCAACAGTTTGGGAAAATAAATTTAAACAAGGGTGGAGTTACTGTACCCTGAAGAAGAATCTCAGAGGAAAAAATGGCAGAGGAAACTCTTCCGGATCTAGTGGATGCGACATGGAGGACCTAATGGGAGAGTAAGGTGGCCCACTGCCACGCCGCGCTGAGCCCTGCGGAGCTGCACGGAGCCACACTGAGCCGCACCTAGCAGCGCCCAGCCGCACCACACCCCACAGACCTGACCCAACCCGACCCACATGGAGGCATGTCATGGACACGGCCCATCCACAGAATTTGAGCCCCGGCACTGGAAGCAAAGGTAACCAGAGATATTGACCACCAAAATTAGACCTTGGTCGGAGCTCACGCAATGGGGAGGGGGAGCTACACCAGGCTGACTGGAAGAAAAAAAAGTGGTGGAACCAGCTGGGACACTAGCCTCTCTCTGCACTCTCCTTACAAACCCCAGAAAGACAAAGAGCAGAGACCACTTACTTTACATAAGTAAAACAACCTCCTTAGCCTAGGCAACACTGAAGAATCAGAGCTCTTTGCCAACACCTCCAAGATGCCAAACAAATGTAGAAACCAAGGCAACAAGAGCAAGGAAGACACTATAATGACCCCAAATAAAAAAGACACCACAACTCAAGATTATGAAGATGATGAGATAGAAGAAATGCAAGAAGCAGATCTCAAAAAATTGATAAGATCATTAAGAAGCTCTCAAAAACAAATTCTTGAACTACAGAAATCCTTAATGGACAAGATAGAAAATCTCTCTCGTGAAAATGAAATATTAAGGAGGAATCAAAATGAAATGAAACAACTAGTAGAACAAGAAACAGCGATAGTGATGAGAAACCATAATGAAATGAAGAATTCAACAGATCAAATAACAAACACATTAGAGAGCCTTAAAAACAGAATGGGTGAAGCAGAAGCGAGAATATCAGAATTAGAAAACAGAGAACAAGAAAGGAAACAGGCAAACCAAGGAAAAGAAGAGGCAATTAGAATCTAAAAAATATTGTCGGGAACCCACAGGATACTATTAAAGAACCGAACATTCGGGTCCTAGGAGTTCCTGAAGGCATGATGAGGGAGAAAGGATTAGAAGGCCTTTTTAGTGAGATACTAGCAGAAAATTTCCCAGGTTTGGAGAAGGACAGAGGCATCTTAGTACAGGAAGCTCATAGAAACCCTAATAAACATGACCAAAAGAGATCCTCACCATGACATATTGTAATTAAACTCACCACAGTGAAACATAAAGAAAAGATCCTAAAATGTGCAAGAGAGAAACATCAGACCACTCTCAGAGGATCCCCAATTAGACTCACAGCAGACTTCTCATCAGAAACCTTACAAGTGAGGAGGGAATGGCGAGATATAGACCAGATACTGCCAGCCCAGAATATTATATCCTGAAAAGCTCTCATTTGTGAATGAAGGTGAAATTAAGACCTTTCACAGCAAACAGAAATTGAAAGAATTTGTTGCCATTCGTCCAGCCCTGCAAAAGATGTTTAAAGATGTGATACATGCAGAAACACAGAAACGCGGTCACCAATATGAAAGAAGGTAAAGGAAGGAAACCTCACAGTAAAAGATCACAGGAAACCCAAAAAGATAGGGCAAAGTTACTACTTATCAATAGTCACATTAAACATTAAAGGCCTGAACAATCCAGTTAAAAGACACTGATTGGCTGATGGGTTAAAGAACAAAACCCATCTATCTGCTGCTTACAAGAAACACATCTTTCTAACAAAGATGCATACAGACTGAAAGTGAAAGGCTGGAAAAAGATATACCATGCCAACAGAAATGAAAAAAGAGCTGGAATAGCCATCTTAATATCAGATAACATAAATTTTACCACAAAACTATTAGGAGAGACAAAGAGGGGCACTATTTAATGATTAAGGGATCCATTCAACAGGAAGATATAATGATTATCAATGTATATGCACCTAATTACAGGGCACGAGCTTATTGAAAAGACTTGTTAAGGGAATTAAAGGGAGTCTTAGACCCCAATACAATAGTACTGGGGGACTTCAAAACTTCACTCTCAGAGATAGACAGATCATCAGGACAGAAGACCAACAAGGAGACAATAGATTTAAATGACACTATAGCTCAAATGGATCTAACAGATATCTATAGAACTTTTTATCCTACACAGAAAGACTTTACATTCTTCTCAGCAGTACATGGAACCTTCTCTAGGATTGACCACATATTAGGCCATAAAGCAAGTCTCAGCAAATTCAAAAGAATTAGAATCATACCATGTAGCTTCTCGGACCACAAAGGAATGAAGTTGGAAATTAGCAACTCAGGAATCCCCAGAGCACGTTCAAACACATGCAGACTAAACAACATGCTCCTGAATGAACAGTGGGTCATAGAAGAAATCAAAAGAGAAATCAAAAATTTTCTGGAATTAAATGAGGATAACAGCACATCACACCAAAACCTATGGGATACAGCAAAAGCAGTGTTAAGAGGAAAATTTATATCAATAGGTGCCAACATCAAGAAATTGGAAAGGCACCAAATAGATGAGCTTTCAAGTCATCTCAAGGATCTAGAAAATCAACAGTAAACCAGACCCAAAGCTAGTAGGAGAAGAGAAATAATTAAAATAAAAGAAGAAATCAACAGGATTGAATCCCCAAAAAAAAAAAAAAACATTACAAAAAATCAGCCAAACGAGGAGCTTGTTTTTTGAAAAAATAAACAAAATTGACACCCCATTGGCCCAACTAACTAAAAAAAGAAGAGAAAAGACCCAAATCAATAGGATCAGAGATGAAAAGGGAAACGTAACAACAGACACCACATAAATAAAAAGAATCATCAGAAATTACTACAAGGACTTGTATGCCAGCAAACAGGGAAATCTATCAGAAATGGATAGATTCCTGGACACATACAACCTACCTAAATTGAACCAGATAGACATAGAAAACCTAAATACACCCATCACTCAGACACAGAAATTAAAACAGTAATAAAGGCTCTCCCAATAAAGAAAAGCTCAGGACCAGATGGATTCACAGCTGAATTCTACCAGACATTTAGAGAAGAACTAACCCCAATTCTCCTCAAACTATTCAGGGCAATTGAAAAAGAGGGAATCCTCCCAAACTCTTTCTATGAAGCCAGCATCACCTTAATTCCTAAGCCGGAAAAAGATGCAGCATTGAAAGAGAATTACAGACCAATATCTCTGAGGAACATAGATGCCAAAATCCTTAATAAAATTCTGGCCAATAGAATGCAACATCACATTAGAAAGATCATCCACCCAGACCAAGTGGGATTTATCCCTGTATGCAGGGATGGTTCAATGTTCGCAAAACAACCAATGCAATACACCACATTAACAGACTGCAGAAGAAAAACCACATGATTCTCTCCATAGATGCAGAGAAAGCATTTGATAAAATACAACACCCTCTCATGATGAAAACCCTAAGAAAACTGGGTATCAAAGGAACATTCCTCAATACAATCAAAGAAATTTATTAAAAACCTACGGCCAGTATCCTATTGAACCGGGAAAAGTTGGAAGCATTTCCACTGAGATCGGGAACCAGACAGGGACGCCCACTCTCACCACTGCTCTTCAATATAGTTCTGGAAGTCTTAGCCAGAGCTATTAGGCAAGAAAAAGAAATTAAAGGGATACAAATTGGGAAGGCAGAACTCAAACTATCCCTCTTTGCAGACGATATGATTCTTTATTTAGGGGACCCAAAGAACTCTACTAAGAGACTATTGGAACTCATAGAAGAGTTTGGCAAGGTAGCAGGATATAAAATCAATGCACAAAAATCAACAGCCTTTGTATACACAGACAATGCCATGGCTGAGAAAGAACTTCTAAGATCAATCCCATTCACAATAGCTACAAAAACAAACACATACCTTGGAATAAACGTAATGAAGGATGTTAAAGATCTCTACGATGAAAAATACAAAACCTTAAAGAAAGAAATAGAAGAGGATACCAAGATATGGAGGAATCGTCCATGCTCATGGATTGGAAGAATCAATATCATCAAAATGTCTATTCTCCCAAAAGCAATTTATACATTCAATGCAATACCAATCAAAATACCAAAGACCTTCTTCTCAGATCTGGAAAAAATGATGCTGAAATTCATATGGAGACACAGAAGACCTCGAATAGCCAAAGCAATCTTGTGCAACAAAAACAAAGCCGGAGGCATCACAATAGCAGATTTCAGGACATACTACAGGGCAGTAGTTATCAAGACAGCATGGTACTGGTACAGAAACAGATGGATAGACCAATGGAACAGAATAGAAATACCAGAAATGAACCCAAACTTCTACAGCCAACCCATATTTGATCAAGGATCCAAAACCAATCCTTGGAGTAAGGACAACCTATTCAATACATGGTGCTGGGAAAATTGGATTTCCACTTGCAGAATCATGAAGCAAGATCCCTACCTTTCACCTTACACAAAAATTCACTCAACTTGCATCAAAAACTTAAATCTACAACCAGACACCATCAAATTATTAGAGAGCATTGGAGAAACCCTGCAAGATATAGGCACAGGTAAAGGCTTCTTGAATAGTACCCCAGGAGCACAGGCAGTCAAATCCCAAATTAACTATTGGGATTGCATCAAACTGAGAAGTTTCTGTACTGCAAAACAAACAGGAAAGTGAATAGGAAACCAACATAATGGGAAAAAATATTTGCAAACTATGCAACAGATAAAGGGTTGATAACCAGAATCTACAAAGAAATCAAGAAACTCCACAACATCAAAACAAACAATCCACTTAAGAGATGGGCCAAAGACTTCAACAGACATTTTTCAAAAGAGGAAATCCAAATGGCCAACAGACACATGAAAAAAATGTTCAGGATCACTAGCCATCAGGGAAATGCAAATCAAAACCACAATGAGGTTTCACCTCACTCCGGTTAGCATGGCCCACATTCAGAAATCAACCAACAATAGATGCTGTAGAGGATGTGGGGAAAAAGGGACACTAACCCACTGTTGGTGGGAATGCAAACTGGTTAAGCCACTGTGGAAGTCAGTCTGGAGATTCCTCAGAAACCTGAACATAACCCTACCATACAACCCAGCCATCCCACTCCTTGGAATTTACCCAAAAGAAATTAAACTGGCAAACAAAAAAGCCATCTGCACATTAATGTTTATTGCAGCTCAATTCACAATAGCTAAGACCTGGAACCAACCCAAATGCCCATGAACAGTAGACTGGATAAAGAAACTATGGGACATCTACTCTATGGAATACTATTCAGCAGTCAAAAACAATGAAACCCAGTCATTTGCAACAAAATGGAGCAATCTGGAAAGCATCATGCTGAGTGAATTAAGCCAGTCCCAAAGAGACAAATATCATTTGTTTTCCCTGATCAGTGACAACTAACTGAGCACCAACGGGTAACCTGTGGGAGTGTAATGGAGACTATGAGAAATAGTGACTTGTTCAGCTATGGTGCTGACAGTTGATGTACAATATAACACTTTATCCATTTTAGTATTTTTTGTAAACTTTGTAATTAATACAGAATTATTATTAGGTGTTTAAATTTTAACTGAAAAGTGATCCCATTAAATATAAGAATGAGAAAAGGAGAGGGAGGAGATGTATAATAGGGGGCATGCTCATTTGGATTTGCCCCAAATGATGAAGTTAGAAAAGTTCCAGGGGATTTTGACACAATCCCATCAATGTGGCATGTACCAATGCCATCTCACCAGCCCAGGTGATCAATTTCAGTTCACAACTGATCATACTGATAGGCCTAAGAGTCAAAGGAATCACACAAA
This sequence comes from Lepus europaeus, assembly GCF_033115175.1. Classification (NCBI taxonomy): domain Eukaryota; kingdom Metazoa; phylum Chordata; class Mammalia; order Lagomorpha; family Leporidae; genus Lepus; species Lepus europaeus. The sequence goes on along the minus strand of NC_084851.1, from coordinate 20,939,542 downwards.
GAAGACTAATGTCTGCTAATACTAACTGATAAAAAAGGGAGAGAAGGATCCAACATGGGAAGCAGGATACACAGCAGCATCATAGAATGACAGATGTCCTAAATAGCACTCTGGCCTCAGAATCAGCCCTTAAGGCAATTGGATCTGGCTGAAGAGCCTATGAGAGTATTTTAGGCATGGAAAGCCAAGACATGCTGGGGAAAAAAAAAAGATGAAGAAGAAGAAGAAGAAGACCTAAATGAAGGATCTCAGCGAGTGTGATCCCAGTGGAAAGAATGGAGCCATCAAAGTAGGAGGTAACTTTCTCTGAAGGGAGGAATGAACTTCCACTTTGACTATGGCCTTGTCGGAATAGGATCGAAGTCGACAAACCCTAAAGGCTTCCATAGCCTCAGCAACTCATGGCTAGAGCCTAGGGAGATTACTGATGCCATAAACAAGAGTATTAAATTGTTAAATCAACATCAGGAGTCACTGTGTACTTGCGTCCCATGTGGGACCTGTCCTTAATAGGTTGTCAAAGGTGAAGTAATGATATAGCTAGTACTGAAACAGTATTTTTACACTTTGTGGTTATGTGTGGGTGCAAACTGATGAAATCTTTGCTTAGTATATACTGAAGCGATCTTCTGTATATAAAGATAATTGAAAATGAAAAAAAAAACCCCTTGGTTTTAAATTGGAAATTACATAGAAAAATAATCAATCTTTTTAAAAAAAATATCTTGCAGAATCTCGGTCATTAATGTGATGTACACTGTTATTTAATGCTATAACTAGTACTCCAATAGTATTTTTTCACTTTGTGTTGCTATGGGAGGACAAACTGTTGAAATCTATATATATATACTAAACTGATTTTCTATATATAAAGAGAATTGGAAATGAATCTTGATGGGAATGGAAGGGGAGAGCGAGTGGGAGCAGGGAGGGTTGCGGGTTGGGGGAAGTTGTGGGGGGGAAGCCTTTGTAATCCATGAGCTGTACTTTGGAAATTTATATTCACTAAATAAAAAAAAAAGAGAATTGAAAATGAATCTTGATGTGAATGGAAGGGTAGAGGGAGCAGGAAAGGGGATGGTTGTGGGTGGGAGGGAAGTTTGGGTGGGGGAAGGCATTGTAATCCATAAGTTGGACTTTGGAAATTTATATTCATTACATAAAAGTTTAAAAAAAAAGAAACCGTATTTTACACTTTGTGATTCTGTGTGGGTGTAAACTGATGAAATCTTTACTTAATATAGACTAAATTAATTTTCTGTATATAAAGATAATTTAAAATGAATCTTGATGTGAATGGAATGGGAAAGGGAGCGGGTGATGGAGGGGGTGTGAGTGGGGGTGAAGTTATGGGGGAGGGGAAGCCATTGTAACCCATAAACTGTACTTTGGAAATTTATATTTACTAAATTAAAAAAAAGAAAAAAAGAAAATTCTTTTCTTATGCAAATATAATACAGTAGCCATTGGAGGGTGAACCAATGGAAAAAGGAAGACCTTTCTCTCTGTCTCTCTCCCACTGTCCACTCTGCCTGTCAAAGAAAAAAAAAACAACTTGAAATGGTTTAAGTAATCACTTTCTGTGATATTATTTTTTTATTTGACAGGTAGATTTATAAACAGTGAGAGGGAGAGACAGAGAGAAAGGTCTTCCTTCCATTGGTTCACTCCCCAAATGGCTGCTATGGCTGGAACTCCACTGATCCAAAGCCAGGAGCCAGGTGCTTCCTCCCAGTCACCCATGTGGCTGCAGGGGCTCAAGCACTTGGGCCATGCTCCACTGCCTTCCTAGGCCACAGCAGAGAGCTGGACTGGAAGAGGAGCAGCCAGGACTAGAACCGGTGTCCATATGGGATGCTGGTGCCACAGGTGGAGGATTAACCAAGTGAACCACAGCACTGGCACCCATGATATTATTTTTGAAACATTTTATGTTGTGGTGAATTAAAAAGCAAATATATAAATATAATGTTATAATTTTCTTCTAAGGGCACAACTGTATTGAATTCCCTAAATGTGAAGTTGAAGCAATTAGTCCCTATTTAATTGTATAATACCTCAGTGTAACCTCAGAATATCACTTCAGTTCTTTCAGTGCCACAATTTTTTCAGCCCCACCTTAAATCATTATATATATATACATATAATACATATATAATACATATATAATACATATAATATATAATACATATATAATGTAAATAAGGTATCTTTTGTTATTTATTGGCTTTTAATTTTAGGTCTTTCTGGCAATGACTCTTTCACCAAATTCATTTCAAGAGGGAGAGAAACATGAAGAATTCATAGAGGAATATGTGGTGGTAAATGTCATGAGACACAAATGTCTAAAGGCATTTAGTTTTAAATTTTTATTTATAATACTTATAGGGAAGATCATAATAGACTATTGCAATAACTTTAGCTCTATGAAGCCTTTTTAAAGCATATCAGACAGAAACTTGTTATAGAGAGGTAGACGTATATATAGCAAACCAGTGCATTTTATGTTATTTGACTTTTTATATATATACAAGAATATATATATTCTATATATATTCTATGTGTTATATATATACAGAATATATATACAGAATATATACACACACACACACACACAGAATATACAAGAGAAGGATGGCAATATCATGACAATTTTAAAACAAATTTCCTGGAGAAATTTTATAGATTTAGAATTATTTTAAATACAAAGTGGTGAAATGAAGGTTTAGCATTTTGGTGTCATGGGTAAAGCTTCTGCCTGTGGTGCCAGCATCCCATATGGGCACCAGTTCTTGAAACAGCTGATCAACTTCCAATCTAGCTCCAGGTTAATGTCCTGGGAAGATCAGAAGAAGGTGGCTGAAGTGCTTTGCCCCTGCTCTCCATGTGGCAGAGCTGGAGGAAGTTCCTGGCTCCTAGCTTAAGCTCCTGGCTCCTGGCCCATGGCTGGCAATGACCATCTGGGGAGTGAACCAAAGGGCCGAAGATGGCTTTCAATGCCTTGATCTCTCTCTCACTTTCTCTCTCTCTCTCTCTCTCTCTCTCTCTGTCTGTCTGTCTCTCCCTCTCACTTTCTCTCTTTCTCTCTCTCTCTGTAATCCCTTCAAATAAATATGTACTTTTATATAAATAAACACTAAAACGGGCCGGCGCCGTGGCTCAACAGGCTAATCCTCCGCCTTGCGGCGCCGGCACACCAGGTTCTAGTCCCGGTCGGGGCACCGATCCTGTCCCGGCTGCCCCTCTTCCAGGCAAGCTCTCTGCTGTGGCCAGGGAGTGCAGTGGAGGATAGCCCAAGTGTTTGGGCTCTGCACCCCATGGGAGACCAGGATAAGCACTTGGCTCCTGCCATCGGAACAGCGCGGTGCGCCAGCCGCAGCGCGCTACCGCGGCGGCCATTGGAGGGTGAACCAACGGCAAAAGGAAGACCTTTCTCTCTGTCTCTCTCTCTCACTGTCCACTCTGCCTGTCAAAAAAATAAATAAAAAAAATAAATAAACACTAAAACGAAATACCCACCAGAAAAATAAGGTCAAGGAATATAAGAATGGCTTGGTTTCCTGAACCAGAATTCAGCTATTTCTATGCAACTTCCAACTAACCACAAAAATGAAAAACACAATAGAAATACAGAAAAAATCTAATCCACCTTGATGACTCTTTAAACGATGCTTGAAGTGTTTGACATGCATTTTCTTAAAATATGCTAAAACTCAGTGACAATTATTTATGACAACTATTATTATGACAATGATTTACTATGACATCCACAAAAATTTAGTGTAGATGGAAACTATTAATAAGTATCAATTATTCATCATTATTATTCATCCCCAAGTGCTTTACACTTATCCTTTTATCTGGATAGTGAGCATTCAGCAGATAATTATTAAAAAAATTGAATGGAAAATGGTTAATATTTCTAACTCTTCTAGAAGCTCATCTTTCTTAAGGAATTTCTCTTGTCCAAGCAGTCACATATCAAAGATATCAAAATCTTGCTTTGCATGTTATAGGCTTTATTCACTATTTGCTAAGTTAAGATGCAGGAAACAGAAAATGAAAATGTTATGGGGGCTGGCCCTGTGGCATAATATGGGTGCCATATGGGTGTTGGTTCCAGTTCTGGCTGCTCCACTTTCAATCTAGCTCTCTGCTACGGCTTGCAAAAGCAGTAGAAGATGGCCCAAGTTCTTGATCCTCTGTGCCTGCATGGGAGACCCAGAAGAAGCTCCTGACTCCTGGCTTCAGATTAGCTTAACTCTGGCCATTGCAGTCAATTGGGAGTGAATCAGTGGATGGAAGACCTGTTTCTCTTTGCCTTTCCTTCTCTCTGTTTAACTCTGATTTTCAAGTAAATAAATAAATCTTTTAAAAATTATATAATCCAAAGGAATAATTTCTTTACAAGTTTTTGCAGAGAAATAACTTCTTCAGTGTTTTGGGATATGAGAGTACAGGGGAATCACTTAGCCATATAATTTCAAATAATAATTTAGCATTAGTTTTATCATATTGGAGGCAAATTCTTATGTCATTGTGTGTGCTGTACAAAATAATAAAATGAATCACATATGTTCCTCAACAAATTCTGGCTCCTAGGTTATTATAGAATTCTCTGGTGATATGTTTACACATGTGGTACCACTGTGAAGAAGGTAATAGTGATTGGCTTTCAGGCTGGCAAATGTCCTCTGACCTTTTATATTTTGACAGAGGGAACTTGAGTTGGTTGTCTACAATTAGTGTCTAAAGCACATACATACGATGAAATGAATGTTCTTTATTTTTGGAAGTTTTCTGTAAGTATTATGTGGATAAATACCAACATATCTGAGATCCTGAAAAATCCCACTTCACCTCTATTTCTATTTCTCTAGACTTATTCTCTAGGGGAAAGTAAAAAGGAGTAGTAGAGTGAAGAGAGATGAAAACTACAATGTCTGAGACTTGGAAAATAAACTACATATGAATGTTTTCTTTAGAAAATTCACTTGTAATGCTTAAAAAAGTATTTTAAAATTAGGCTTTCTTTCCAATAATAATTCCTTCTTGAAATCACTTTGTAGACCTTTCATTAAGTTATTCAGAATAAAAAATACTTATAAATTATCCTATTATTTTATAATGCACCATATTATGAACACCAAAATTCATACACAGAAACATGCATATAAATACACATATATACTGTGATATTTTGTATAAGCACAGGACACCAAATTAAGTAACAATTTTTTAAACTTTTATTTAATGAATATAAATTTCCAATGTACAGCTTATGGATTACAATGGCTTCCCCCCTCCCATAAATTCCCTCCCACCCACAACCCTCCCCTCTCCCACTCCCTCTCCCCTTCCATTCACATCAAGATTCATTTTCAATTCTCTTTATATACAGAAGATCAATTTAGTATACATTAAGCAAAGATTTCAACAGTTTGCACCCACATAGAAACACAAAGTGAAACGTACTGTTTGAGTACTAGTTATAGCATTAAATCAAAATGTACAGCACATTAAGGACAGAGATCCCACATGAGGAGCAAGTGCACAGTGGCTCCTGTTGTTGACCCAACAAATTGACACTCTAGTTTATGGCGCCAGTAACCATCCTAGGCTGTCATCGTGAGTTGCCAAGGCTATGGAAGCCTTCCAAGTTCATTGACTCTGATCATATTTAGACAAGGTCATAAAAGACAGGGTGAGGGTAGTAACCAATGATCCTAAGAGTGGCATTAACCAGGTCTGAATAATTCTACAGCATTAAGTGGGGAAGAGGACCATCAGTACACAAAGGTTGGGAGTAGAGCCATTGGTGGTAGAGTAGAGGTTATGATTACAAAGGAATGAGGCCCAAGTGCAATAGACAGGGTCTAGAACAAAGGACAGAGTCATTATTAGAGGAGCTAAGAAAGGTGCTGTCTGAGCTACAATTAAGTTTTCTGATTGAGAGGCAAGTAGAACCTGATAGAAGGGGCTTGATAATAATCTGTTGGGCTTTAGGCCTTGTAAGTTAAGAGGCCCAGACCTATCTATATCTTCACATGGGGTACATCCTAAGGGAGGTGTGAACCTCCTAGGGGAAGTCACTCTGTTGACTTTCATTACTTAGCTGGCCTGGGAGGAGAGCTGGCCAGGTAAAGGCAGGTGGCATCTCTAACAAGAAATTTACAGTTCTGCCTGCAATGTTGCTGACCCTACTTGGCTGTCCCCTCAGCGGCAGTGGTCACTTGGAAGCTGGGCAGAGTGAAGGGCTTTTCAGCTTAGAGCCAATAAGATCTGTGGCTCTGACCTAGGCATCCTTCGACTCCAGGGCAGGTCCATTTCCAGTGATCCAATTCTTGGCAGAGCTGCCAGGGCTCTTCACAAGCTGACTTCTGCTGAAGCCCAGGCTTACCACATTGAAAGCCACTGCAGTGGACTGGCCTGTTGGGTCTCCTTGAGGGCAGATCACTGTACAGATCAGCCATTAATAGGCCTGCCACCCATTGCTTCTGATGCCTGGCTTTGTTTTCCTCCTGGTTTGTGTTAAAGCAGACCAGAGGATGCAAGTCTAGGGAGTGCCCAAGTCCCATCTCTAATCTTCAGTGGCCTGAACTACAAGTCTATAGTCACAGGCATGTTCTGTAGTAATTTTTCTAAGGTTGACAATGCCAATGAGGAAAATTATATTCTCACTTTAAAACTTTCTTTCCCTTTGGTCTGAAAGGGAGGTTTTTTCTACTTACTGTTTACTTCGCTAATGGTGAAGTAAATCTAGCTAAGAGATTATTATTTAAGTTTTTATTTTGGCTATGCTATTACAGAAAAATGTTAGCCATCTTTTTTATAAGGTCTAAAGATTAAATTGTGTGTCCCACAGATTCCTTCATAATAGAATTAGTTTCCTACCTTGAAGAAAATAGAGAAATGAAAGAACAAGTTGGGCTTAGAATAGAGAAATGAGGGAGCAAGTCCTAGATCGCTTGCTGACAATAGCAATATCACATGAATACTTAGCAAATAGTTTCAACCATTAGATAACAACTTAAGAAAGCATTTACCAGAAGGTCCAATGCCTCCTATAAATTTTAAGAATCATGTATTTGGAAACATCTCTTAAATATCTAACAGGGTGTAGTTTGTTTAACCAGTAAACTTAAGCACAACCATATAAAATGTTTTTAGTTTCTTTCTACCAACAAGTTTAAAATATATGATACACAGATTCAGGTCACACAAATTAAAATGTATCTTTGATTAATTTTAGCAGCTTAAAATTATGGACAATCTTATCTATAAGCCAATTAAAATAAAACTCTTAAAAATTTTTCTCATGTGGACATACAATATGTACACACATATAACATAGCATAGTAGACCAATATAGCAATTTTAATAATAGCTTTTAAAATCTTTAACTCCTTTTGTAGATTGCCAATAGATTTGAATTGCTTTTTGTTTTTAGTAACCTCAGTTAACCATACTTTCTCTCAGTTGGTACTGTTAATACATTATTGGCTTCATCTGTTTACAGAGCCATCCCAAAGTACTAAATACAATAGAAGTGGCTGGAAAAAGCCCATAGGAACCTATAGGAGGACAGCTAAACACAGAACCAACAATGCATTAGTTTTATGAGCAGCAAATCATATATAACTGTGGATGACAAAAGACTTTTAGTCGCCATGTTTAACATTATAAACTCATCAACCAACAAGAGGCACTTCCTTACTTCACAGTATTTTTGAAATCACATGTAGGATTTTACAAGTATTTAACCCTTTAGGCCTCTGGGGCTTGCTCATTAAGATAATTATCATGTCTAGTAACACATGATCATTAGACTTTTAAATTCTCAAACATTTGTGTTAATAGCATTTTCCATTATAGAAGCTTAAAATTTATTACCACGTCACATCTTGACAGTACTTCTAACATAATCCAAATAACCTGATTAGTTGGTGTCTCTGTAAGATGAGAGACATAGGTCCTTTGATTTTTTCAATTGGGCCCAAACTGGAAAAACCAAAGTCCAAGATTTACTGGAAATTTTAGAGACCAGATTGTTTGATACTTTGATTTTTTGAATGCCTGTCAAGAATGCCAAGAAGGCTCAAAATCCAAAATATCTGGTTGAAATAAGATCCTAAAAATCATGACATAAAATAGACCAAATTTGATCATTGTTACAAGGTGATTATTCAAATCTTTGAAAATCAGCATATATTTAAATAACCCATAGCTCTTAATAAAAATTCAGCTGTTTTTGAACAATTAGAATTTAACAGACATCAAGAGAACATAATAGATTACTTTAACACATTGCTTTACCAGAGCATCAGAGTTTAATTCTATGTTAAAGAAAAATTGAGCTTCCTGTGATCTTTTGCTGTGAGGTTTCCTTCCTTTACCTTCTTCCATATTGATGACCATGTTTCTGTGTTTCTGTGTGTAACACATCTTTAAGCATCTTTTGTAGGGCTGGAAGAGTGGCGACAAATTCTTTCAATTTCTGTTTGCTGTGAAAAGTCTTTATTTCACCTTCATTCACAAATGAGAGCTTTGCAGGATATAATATTCTGGGCTGGCAGTTTTTCTCTCTTAGTATCTAGGCTATGTCTTGCCATTCCCTTCTAGCTTTTAGGGTTTCTGATGAGAAGTCTGCTGTGAGTCTAATTGGAGATCCTCTGAGAGTAATCTGACGTTTCTCTCTTCCACATTTGAGGATCTTTTCTTTATGTTTCACTGTGGTGAGTTTGATTACAACATGTCATGGTGAGGATCTCTTTTGGTCATGTTTATTAGGGGTTCTATAAGCTTCCTGTGCTAAGATGCCTCTGTCCTTCTCCAAACCTGGGAAATTTTCTGCTAGTATCTCACTAAAAAGGCCTTCTAATCCTTTCTCCCTCTCCATATCTTCAAGAACTCCCAGAACCCGAATGTTAAGTTTTTTAATAGTATTCTGTAGATTCCCGACAATATTTTTTTAGATTCTAATTTCCTCTTCTTTTCTTTGGTTTGCCTGTTTCCTTTCCTGTTCTCTGTCTTCTAAGTCTGATATTCTCACTTCTGCTTCACCCATTCTGTTTTTAAGGCTCTCTAATGTGTTTGTCATTTGATCTATTGAATTCTTCATTTCATTATGATTTCTCATCAGTATCACAGTTTCTTGTTCTACTAGTTGTTTCATTTAATTTTGATTCCTCCTTAATATTTCATTTTCATGAGAGAGATTTTCTATCTTGTCCATTAAGGATTTCTGTAGTTCAAGAATTTGTTTTTGAGAGCTTCTTAATGATCTTATCAATTTTTTTAGATCTGCTTCTTGCATTTCTTCTATCTCATCATCTTCATAATCTTGAGTTGTGGTGTCTTTTTCATTTGGGGGCATCATAGTGTCTTCCTTGTTCTTGTTAGTTTGGTTTTTGCATTTGTTGTTTGGCATGTTGGAGATATTTGGTTTCTTCACTGTGGTGTTTTTTCTTGTTATACTATGGCTCTATATTAATTGTACTGTCTGCTTTTGGTGGAGCCTTAGAGGCTTGAGATTAGTGTGGCCTGAGAGCTCTGTTTGGTTCCTCAGGGTTGAGGGTGTGTCAAAGGTGACACTCCCAGGTTGGGTATGTTAAATCTCTCTTTCATTTTTTTTTATTCAAAAGGGAAGTAATTCTGCACAGCTGAATGCACAGCTGAATGTAATTGGAGGTAGTTCGCAGGCGAATGATATACCCACAGGAGCCAGAGATCGGAAGCTCTTTCCCAAGGACCACACAGGGAATCTCTGCTGCCCTCAATGTGGGCTCCAATTCTCCTGCAGTCTCCCATGGGTTGCCAAGTTAGATCCTAATCTCCTGTTATTTCACCCTGCCAGAGTCAGGTTTTTCTGTTAGGCTCAGGGCCGGTGCAGACCGGAGGTTGCCCTGCTTATGATGTATGTCCAAAATGGTGCCTGCTCTTTGTCTTGCTCACTTTTGAGTGGTGAGCAGAGATAGAGAAACTCGTGTCCATTTCAGTCACTTTTTTTTCCCTCTCTCTCTTCTAGTTAGCCTGGTGAACTTTTCCCACAGAATTTCAAGCCTCATTCCCTCTAGTCTCTTCTTTCCGCTTTCCTACTGGTGTCTCAGGCTATTGAGGTTCGGCTCACCTTGCGTTCCAGCATTGGTGTGTTGAGTCTGCTGCTGGTGTCCCGAAATTGGGCTCTCATGCTCTCCACGCAGGTCCACTGTGAATCACTAGTTCCGGAAGAGTTTCCTCTGCTGTTTCTTCTCCTACTCTTTCCTGAACCTGCAGTATCTCCACTTTTATTAAACTGTCTCTTCCCCACTATCAGTGTGCTCCCTTCCTATTCCGCCATCTTGCCACTCTCTCCAAATTAAGTAACTATTTAAAATGCTGTGTCATCGTTGCCTGGTGATTAAAAAATATAAGATATTCTTTATACAGTTCAATGTAATCTGTCTAAATACATTTCACAAAGGAACAATATTGTATTTCCATGGTTTAGTGTGATAGACATTAATGTCCTATTCATAATTTTATCATAAACTTTAGTAAATTACATAAAGAATGTAGGAAAGCATAGTAGTTGTACACTACTTTATGACAAAAATTCTTAACATTAAAATATTTATTTATTTATTATTTATTTATCTTAAAGATTGATTTAATTATTTGAAAGGCAGAGTTACTGATTGCAGAGCCAGAGAGAGAGAGAGAGGAAGGTCTTCCATCCACTGGTAAACTCCCCACATGGACACAATGGTTGGATTTGCACCAATCCAAAGCCAGAAGTCAGGATCTTCTTCCAGGTCTCCCACATGGGCTCAGGGGCCCAAGGACTTGGGCCATCCTCATTGGTTTATCAGGCCATAGTGGAGAGTTTGTTCAGAAATGGAGCAGCCAGGACTCAAACTGGTGCCCATATGGGATGCCAGCACTGCAGGCGGTGGTTTTCCCACTATTCCACAGTGCTGGTCCCTCAATACTGTAGAATCCTTCATTGAAAATATAATTGAGCAAATTTCTTTGTCAATATTGTTAAACCATGTTGGCCACATTGGCACTACATATATTTTCAAAATTATGTTTAATTTGGATGTCACAGTGATGTGTTGACAATAGAACATTGTATTTTTTGTTTCAGATCATTCAGTAGATCCATTAGCAAAGGTGATAGCAATGGTGATACTTCTGGAATCTCAAGGAGAAATTTAAATATGATTACACAGGAGAGACAGTGCTTGTTAATATAATATTATGAATATAAAAAGTCTATTCAATGAGAAAAAAATCCATTGCCAGCAGACTTTGTAGTTCATCAGATTTATCTACGCTAAATATAATTTGGAAAATAGATGTTGACAGGGTGAGAACTGATTCCCACTGTGGTAAAGCTGCCTGGCATAGCCACGGTGGCTGTTGCTCAGCAAAAAGGCAGGGGACAAGGTAGGCACCATGGTGCAGCATGTTAAGCTGCCTCCAGTGATGCAAGCATCCCTGAGTGGTGATTTGACTCTCAGCTGCTCCACTTCTTTTTTTTTTTTACAGGCAGAGTGGACAGTGAGAGAGAGACAGAGAGGAAGGTCTTCCTTTTTGCCGTTGGTTCACCCTCCAATGGCCGCCGCGGTAGCACGCTGCAGCCGGCGCACCGCGCTGATCCGATGGCAGGAGCCAGGTGCTTCTCCTGGTCTCCCATGGGGTGCAGGGCCCAAGCACTTGGGCCATCCTCCACGGCACTCCCTAGCCACAGCAGAGAGCTGGCCTGGAAGAGGGGCAACCAGGACAGGATCGGTGCCCCAACCGGGACTAGAACCTGGTGTGCCGGCGCCGCAAGGCAGAGGATTAGCCTAGTGAGCCGCGGCGCCGGCCAGCTGCTCCACTTCTGATTTTTCTCTCTGAGAATGTACTTAGGAAGGCAGCAGATGGCCCAATGTTAGAGACATTGATGGATTTCCAGGCTTCTGGCTTCGTTCTGATGCAACCCAGGCCATTGCAGCAATTTGGGCAGGAAATGAGTAGATGGAAGTGTAGGCTCACTTCCCCCCACCCTCTTTCTCTCTCTCTCTGTCCCTCTCTCTCTCTCCATCTCCCTCTTTTTTCCACTCAATCTGTTTCTCTGATTTCAAATATTTGTAAAAAAAATTCCTCTGAGTTCTCCAGTTTTGACTAAATTTAATAAAATAAATGAGAGTGGAGATAGGTTGTTCATATCCATGCTTGACAGAGAAGAGCACTGGCATGAAATTTTAGGGAGTTCACCTACACCACAAACACCTCAGGATGATCAACAACAGCAAACACAAGGAAGCATTTTAGGTTTTGGCTATAGGCTCTCTGACCTGTCCCATGACATCATTTGAACAATTAACAGTGACAGGGGCAAATACCATTGCTACATCAACAGAGCTTCATTGTCCTGCAATCATTGATGGATGTATTCAGACACTGCTATATGGATCAGGATGGCAGGATTCAGGCATCTTATGATCCTCAGAATTGTATAAATCCAGCCTTTTTTTTAAAAAAAAGATTTTATTTATTTATTTGAGAGTTAGAGTTACAGACAGTGAGGAGAAACAGAGAGAAAGGTCTTCCATCCATTGGTTCACTCCCTAAATGGCCACTATGTCCAGAGCTGTGCTGATCTGAAGCCTGGAACCAGGAGATTCCTCTGGTATCCCACATGGGTGCAGGGGCCCAAGGACTTGGGCCATCTTCTGCTGGTTTCCCGGGCCATAGCAGAGATCTGGATGGGAAGTGGAGCTGGGACCTGAACTGTTGCCCATATGGGATGCTGGTGCTTCAGGCCAGGAAAGTAACCCACTGTGCCACAGCCCCAGCACCATCACCAGCCTTTTGTGAATAGCAACACAACTAAGCAAGAAACATGGAAATCCCAGGGCAAGTGCTGTGGCTTAGCAGGTAAATCTGACACCTGCAGTGTGGACATCTGATATGGGCACCAGTTCAAGTCCAGGCTGCTCCACTTCCAAGCCAGCTCTCTGCTATGGCCTGGGAAGACAGTATAAGATGGTCCAAGGCCTTGGGCCCCTGCACTAATATGGGAGACCCAGAAGAAGCTCCTGGTACCTAGCTCCTGGCTTTGGATTGGCACAGCTCCAACCTTTGTGACCATTTGGGGAGTGGACCAATGGATGGACGACCTCTACACCTCTCTCTTTCTCTCTCTCTCTTTCTCCCTTTCCCTTTCTCTCCTCTCTCTCTGCCTCTTCTTCTCTCTATAAAACCGGCTTTAAAGGCCAGCACCATAGCTCCACTGGCTAATCCTCCACCTTGTGGCACCAGCACACCAGGTTCTAGTCCCGGTTGGGGTGCAGGATTCTGTCCCGGTTACCTCTCTTCCAGGCCAGCTCTCTGCCATGGCCTGGGAGTGCAGTGGAGGATGGCCCAAGTCCTTGGGCCCTGCACCCCATGGGAGACCAGGAGAAGCACCTGGCTCCTGCCTTCAGATAAGCATGGTGTGCTGGCCACAGTGCACCAGTCGTGGTGGCCATTGGAGCATGAACCAAGGGCAAAGGAAGATCTTTCTTTCTCTCTTTCTCTCACTGTCCACTATGCCTGTCAAAAATTTAAAAAAAACCTGACTTTAAAATAAATCATTTTGTTAAATAGCTTACCTTTAATGAAACAGAACACAGGTACTAGATTTTATATAGTTTCTTTTAAGATTTATTTATTAATTTGAAAGTCAGAGTGACACACAGAGAGAAAGAGAAACAGAGGCAGAGAGAGAGAGAGATATCTTTCATCTGCTATTTCACTCCTCAATTGGCCACAGTGATCTGAGCTGTGCTGATCTGGAGCCCAGAGCCAGGAGCCTCTTCTGTGTCTCCAAATTGCATGCAGGAGTCCAAGCAATGGCCTGAGCTGTGCTGATCCGGTGCTCGGAGCCAGGAGCCTCTTCTGTGTCTCCAACTTGCATGCAGGAGCCCAAGCAGTTGGGTCACTTTCTGTTGCTTTCCCAGGCTACAACAGAGAGCTTGATTGGAAGTGGAACAGTGGGGACTCGAGCCAGTGCCCATATGGGATGCCGGAACTTCAGGCGGCAGCTTTACCCACTAGGCCACAGCATCAGCCTTAGATTTTTACATGGTTTATATCAGAGCACTTGTCTTAAATGTGTGGATAATTGATTTATGTTTCTGTAGTTTTAACAGTATTATTATAATGTAAAAATTGCAGTTGTGAAGGTATGATGATGAACACGTTGTGTCTGGTAACTCTTTGTGTCATTGTACATATCACATTGTCAAACTGAATTATGCTTGGACAAAACAATCATGTACTTTTCTAAATATATCCAATCCTAGAGTAAAAATAAATTTTTCAACCAATAAGGACTTTAAAATAATACAGAATTTGCATGGAATTACTTTCTTGTGTCTTATTTTGAAAGAGTCATATTCATTGGAAAATGCAGCATAAGCAATGAAGCAATATTTACTAAGTGAAAAATTACTTGAATTCTTCCTAAGACTTACATGCTCATCTAGATTCAGGCAGCTAAAGGACCCAATGGAGACCACCAAACTGCAAGAAAAAAAAAGTCCAGAACACACTTTAGTCAACTATGAAATTAAAAAGGAGAGAATTATAAATACAGTAACAGAAAGTGTCATGTTTAATATAAAGGAAAGCCAGCAGTTTTGGCAATAGAAACCCTAGATGCAAAAAGAGATTGGGATGATATATTCAATATTTGAAAAAACAAAAACAAAACATTGAACCATGAATATTATATATTATTATAGACCCAACTCTATGCTGACTACAAGAAACTAACTTCACAAGTAAAGAAACAGATGGACTAAAAGCAAAGGTCTGGAAAATGATATACCAGGCAAATGGAAACCAAAAGTGAGTGAGAATAGCAATACCCATATTAAATAAAAATAGAATGTTATATCAAAATAACATTAAATTGATAACTTATATTGTCACAAACTATAAAAAGAGACTAAGAAGGGCATTTTATACTAGTAAAAAGGTTTAATTCCTAAGAGGGTACAGCACTCATCAATATGTATTCACCCAGCAAGACACCACAAAGAGATATACAGTAAATATCATTAGACCTAAAGGGAGCGATGGACTTCAATACAGTAATAATGGGCAACTTCAATACCACACTTATCAGTGGATAGATAAACCAGACAGAAATTCAACAAAGATATGTCAGAGTTGAACCATACTGAGAAAATGGATCAGGCAATTACAGATGCAGTTACAGAAGTAACTGGGTATGGTTTCATCCAACAGCTGCAGAATGCACATTTTTCTCATCAGCACATGGAGGACTTTTTAATATTAACTCCCATTTTAGGCCTCAAATTAAGTCTCACTAAAATTCAAAATAGTGAAATAATTCCAGGTAGCTTCTCAGACCACAAAGGAACAAAATTAGATATCAATAATAGAATATTTAAAAAATAAGCTGCATGCTACTGAATGGCCAGAGTCACTGAATTAATTTTAAAAAATAAAAAAATGCTCTTGAAATAAATGACAATGAAAATGCATCATATCAAATCCTGTGGGGTACCGCCAAGGCAATACTAAGAGGAAAGCTTATAACAATAAGTGCTTACATTAAAAAATGATAAAGACCAGACATAAATGACTGAATTATTCATCTCTTGAACTTAGCAAAAAAAAAAAAGAAAGAAAGAAAAGAAAAAGCCAACGCAAAAGTGAGATGTCATAAAAGTTTTTAGTTTAGTGGAGTGTTCACTCTGTGATTTGGGCACCAGCCGACCATTCCCTGGCCTGGAACAGCCCCATTGCTTGCTTCCCATGAACAGAGTCCAGACTGAGTGCTCATGGGAAGTGGACTGACCCTGAGGTTCAGCTGGAGTTCTCTTTGGGAAAAGGATCTTGGTTCATTCAGTAAATATTGCTTTAGGGAGGGGCTGGATACAGTGGCAGGGCGGTCCTCAGCCTTTCCAGAGTACAAGCTACATGTTTAAAGAACAGTTTCTGACTGGCCAGGTGATGCCTCACTTGAACTACCCCCAAGAGAACAAACTGTGCTGATACCACTGGGTAAGTGGAGAAGCCAAAGCTCTGAGTGGAGAGGTCTCCTACCTTGTGACAGGCAGGGCTGGGAAGGAGAAGCGGGGCATGGGGTTCCAGGATTTGCAGCTCCTCTCCACACCTTCAGATGGTGAGGGGTCATGATTTCTTTCTTCATGACCTTGATCTGGCCTAAGTTTCCTGGGTAAGGAATGTCACCTCCTTCCTGCTCAAGTTTAGTATTAGTTCATTTAAAATTTTATGTCCCTGTGGCTATGCTCATCTCTTTGTAAAAAAAAAATGTGAAACAGAGTAAACAAAATGTGGCCATGAAAAAAAATTGAAACTACAAAAATATAAAAGATCAACAAAACCAAAAGTTGTTATTTTTAAAGAACCTTAACCTAATACATAGATTTTATATAGATTAACAAATAGAAATATGTAAAATAAAATTATAGAGAGAAGGAAATATTATAGCTGATATCACAGAAATAGAAAGAATCTTAAAATTACTATAAATAAGGGCACACTAACACATTTTAAAATCTCAAATAAAGGAATAAATTTCTAGTTACATGCATAATAGCAATGACAAGTTTTTTTTTAAGCTTTTTTGATTTTTTTTTTTTTTTGGAAAGTAGAATGACAAAGTGAGGGAGAGACAACAAATGGATCATCAGTCTACTGGTTCATTCCCCAAAGGACCTCAATTGCCAGGGCTGAGTTCGGTAAAAACCATTATCCTTGAATTCCATCTGAGTCTCCCACATGGATGGCAGGGCCCCAGCTACTCGGTCCATCATTCTCTGCCTTTTCAGGTACATAATCAGGGGGTTGTGTTGGAAACAGAACAATGGTGACCTGAACAGGCACTCTAGTATGAAGTGTCAGCATCACAACAGTAGCTTAATCTGCTGAGCCACATGCTGGCCCTCATAGTTGGGTTTCAACCCAAGGGGTAACATCATCAGGCCTAAATTTTGAAAATATAAAAGAATATCTGAAAGTCTGAACAAGGTTTCAGGAGGCAGGGTTGCAGGGAACACAGTTCAAAGATTACGGCAGTAATCCTAGGGGCACATAGTAGTAACCTGAACTTGGGTAAAGACATAGGAGAGAGTGGAATCAACAAAAAGACTAGGAATGTCACTCGCACTGAGAATATTACACTGGGAATTATATTAACTCCTGGAATGAGAGTTACAGTATATAGCATTTTCAATTAAATTTAATTATAAGGTATATTTCTGAGATAGCACTATAACATATCAGTGCTTGATAAGCAGTGCTAAGCAGTGTATGCAGACATTCTTAGCATTAGAGGACATGTAAAAATGTCATATATTCATGCACTGGTCTTATGTTTACAATTAATTCCAAGTTGTTCAATTAGGAATATTGGGAGCCAGCACTGTGGTGCAGTGGGTTAAACTGGCCTGCAGCACCAACATCCCATATGGGTGCCAGTTCATGTCCCGGCTGCTCCACTCCAATCCAGCTCCCTGCTATGGCCCGGGAAAGCAGTAGAAAGTGGCCTAGGTCCTTGGTCCCCTGCCCCCATGTGGGAGACCCAGAAGAAGCTTCTGGCTCCTGGCTTCAGATCAGCTCAGCTCTGGCCATTTCAGTCAATTGTGGAGTGAACCAGCAGATGGAAGACCTCCGTCTCTCTCTCTGGCTCTACCTCTCTCTGTAACACTTTCAAATAAGTAAAATAAATATTAAAAAAAATAGCAATATAGAAATTTTAGAATAAAGCCACTCAAAATCCTCTCAGGTTGCTTCAGGTGACTGATAGCATGGACATCTGTAAAAATTATTCTAGTTGTAACTTTTAGAAGTACTTGTACAGGCTGGCACCATGGCTCACTAAGCTAATCCTCCACCTGAGGCCCCAGCACACCAGGTTATAGTCTCAGTCAGGGCACCAGATTCTGTCCCGGTTGCCTCTCTTCCAGTCCAACTTTCTGCTGTGGCCCAGAAGTGCAGTGGAATATGGCCCAAGTGCTTGGGTCCTGCACCCGCATGGGAGACCAGGAGAAGCACCTGGCTCCTGGCTTTGGATCAGCGTGGTCCGTGGCCCACAGTGCACTGGCCTCAGTGACCATTGGAGGGTGAACCAATGGTAAAGGAAGACCTTTCTCTCTGTCTCTCTCTCTCACTGTCCACTCTTCCTGTCAAAAAAAAGTACTTGTTCTGTATTCTTAAAAGTACAGAACTAATTATTTTTTATGAGGAAAGCCAAGAGTGCTTGTTAATAGAACCAATTGCTTATCAAATGATAATGTCTTAATCACTCTTTCAAACTCAATCCCTTTGCAATACAAAAGATTTTTCACTTTTCCTTTTATATTTCAAATTTGTATTTATTTTTTTAAAGACTGCTTGTTTATTTTCATCTACTTGAAAAGCAGAGCAAGGCAGAGAAAAGAAATAGAGAGGCAAGATCTTTTTTGTGCTTATATATTCCCTAAATTACCACAAGTTTCAGGGCTGGACAAACCACAATCAGGAGCAAGAACGATTGAGCTAGGAACTCCATCTGTGACTCCCACGTGGTAGGAAGAAGCCCAATTGGTCCAGCATTTTCTGCTTCGCAGGGTGCTTTGGCAGAAGGATGGATTGGAAGTTGGGTTGCCAGGACATGAGTTAGCACTCCAACACTAATATGGGAATCCCAAGTGGTGGCTTAATCCACTGTGACACACTAGCCCCTACCTTACACTCTTGCAATATATCACTTTGTTGAGAGAAGTCATTTTGCCATTCTTCATAAGATACATACATGCAAGTCATAGAATCTTGTTGTGAGAATGAAAATGAATCTAACAAATTTATACTGGTTAGTAATCATCACTTCATGGGATGTACTGCAAAGAACTTGAACATTTTACAAATAACTTTCAGTACTCATAAAAGCTTGTCCATATTGAAAATTTCTTTAACAGTGGCCATTTGGCTTAGTGGCTTAGACATCACTTGGTATAGTTATGTCCTGTATTAGGGAACCTGGGTTCAAATCCTGAGTTGCCTTCTGATTTCAGCTTCCTAAATGACAGATTGTGGTCCAAGTACTTGAATACCTGCCACTGCTGTGGGAGACTCAGATTGAGTTTCTGGCTTCTGGATTTGGCCTAGTTCATAACTGGATGTTGCAGGCATTTGGATAGTGAACAAGTGGGTGGGCAATATATCTACGTCTTTCTTTTTCTGTCTTTCAAATAAAAAAATGAATTTTAAAAAAATTAAATTTGGTTATTTCTATCAAACTTTATGAGTAACTTTACATTTTTCCTTTTGCTTTGGAAATCAGAAATCTTACTATAAATTTGTTCATATGTTGAGTTAGTATGAATGGCATGGTTTTCTTTGTCCCTTAATATTACTCTTCCTAGTTTAATCCCCATTGCATAACATTATTGCACTTTAAGTTACCTAGAAACTATCACTCGGAAAAACAGTAAATTACAAATTGATTTTCAAACCCAGATATTCTATTTAAACATAGTATTTTAACCATTCTAATTTTTAATTTTACCATACCCATTTTATTTTTATGTTTTAACTTTTTAATTTTATTTAAACATTTTAATTTTTGTCTGTTATTCCCTGAATCTTTACTCAGAAACAAGTCCTGGACCCTAAGTTGTGGACACTTTAGCCTAAACCATAAGTTATTTCTCTCCACATAAATTCCCCATAATGTATACAGTATATAAAATGAAATGAGTACATTAAAAATAAACTTCGGGTGGCCAGCCCCGTGGCTCAATAGGCTAATTCTCTGCCTGCGGTGCCGGCACATCAGGGTTCTAGTCCCGGTTGGGGCACTGGATTCTGTCCCGGTTGCCCCTCTTCCAGGCCAGCTCTCTGCTATGGCCAGGAAAGGCAGTGGAGGATGGCCCAAGTGCTTGGGCCCTACACCCACATGGGAGACCAGGAGAAGCACCTGGCTCCTGGCTTCAGATCAGCACGGTGCAGCGGCCATTGGAGGGTGATCCAACAGCAAAAGGAACACCTTTCTCTCTGTCTCTCTCTCACTGTCCACTCTGCCTGTCCAAAAAATAAACTATGGGAAACAATCAATTTTGTTCAATCACTTACATCTGTCAATAACGTGTTCTATAAAGGGGATTATGATTAACTTGGACACCAACTGAAGTTTTAGGCTTTGCTTCTGCTGCTCTGAAAGGCAGCCTGGGTGCTTCTCCCTCTCAGGGAAGGAGGGC